>NW_024412415.1:33021003-33102820 GCF_014898765.1 Herpailurus yagouaroundi | reverse complement strand
TTTCTTTCTTTCTTTCTTTCTTTCTTTCTTTCTTTCTTTCTTTCTTTTTTCAGGGCCTCTCTTTAGCAATGGTCTACAGCTTTTAAAAAAAAAAAAAAAGGAGCTTTCTAAAAGTCCATATATTTTGCCATGTGATGCGTTGGCAATTTTTGAGCCAGAAAAGGCTTAATTTTTCATGTATGTTGATGAGCTATTTTTCATTATAAATCCAATAACTTAAAGAAAAATTATAAAATAAAGAAAGAACTCACTCAGGGCTTCATCCACTTCACATTACCGCTGTTAGCATTTTGGCATATTTCCAACCCATCTTTTTCCACTTGCGTGTAATTTTATATGAACACAGACCCATTTTTCATACAACTTAAAAAAGGCATGAAACAGAGGTATCCTAACGACCCCTCGGGGAGAATGAAGGAGTGGACTCGCTCTCAGTCGCCAAGAATATTATGGCCCGGTTGGGAGATGTCTTAGCCTGGGTTCCCTAGAAAACAGAGCCCCAGACTAGAGGTCATGCTAATGCTTTGGGAAGGGCCTCATCCCAGAGGCAGAGGTGAAGGTCAAGGATGCTGAAGCAGAAAAGGGGAGCAGGTGTGAGTGGGGCCTCACTTGCTCACTGGATCTCCAGCGAGGTGGGACACATCTCTGCTTCTTGCAACAGACCATTGTAGGGGAGGAGAGAGAGCAGTGTATCTGGGGGATCCTCGTATCCCCCCATCCTCCATGGCCAGAGCGTTCACTGCCCCACACCGCTAGGCCATCTAAAGGCAGCGCTGGGGGTGCCGTGCACCGGGGCCACGGCCTCTCTCTGAAGGTCCCCTTCGCATATTGGGGCTCATGGATCTCTGGGGGTGACAGCAAGAGCGGCTTGGGCGGTAGAGGTTCAGTGTATTGGTTCCGGGTGAGCAAGACCCAGGGTAGGCGGTAGACATGGCCTAGCAGGTCAGGAGGATGACACATAAACCAAGTCCTTTACAGGAAACAAGACACATGCACACACCCCCCAAGAGAATCAGTCTGCAAAAGGACCCATGCAAGCTCCAACTTTTGAGGTCTAAACCTAAGTGCTACCTCAGCAGTGGTACAATTGTGGGTCCAGGCCTTCTGGGAAGACTCTGGGATCCAACCCCGTGGATCTCAAACTGCCCCGTTAGGATCAACTGGGAGCTTCTCTCTCTCTCTCTCTCTCTTTTTTTTTTTAATTCGCATATAGGCGATGCCCACATTAGTTTCGGGTGTGCGACATAGTGACTCGACATGTTTATACATTATGCTGTGCTCACCACAAGTACAGCCTGTCACCATACCTATTGTAATATCATTGACTGTATTCTTTATGTGGCGCCTTTCACCCCCATGACGTATACATTCCACAACCAGTAGCCTGTACCGCCCTCTCCCCTTCCCCCCTTCTTTTTTTTTTTTAATTTTTTTTTTAACGTTTATTTATTTTTTTGAGACAGAGAGAGACAGAGCATGAATGGGGGAGGGTCAGAGAGAGGGAGACACAGAATCTGAAACAGGCTCCAGGCTCCGAGCTGTCAGCACAGAGCCCGACGCGGGGCTCGAACTCACGGACCGCGAGATCATGACCTGAGCTGAAGTCGGCCGTTTAACCGACTGAGCCACCCAGGCGCCCCATCCCCTTCCCCCCTTCTGCCCAACTCCCCCTCCCCCTCCCCTCTGACAACCTTCAGTTTGTTCTCTGTATTTATAGGTCTAATGCTGCTCTTTGTTGGTTTATTCGTTTGTTTCGCTTTCTAGATTCCACATATAAGTGAAGGCACACAGTGTTTGTCTTCGTCTGACTTATTTCACTTCACATCATGCCCTCTAGACCCAACCGTGTTGTCACAAACCGGGAGTTTTTCAAACTCTCACAGGCCGGGCTCTACCCAGACCACATAAAGCAGAACGTCTAGGGAAGGGGCCCAGGCAAGCGGTAAACTTTCAAGATTCCCCAGGTATCTGTTTCCAACGGGCAGCCAAGTTTGGGAACCGCTAACGTAAGCTATTGTGTTTACACAGCACTCTACACTTTACACAAAGGGCCCCTCTCACTTACCTCCTTTGGCTCTCACATCCCCCTCAGAGAGATCATGTGACCTGCCCAAGGTCCGTGAGGAACCGTGGAGCCAAGACCCAAACCCCCCTCTCCACGGCACAGCGCAGGGGAGGCACAATTCCTTAGGCTAAGAGCAGGGCATTAGCACAGATAATCACGCTACACTTCCTTCTTGTTATAGAAACACATGCTTTGGAGAGGCGGTGTACTTCGTTCTCTGATTATGTTTTCCTTAGACCAATACAAGAATACATTTGCATTTCCATGCCTGCTTGGATAGGGTCGTGTAGGGTGGATACATGGGGAATCTCTCCAACAGTGAATGGTTCTCCACTTTGGCCACACATTGCAACCACCTGGAAGCGTTAACACCTTGCTCTTCAAAGCTTGGGCCTGGGCCAACAGCAACAGCTTCAGCCGAGGGCTTACTGGAAATACAGAATTGGTCCCCACTTATTGGGTGAGGATCTGCATTTTAAAGATCCCCCGGAGATGTGCGAGCATATTAAAATTCAAGAGGCACTGCTTTCAGACATGTCGATGCCAATCCTGATTTGATTTGATCTGGAGGACAAACTGGGCATCAGGGTTTTTTACAACTCTCCAGATTATTCTAATGGCTGTCTAGGGATGGGATGAGGAGGCAGGAGGCAGTCAGTGTGGTCTGCAGCAAATACAGCCCCTGGGAAATGTCGAAGGGCTGCCTCCAGGGGCTGTGTGGCTGCCCTCCACCCACCTGTCCCCGTTTTGCCCAAAACCTTAACTTCCGGGGCCGCTCCCCGCCCTCCTCCAAGATTTTCCAGATCCCATTTCCATCCGCTTCCCACCGCCTCCGTCCCCCGCTCTGCTGGGCCCCCGCAGCAGCCACACGTCCCACCCTCCAGCTACTCCTTCTTCTGCTCCAGGTCCCGTCCCGTGGTTCAGATCAACGCCAGCCTCCACTTTGAGCCGTCCAAGATCAACATCTTCCACAGGGATTGCAAACGCAGCGGCAGGGACGCCACCTGCCTGGCCGCCTTCCTCTGCTTCACGCCCGTGTTCCTGGCACCCCATTTCAAAACGGACACAGTCGGTAAACCAGGCCTCTTCCCGCTCCCCCCCGCCCCCATCCCCCCCCCCCCCCCCCCCCCCCCCCCCACCACCTCCCGTAGACTTGGGATTGTTCTGTTTCAAAACCAGGGCTTTCACTGAAATAGGTTTTTTTTTTAAAAATTTTTTTTTCAACATTTATTTATTTTTGGGACAGAGAGAGACACAGCATGAACGGGGGAGGGGCAGAGAGAGAGGGAGACACAGAATCGGAAACAGGCTCCAGGCTCCGAGCCATCAGCCCAGAGCCTGACGCGGGGCTCGAACTCACGGACCGCGAGATCGTGACCTGGCTGAAGTCGGACGCTCAACCGACTGCGCCACCCAGGCGCCCCTCACTGAAATAGGTTTTAAGGGCCAGGTCACAACTCGAGCCACCTTGATGACTGCATTTGATGATCTAATTCCAAGAAGCAAGGGGATGGCAGTGAGCAGCAGTGACCAGCAAGGGAGGGGCCAGAGGAAGAAGGAAAGAGTTGGGATGCAAAGTTGGGACGAGAACAGGGAACTGGGACAGCCAGGATGCAGAGGAAGAGTCAGACCCAGGAGGGGAAGCAGGAAACGAGAGGGTCAGACAGATGAAACCCCCAGTGGGAGTGGTCACTGCTCAGAGTGGGTGTCGGTCTAGGGCAGGGCAGTTTCCCTCTGAGCCAGGCGCCTACTCACGGCAGCCCTGGACCCAGGCGGCCCCAGGAAGCGACAGCTGCAGGTTCTGGGACCAGACTGCAGGAAACCGGGATTTCTGAAAGCTTCTCAGCCAGGGAGCAGGGCTCACCAGAAGGATGGGGGGTGGGGGGGGGGGGGGGAAAGGTAAAGGCGAGCCTGGGTGGCTGTGCGCTTCTTTCAACTTCTATTTATAAAAAGAGGAAGGTGCAAGAATCGGTGCACCCAGAGGGCTGGCTGGGGTACAGGGGACGAGACGAGGCTTTTCCTGGATTTGGCAAAAGATCAGCCCAGTTACAGGGAAGGAGGCTGCAGGCCTTCAACCCCAGAGCAGTGTCTTAGGTTGGAGCCGCTAGTGGGAAGGGCTCGTGGGGTGGGAACTGCGGCCTGTGGAGGCTCTGACCCACGCCTGACGGGACCTGGGAAGGTGAAGGGAGAGGCGGGGGCGTCCGGCGCTCCAGGAGGGGTCAAACGAGGGCATCGCCCTGGCCGCTCGTTCTGTCTCCTCTTCCACCACGTTGATTTCTCCTACATCTCTGTCTCTTTCTCTCTCCCTTCATTGCCAGCCCCATCTGCCCCTCCTTTTTCTCCTTTCTCACTCTCCGCACCAGAGTTTCCCACCCACACTAGGGCCTGGTGAGAAGAGAAGAGAAGAGCAGCTCTTCCCCGGCCAGCCTGGAGGGCTTCCTGGAGGAGGCTGGCTTTCAGGAGGCTCTCTTAAAAGACAGGCAGAGTCTTGAGTGGAAATGTGGCTCCGCCTTCACGGTCTTGCCCTCTCCCTCCTCCAGGCATCAGATACAACGCCACCATGGATGAGAGGCGGTACACGCCGCGGGCCCACCTGGATGAGGGCGGGGACCGATACACCAACCGAGCTGTCCTGCTCTCCTCCAGCCAGCAGCACTGTGAGCGGATCAACTTCCATGTCCTGGTGAGCCTGACGCCCAGTAGCCCCACCAGCAGAGACCAAGGTCAAACAGGGAGGGGACACAGCTGGACGAGGTGCTGCCATGGGAGAGGCAGAGAGCTCAGCTGGGGCCTCAGGAGGCCCAGCTGGGGTACACTGTCCCAGACCTTGCCCGCCCCCCATATTCACGCCCTACTGGGACACACTATCTACCACTTCTGGTACCCACCTCCAAAATCCCTTCTTCCCCAGCCCTGTGACGTCTGCCGTTTCCTTAGCAGAGGGTGAAATCTGGGCTCGGTGAGGGCTCACAGAGGGTGCGGGGGCCATGGCGGAGGGAATGGAAGCAGGCATTGGCTAAAGATGAGGACCAGGTAGGACAGGCTCATAGTGGGGACGAGCAGGGAGGAGGAGGCGAGAGCAGCCAGCCTGGCAGAGAGGGGGAGCCAGCAGTGGCCTGGTGCCTGATTTCACGGGTGAGGAGGAGGATAGGAGGTCTGCCACATCCAGAAACTCCAAATGCCCAGGCCACTGCTCCAGCCTTAAGATGCAAGCAGGGGGCACTAAGAGCCCACCCGACCCCCGTGGTCCAAAGGCCAAAAGTCGGAAAAGTGAGCGGATATGGGAGGTCCTCGCGTCCGTTAATACGTGGCCCCCTCTGAGGTGTTTGTTGTCCTGGTTCTCAAAGCATGGGCCCCCGGACCAGCCGCATCCCCATCACATGGGAACCTGTTAGCAATGCATGTTTCCAAGCCCCACGCCAGGCCCGCCAGCATCAGAAACTAGGGGTTGGGCTCAGCACTCAGGGTTTTGCTGCGCCCTCCCTCCCCACCCCTGGGGATGCAAAACCTCCAGTTTGAGGGTCACTGCCCTGATACAAAGAAGCCACTTGTGTCAGGATCTGGGTTCCACGCGGGAGATTTTGTAGGCATCTCTAAGCATCCCCTTCTTTACCAGCCATACCCGGACCCCCACCGGAACAGCCCCTGTTTTGTCCACACATTTGTTCGTTCATTGATTCAATGCATTCGTGAAGCCCTGTGCCAAGTGCTTCTGAAGGAGGGAGATCAGCACACAGAGGCAGTTCGAATGCCATATAAGGAGCCAGCCGGAGTAAGGGCTCTGGACAGGGTGTGCACATGGGGTGGTGGGCCCAGCCTGGCTCCCTGGAGGCCGGGGCACTGGGTGGGGGGGTGGGGTGGAGATGTCCAGCCTTGAAGGCCGAGCAGGAGCTTTTGCTGAACCTCCATCCATCCAGCACACCCCTTCATCCCAGACTCACCCTGAGGCCGACAGGGAAGCAGCCCTCCTGTGTTAGGAAAGTGGACATTTTCTCTCAGCATCCTGGCCCAGAAATGGGCACCCCACGCCTCCTCACGTCTCCCTCGTCTCCTCCCACACAGGACACTGCTGACTACGTGAAGCCGGTGGCCTTCTCGGTCGAGTACTCCCTGGAGGACCCGGACCACGGCCCCATGCTGGACGACGGCTGGCCCACCACCCTCCGTGTCTCGGTACATCCCGGCACATGGGGCACACAGCCCTGGCCGTCAGCAACCCCCCTACCACACCCGACCTCCTCCCCAAAGCCCAGATCCCGAGTGCGCTGGTACAAAGGAGTTCTTCCCCTCTTGCACCCTCCTGTCTCCTGCCCTGCAAACCCGCAACAGGACTCCATCCCTCCTCCCTTGTGACCCGGGCTGAACGTGTTGTAGGGGAGGGCCAGGCCTCTCCTGGTGGAGGGTCCCCTGTATCCGCAGCACAGGGGGAGCTCTGAACAGGTCCAGGAGAATCACAGAACCAGAAGGGACCTTAGGTCTCAATCGCCCACCTCCCTCATTTACAGGTGAGGGCACTGGAGGCCAGAATAGGTGATTCAACCACCTAGAAGGTTCTAGCAGCTGTGCTCCAGCCCCCTCAATCACACTCCCTAACCCCTGGCTCCAGGGGCATCAGAACATTCTGGTATTGAACACTCACATGCCCCCCCCACACCTCCAACTCCCACCGAAATCCCCCTCAAAGAAAAGGTCACAGTTTAATTCTGTCTGAGCTGTGCTGGGAGAGCAGGCAAAATCCGTAACACATAATATCTAATTCCTGAGCCTTAAGGATTCGGGAAACAACTTTCACATTCACCACAACTCTCTAAAGACCATGGCCTCTGAAGGCCAGTCTCTGAGCAGTGTCTCTGAGAATTTCATAGTTTTATAGACTCCCGCCGGCAAACAACTTCAGAATCACTCACATTCTTACTTGTATTTCGCCAACATAAAAGGATCGGGTGGCCGACAGCAATGCTTCTGAAAGCCCCTTTCTGCTCCCATTCACCCCTTCCTTGCGTTCAGCTCCTCCCCCTTTGCCTTCCCAGACCTCCCAGACTCCGCCACCCAGCCCTCAACCCTCACACCTTGCCTCCTTTCCCCTGATTCTGCATCACAGACGTATAAGGGAGGTTATGTTACCCACTTCGAGAAGGGGGGAATGGCCTGGCAAGGCTAGAGTCCTCATCGGTGAGCCAGCAGAGGAGCAGAGGCGACACGCCGAGTCATTAAGGTTTTTCCTCGTCGCCGTAATTACAGAGCCGCTACGGCAAACGAATGAGAACCTGCCACTCATTCTCCAAGCATGTGGAAGCCCACAATGCAGACTGACGGGCAGGGCACACTCTCTGCCCGGCTCATGATATCCATGCAAGGTGGCAGTAAGCGTTGTAGGCCAGGGGTGAGCTCAGAGGCAGTGTGATGGAGTAATCACGTGACAGGGCAGGGAGACTTCCTGGAGGGGGTGACTGTCGGCTGGACCTTAAAGAATAGACCAGATTCAGCTATGCAGAAATGGGAAGAGTGGGCTTTTGTTCCAGGAGAGCTGACAGTATATCCAAGACATGGAAGTGGGAAAAAGCAGGCTGGGGGCACCTGGGTGGCTCAGTCGGTTACGCGTCCGCCTTCGGCTCAGGTCAGGATCTCGCGGTTCGTGAGTTCGAGCCCCGCGTCGGGCTCTGTGCTGACAGCTCGGAGCCTGGAACCTGCTTCCAATGGTCTCCACCTCTGCCCCTCCCGCACTCACTCACTGTCTCTCTCTCTCTCTCAAATACAGATAAACATTTAAAAAATGTCAAGGAGAAATAGGTCTGAAAAAGACAATCTGGGTCATATTATCGAGGGCTTTGAGTAGCGGCTAAATTGCTAAAAATCTTGTTCATCTGGATTTCTAGTGCCCAGTCTCTATCGAAGGAGACATACTCCGCCCGTCGCTCTTCTGCAGATTCTTACTTAGTGTCTGTTCCACGCCGCGGCAGCTCGCCTCCTGGGGCAATGAGCTGTTCCACATAATTGAGTGTAGCGTTTGCTTATCGCATTAATTATTCCTTTTAATCAACTGGATGGAAATGCTTCTGAAGGTTATAATATAGTTTTCACACTTTTTACGCAGCCTGCCAGGCGGGGTGGGGGCATCTCATCGGAGACTTGATGTCACCGAGGGGCACGTGGGTGCCAGCTTACAGCGAAGCCCCCGGGGGCCGCTGTAAGAGTCCTCAGACTCAGTGTTTTACGCTCTGTCCCTTCACTGCGTGGCCTCACCCTGCCCCCTGTCATATGGCTGTGCTGCCTTTTCTGCTGGCTGCTGCGTGCCTGCTTCTCGCTGTGTGTGCCATTTGACGGCCGACCCGAGGGCTGTGCTTGACAGAAACGTGTCCACGGACGTGCGTGTGGACCTGAGTGAGGCGGCTAAGGAGCTCACCTGTGAGAAAAGCTCGTGGGTTTCGGATACCGTGTGGCCTTTGCGACACCTGTTTCCCCTCCCCTTTTTTGGGCCGTGTCCTTGGTAGGGACAGTTGCACTCCTCAGCTGGAAGGACCACAGGCGTGTCAAACGCAATGTGCCCCAGAACTGATCTTAGCCTACCCTGCCACGTATAAATGAGCGGTGTGGCCATCCTCCCACACACGGACAAAGGGACTCCGCCAATGTCCTGGGCCCTTTGCCTCCTTAGCTCTGATGAACTCCAGGTCCTAGGGACCCCACCTCTGGTGGCCCTCACCCGTTGTCTCCTCTCCATATCCAGATGTTGGATGCCTCCAACATCATCATCTTCTCTTGCATGAACGCTTAGCAGCCTCCTCAGCGGTCTCCCTGACTCTAGCCTCGATCCAGTGCATCCACCCCCAGCCGCCAGACGGAGCCTTCAATACGCAGGCCCGACAGTCCTGTCCCTCCCCCTCCCCTGCCCCGCAGTCGTGACTCCTGTCCATTGCAAGGCATGATGCCGAGGCCCTGTAAGAACTGGCCCCCCCCGGTCTCCCCCCCCCCCCCCCCCCCCCCCCCACGACAGCAACACTAAACCAGCCGTCATTTCCCAAACACACCATGCTGCTTCATGCCTCAGGACCTTTACACAGGCTCATCCTTCCTCCCGACTCCCCTGTCCCTCTGGCCATCCAGCTAACTTGGTCATCCTTCAGAACTCTGACCTACTGTCTCTTCCCTGAAGGCTTCTCTGACCAGGTACAGACCAAAATAACTGTTTCCTTCCCTCTGCCTCTCCTATCCCTCCCACAGATCTGTTTTTTTTTTTCTTTGCACATTTCACACTATAATTATTTATTCACACAGTTCTTCCCCATGAGCTGACAGCAGAAGCTGTCTTCCTCATCCTGTATCCCCAGCACCTAAGACCTTGCCCCCCACAGTAAATGTGGACTGGAACTACCCTGTGGGGCGGGTGGGTGTTCTATGCTACCGGCTCAGTTGAGAGACCCAGGAGGAGCTGAGTTTTGAGCCATGTATTTATTAGAGGAGGGCACTTGGGCAAAAGCACGAGGAACAGCAGGGTGGTGTCCGTGGAAAGGGCAGAGAAGACAAAGCCTGTATCTAGTGTGGTAGAGAGAGGAGCTGGTGTGCTGTGGGGGTGAGAGATGGCCCCCAGCAAAAAGGGCCGCCCACCCACCCCTCCCTGGCTTTCCCTGGCCCAGGTGCCCTTCTGGAATGGCTGCAGTGAGGACGAGCACTGCGTCCCTGACCTCCTGCTGGATGCCCGCAGTGACCTGCCCACAGCCATGTGAGTTGGCCCCTCCCAGCCCCCACCCTGACTCCTTTCCTTCCCTGCTGGTGGATCCGGGGCTCCCGGGGAGCTAGATTATTTCCTGCACATCCTTCTTGCAGGCAGCATGGATCAAACACTGAACTTGGAGCCTGGGTCTAGCCCAGGCTCTGCCTTTCACTCCTGTGTGACTTCAGGCAAGTCTCTTCCCTCTCTGGGCCTCAGTCAGTTCCTCTGTAAAATGAAAACTACTAGTTATCCTACCTCCTCAAACTTTGTTTTGAAAAAGGAATCCTTTCTTTGGAGCCTCTACTACAAAACAGATAAAAAGTGGAGACAAGGACCTGTGGTTCTGTAGCAAAGAAGGGGAAAAAAATAGAAAATGTCCTATTTTAAATTTATGTAATTTTTTTTTAATTTTTTAACGTTTATTTATTTTTGAGACAGAGAGAGACAGAGCATGAACGGGGGAGGGTCAGAGAGAGGGAGACACAGAATCTGAAACAGGCTCCAGGCTCTGAGCGGTCAGCACAGAGCCTGACGCGGGGCTCGAACTCACGGACTGCGAGATCCTGACCTGAGCTGAGGTTGGCCGCTTAACCAATTGAGCTACCCAGGGGCCCTATATTTTCAAATAATTCATGCTCAACTTTTACCCAACTCTGTGATATTTAGGTAATACATATACAATAATGTATATATACTATATATATATGTATATGTATATATGTATATATATATACAATGTATAATGTATATGTACAATAATAATAGGTGACATATACAATAAATAGAAATAGCATAAACAAACTTTAGGGAAGGATGAAGAAGCAAATATTCTAACCATCTAGGCTACTAATCAAGATCGTCTTGACATTTGGCTCTGAGCTTCCTGGTAGCCAAAGCCAAAAGGGAAACATGCTGAGTAGAGAAGGAGTATATGCTGTTATGCCCAGAATTCATGATCCCCAAAGACCACCAGGGAGCCGAGTCCGATGCAAAAGCAAAGAGCCTTTATTCGAGCTAGCTGGAGCTCAGTCTCCTACCTGCACCAACGCAGCGGTGAGATACCGGGGAGAGAGAAAGCGAGTTTCAAAAGCACAAAGGTTTCATAGGGATCGTGGCCTTAGCCGATTGGCTGGGGAAGGGTCGTGGCCTCAGCGGATTGGCTGCCAAAGTGTGGTCCCAGATCAGCAATTATCAGCATCACCGGGAACTTGCTAAAAATGCAAATGTTGGGCCTGGTGGTCACAGACCTACTGAATCAGAAACTCCGGGGGTGGAGCTCAGCAATCTGTGTTTAAACAAGTCTTCCAAGAGATTCTGATGCACTGAAGTTTAAGAACCACTGTGTCTGAGGATCTCTAACATGTTTGGCCTCAGTGTATACAGAACGTTTCTCACTGGTCACCTGTTAACCATTGGCTGTCAGCCTAGCTGTGCTATATAAATACCTAGCACCAAACACCATCCCCAGAGACTCTGATTAATTGGTTTGGGGAGGGGTAAAACGCTCCCAGGTCATTCTAAGCCTGGACAGGGTTGAGGGCTCCTGCCTCTGGCCCCTACCTGAGAGAAGCCTCCCTCTTCTACTCACGCTTTCCACGCCTCTCACACTCCCCTTCCTCCCACCTCAGACTTCGGAAGAAAGCATCAATCGGTAAGTTACTTAAGGGGAGGAGGCGTGTTCTGAGGTTTGAGCAGGAACTTCTTTCTGCAGCCATTTCAGGGACGTAGTCACTAGTCAGCCGGCCTAGGTCTGCTCTTTCATATACGTGAGTAGGGAGGCCTAGCCCTGCATTCCCCATTCCATCTGCCTGATCCTGGTGGTCTCTTTCCCACAGGGAGTACTGCCAGAGGGTGCTGAGGAAGCCTGTGCAGGACTGCTCCACGTACACGCTCACCTTTGACACGGCGGTTTTCATCATAGAGAGCACGCGCCGGCGGGTGGCAGTGGAGGCCGTGCTGGAGAACAGGGGCGAGAATGCCTATAGCACAGTCCTAAATATTTCGCAGTCAGCAAACCTGCAGTTTGCCAGCTTGATCCAGAAGGTGAGACCTTGGTGACCTGCCTGGCCTTCCTGAGGCTAAGGACAGAGGCAGGATAGGATGGATCCAGCCAAGGGGCCTGGCTGGCTGCCCATGAAAATCACCTGGAAGCTTGCGAGCACCTGTGGTCAGACTTCTCCCGGAGATTCAGACTGATCTGGTCTGAGGTGGGGCCTGCAGCAGTGTGTGCTTTTATTTATTTTTTTTTTTTAACGTTTATTTATTTTTGGGACAGAGAGAGACAGAGCATGAACGGGGGAGGGGCAGAGAGAGAGGGAGACACAGAATCGGAAACAGGCTCCAGGCTCCGAGCCATCAGCCCAGAGCCCGATGCGGGGCTCGAACTCCCGGACCGCGAGACCGTGACCTGGCTGAAGTCGATGCTCAACCGACTGAGCCACCCAGGCGCCCCAAGTGTGTGCTTTTAAAGCAGCCAGGGGGATGTGAGTGTGTAGCCAGGGTCGAGAACCACTGGCAGATGAGGGTCTGACCCATTCAGGAATGTGGGGAGGAACGTCCTTGGGCCTGTGTCCTCGTCCCTCATTAGGGCGCATGCGCACACACACACACACACACACACACACACACACACACCATACATATGCACACCAGCTCATACACACCCTCTGCCTACAGTCCATCCTTCAGGCTTTCTCAAAAGGGCCCTTCTAACAAGAATCGGAACAGGTTACTCCCCACTTTAAAATTGCCCATCATGCCCAGCTGCTTTCACAACAAATTCCAGACTCTGTTGTGGCATTCAAGGCCCATCCGCTTCCCCGTCCATCACCTGCCACCTCTGCGCTCACCCCCACACCCTTAGTCCGACCACCACTGCTGCTTCCCAGCACACCTGCCTTCACACTGAGACCCTACCCATGTGGTCCCCTGCCTGGACTCCCTCTCTCCTCTGCCTGACAGGCTCCTGTTTCTTCTTGGTTACCATTTTACAGAGAAGGAGACTGAGGCACAGAGAGGTGTTAAGGGGCCCGATCAGGAGCACAGAGCTGCTAAGTGGCAGGGTGGGGTTCCTCACGGCAGAGCACAGTTATGTCGTGTGTTCTCGAGTGCCGTCCCAAAGCGGCAGAAGGCCACGCAAGTCCCTTCAGCCCCACAGAAGTCCCAGGCACAGCCTTGTGTATGCCCCGGGGACATCCAGAGTGCCTGAGTGCTAGCCTCCTATAACCCGGAATGCCTGCAGGGCATGAGAGAAGTCCTGGAGATGTGGTTATTGAGTAAACCCAGGACACCGCTGTCTTGGGTGGGTGCTGGGGGACCCAGGTCCCGTCAGACACAGCCTCTGCCCTCGGGGGTCCCAGAGTGTCAATGTAGAGCCCAGAGTGTGGGGTGGGGCAGGCACAAGGGCCCTCTGTCCTCACCTCCACTGCAGAACCACCACCAGTCGGTCTATCAGGCCCAGGGCTGGGCCCCACCGCCAAGCCCCCCATAGCCCTGAGTGAAGGTGAGGAGGCCATGTGATGGCCTTTCAAAGTCCTGTCCTGCCCAGAGATTTTTGTATCTGTCTCAATTGGAATATTTAGGGGAAACTGAGCCTGAAACCTACATCCACCTTTCACCGCTTCCCTAGCCCAGACTTTACAGTCTCATAACCCCAGGGGCCAGGAGTCATGGGATTTTGTTTCTGTGGCAAAGGAGGGCTTTGAGAACAGAGGAGAGGCTCCTGGCTCCTTCACAGGATGCCTCCCAACCATCCCCAGCCCGGGAGATGCCCCTGACTCCCCATCATCCAGCCAAGGGGAACTCTAGTGGAGGAAGCACACCCTTAGCCAGAAACAAATGTGTTAGTCTGATCACATACATTT
This sequence comes from Herpailurus yagouaroundi, assembly GCF_014898765.1. NCBI lineage: Eukaryota > Metazoa > Chordata > Mammalia > Carnivora > Felidae > Herpailurus > Herpailurus yagouaroundi. The sequence goes on along the minus strand of NW_024412415.1, from coordinate 33,089,181 downwards.
TGTACACACATAGGCAAAAGCATACCAACCTACATCTACATCCAAGGAAACACACATGTTCCTTACACATACAGCTTAGGGCCCAAGGGTGCAGGGCCCGCAGTGGGTACAAATCATCATCTAGCAAGCGATCACACCATTCTGGGAATTGAACTAGGCACTGCATTTGTATGCATTGTATCATTGAACGCCCATAGCGACTAAATGAGGTAGGTACTGTCATCCCCATTTCACAGGTAAGCAAAATGAGACCCAAGCAAATGAACGCACAGCCACCCAGCAGCATCGGTCTAGAGCACTGTGAGTCCCCTCCTTCAGGACCTGTGTTGAGAAGACAGACGCCTGTGCTAGCCCAGTGGGGCCCCAGCTCAGATAGGCTGGGGGGCCCGGTGGTGTTTCCCCCTCAAACCCACCGCCACCCCTTTCTCCAGGGCCCCTGTGGTCCCAGCTTCCTCCCAACTGCAGCTTCAGTACAGGCGGTGGGGGCGGCACGGGTGGCCCCCAGACCTGGGTCTCTGGCCCACCTAACTGCTGCCCACTGTGCCCTCCACCCACCTCCAGGACGACTCAGACGGCAGCATCGAGTGCGTGAACGAGGAGAGGAGACTCCACAAGAAAGTCTGCAACGTCAGCTACCCCTTCTTCCGGGCCAAGGCCAAGGTTGAGGCTGGGGGCAGTGTGGGGGCGGGACCAGGCGGGAACTGGGAGGCACTGGGAATGCAAGAGAAATGGAAGTGAACTGAGGGGAGAACAGAGGAGGGAGCAGGACGCCTGAGCATGCTTTTTAGTTTTTTCTCCCAGGAAATGACTCTTAAATGACCTAACTAGCCAGCCCCCCGCAAAAGATCATCCAGGCCCCTTCACCTCAGGGGACCCCTACCACTCCCACCCACCACTCCCCCCCCACCTTTTGGCCACTTAACCCCGCTGTCCTGTATCCTAACACAGCTTTTCAGAGTCCAGCCTCTGTCATCCTCCTGTGAGCATGGCAAGAGATTGGGAGAAAAGTTAACATTTCGTGAGCACTTACCATGTGCCTAAAAGTGCATGTGGAAAGTGGCTAGGGTGTGTGAGGGGAGAAGCAAGTTCGCCAGGAAGAATCTCCAAGTTCCAGACTCCAGATCCTGTGGCTTTTACCCATCTCCACTGGGCAGTGGGCAGCCACTGAAGGTTCTGGAGCAGGAGAAGATCTGAGACCAGGATGCCTGTAAAGCAGGAATCAGAGCTTGAGGCAAGAGCTTGCCAGGGAATGGCAGCATGTTTCCAGGGCCTAGGTCTGCAGTGGAAGGAAAGGAGATGGGGCGAGAGGCGGGGGGCCATGAGGGCTCCTTGCCAAAGAACCCTCCAACTGGGACATAAGTCAAGAATGGGGCCTCAAGATCTCTTTAGGAAAACCCAAGAGGGCCAGACCCGGGAAAAGCACAGGAGTCTGTGGAAAGCCCCAGAGTGGGGCGGAAGGTGGCAAGGAGGGTCAGAGGGCACAGGGCAACAATCAGGGGACCCAGGCAAAGCACCTGGACTGGGCCATCGGCGTGGTGGGAGGACCGATGGACCAGGAGGCAGGTGCCTTATTAACGTGCTGGGTGTCCCGAAGCAGCCTCCCCCCTTCTCCTGGCCTCACCCCACCTCACCTTCATGTGGGAAGAAGGGGCCCGTGAGACATCCTACCACTGGCTTCTGGCCCCGCATCCTGTGGCGCCTGGTGATGGCCACCTCCCCTTCCCCACCCAGGGACTCCTGCAGGAGTCTGAAGTTGAAGTTGGACCTGCTACCTTCTAGTTGCCTGTAGTTGAAAACAAAAAAGGAAGTCAGAGGAGAGGAGGGCTGGCCCCACAGCCGAGAGAGCCCATCAGAGGAGCTCTGGTTCGTGGCTGTCCCCGCCAGGTCCTGAGCTCAGCCGGCACCTGGCCCTCCCGCCCCCCCAGCTGCTCCCAGTCAGCAGCTCCTCTCCCAGGGCAGGGGCAGGGGCAGGGAGGGCCAGGCCCAGACGCAGTTCCCGGCCACCCCAGCTCCAGCGACTGACCTCTTCCTCACAGGTGGCTTTCCGCCTAGACTTTGAGTTCAGCAAATCCGTCTTCCTGCACCACCTGGAGATCCGGCTCACGGCTGGCAGGTCAGGGCCTCACCTGCTCCTCCTTCCTCTCGCTCCTCCCCGCTGCTCCTGGGCCCCCATGTGGCCCCTAGCAATAGTCCCTCCCTGCGCCCAATGGGATCCCTTCCAGGCCGGCCCCCCCCTGCCCCTCCCTGGGAACACCCCCGCCCACCCCCTGCCAATCCCCTAGCTTAGGCCAAACTGCTGCTTGCCGTGTTGCTGCCATGCCCCAGCCTGGGGCAGCCGGGACACAAATAATAATACCTTCGCCTTTATATAGCAATTTCGATAGCAGTTATTTTTAAAGCCCACGGTTACAAAACACCGTACATGTAATGGTCCTCACAGCAGCCCCCGAAGATAGGCAAAGCAGGGGATATCCTCACGGAGTAAAGGGAATAAGGTCTTTTCGGATGGAAAAATGTCAGGGCACCTGGGTGGCTCAGTTGGTTAAGCTTCAGACTTCAGTTCAGGTCATGATCTCACAGTTGGTGAGTTCAAGCCCCACGTTGGGCTCTCTGCTGCCAGCACAGAGCCTGCTTTAGATCCTCTTGTCCCCATGTCTCTCTGCCCCGCCCCAGCTTGTTCTCTCTCTCTCTCTTTCTCTCTCTCAAAATAAATAAACTTGAAAAATGTCCCAGGGGAAATCCCGGACAGAAAGAACACTGGATAAGGAGTGGGACAGCCAGTGTTCCGCTCCCAGTTGCACTATGTAAATGCTGTGTGTCGTTAGGAAGTTCATTCATCCTTTCTGAGCCCTCTTTTCTTACCTGTAACTCGGGAGGTGGGGTGGGAATGACTCCTGCTCTGCCCGTTTTGAGGGGCTGCAGCCAGCCAGTCCGCTGTGCTGGCTGGGCTGGTAGAAGCGGGTTACTTCCTGACTGACGGCTCGGTGGGGGGCTCTCCTTGCAGTGACAGTGATGAGGAGGAGAGCACCAAGGAAGACAACACCGCCCTCCTGCGCTCCCACCTCAAATACGAGGCTGATGTCCTTTTCACCAGGTGGGCGGGACCCCGGGGGAGGGGAGGCCTGAGAGAAGTGAGGCCTAAGATGGGGTACCCCTGGGGGGGGCCCTGATAAGGCCAGAGGTCTCAGGGGCCGGGCTCCAGTGCCCAGGGACTGTGAGCCGGAGCCAGGGGTGTCCCTGAGGGGTGGGAGGGTGCAGCCCCCTCATCCGTGGTGGGCGGGTGCTATCAAAATAGCGGAAGGAGGAGACAAAGATCTGGCCTCCAGGGAGCTCCCGGCAGGGGCAGGGGAGGAGGGCGAGGGCCAGGGCAGCCAGAGGTGTCCACCCCAAGTTCAGGCAGTGAGTGGGAGCATGATCTGTAGAGAATTTTAAAATAGTAATAAAACCTACTGAAAGCCCATCTGCTTTCCCTGACCATCTTGCACCTGCAACTCTAAACAGCCAAATTGAGAAAACGCTCCCCGCAGGGCAAACTGCTCCCACCATCCTGTCCGGTCGTCCACTCCCCTCCGGGTACCACCGGCCCCCAGCCTGTCCTCTGGGAGCTCCCAGGCGGATGAAGCTGTAATAGCGACCACAGAGAAAGCAAGCTCAGGCCCTCCCTCGGCCACTGCTAGAGGCTGGAACGGGACGTAGTGGGCGAGTTCGTGCTCCAAAGAGGCCAGGCCCCGGGGCAGGGATGTCAAATAACGGCCCTTCTGGTTCATGCCCGTCCCGCACAGGGAGGATGTTGCTAACTGATCTCAGCGTGCATTCCTCTGAGCCTCAGAATCCTTCCTGACACGGCTCTCCCGATGGACGCAAGAGGAAACCTATTTTTTGTGGTCAAGGAGAGCCAGGCACATGCCCACACCCTCTTTCGTTCAGTTATCCATCTAGCCAACGTTGACTGAGCTCACGGCGGCCCTGTCCTCTGTCCCTGCAGGAGCAGCAGCCTGAGCCACTACGAGGTCAAGCCCAATAGCTCACTGGAGAGGTATGATGGCATCGGGCCTCCCTTCAGCTGCGTTTTCAAGGTAAGAGCCGAGGAGCCCCCGTTTGGGAGGGGAGGAGTCTGGAATCATTGCTAGTGCCTGGGGTTCGGCCCAACCCTGTCACCCACTCACTGTGTGATTTTAGGCAAGTTCCTTCCCCTCCCTGGGCCTCGTCCAGAAAATAATGGGGCTGGACTGTGAGGATGTATCAGTGAAGGTTAAGTGCGGCTGCATAGGATTTAAAAAATGTAAAAAAAAAAAAAAAACCGTGGTCTAAATGGGCCAGGGTTTATTCTCCCCATAAAAGAAGTCTGGAGTTGTCAGCTTCACGAAGTCATTCAGGATCGGGTCTCCCTTCTGGTCCACCATCCTCAACATGCGATTATCAGGGTCTCAAGTTCATCTCAGAGTCCAAGAGAGCTGCAGATCCAGCCATCATGTTCTCATTCCAGGAAGAAGGAAGGGGAGAAGAGCAGGCCCCTCCCTACTGAAGAGGGTCCTTAGCGGTTCTTCACACTTGTAGTTACCTAGGGAGGCGGGGAAACGTGGCGTTTGTCTCGGTGCCCGTCACTGAGGAAGGGGCGAGAAGGAGAATTAGGAGGCAGTTGAGCAGTCTGCAGTGTGGGCCCCCCGGAGCCTCTGAACTCCGCATGAGAGCCGGGGGCAGGCTGACAGCTGGGAACTGCACTTCAGACACACTGGTACCTGGCTGGCTGGTCCAGGAGGGGGTTAGCGGCCGCCCGAAGCCACACAGCTCCTACGTGGTCATGGCCTTGGGCTGCGACACCCAGTCCTTCTGATTCCAAAGTCCTGCTTGTAATCACTGCTGCTTAGACACCAGAGGTGTCGCGGCTAGAATGTGTGCCATTAATTAAAGAGTCTCTGTTGTAATAAATTCACAAGTGCTCCCACCGTGCCACCAGCACCAGGCTGCAAAGTCCCCACACCGGGGGAGGCTGAAGATGGAAGTGACCGGGGGGGCCTGGGTGGCTCAGTCAGTTAAGCGTCCAACTCTTGATTTCGGCTCAGGTCGTGATCTCACAGTTCGTGAGTTTGAGCCCCCGGGTCGGGCTCTTTGCTGAAGGCGTGGAGCCTGCTTGGGATTCTCTCTCTGCCCCTCCCCACACTCTACGCTCTCTCAAAAAAAAAAAAAAAAAAAAAAAAAAAAAGAAAGAAAAAAGAAAAGAAAGAAAGAAAAAGAGAAGAAAAAAAAAGTAAAGAAAAACAACATAAGTGACCTTGCCCTCCAGCCTCATGGCCCCACTGACCTGTCCTCGGCCTCCGGGACCCCGGCCCCTTCAGCGTCCTCACGCCCTCACACAACTTCACCCATGCAGCCCCCACCGTGATTGGGCAGAGCTCCAGAACCTCTACATGAAAATGCCAGGGGGCGTGAAGGGGGCTGCTTCCCAGGCCTGGCCGCGGGCGTCGCCCCTACGCAGCTCCTCCTCCGCCCCTCCAGCTGCTGGGGGCTGTGCTGACCCCTCCCCCTCTGGCCACAGATCCAGAACTTGGGCTTCTTCCCCATCCATGGAGTGATGATGAAGATCACCGTCCCCATCGCCACCAGGGGCGGCAACCGCCTGCTGATGCTGAGGGACTTCCTTACCGACCAGGTACGGGCGCCCTGGAACCGGCTTAAAGGAAGGGACCAGTTAGGAGACAGACTTGCCCCCGGTGTGTCCCCGGGTCCTCCGACCTCAGCTCTTCCTCCCGGGACCAGGGCGGGCAGGGCATTCTCGGGGAAGAGGAGGAGAGAGGGGCGTCTCGGGGTTGCTGAGTCTGCGGGTGCTCGTTGTGAGGCGGGTGTGTGTCCCTCGTGCAGGTGGACACGTCCTGTAACGTCTGGGGAAACAGCACCGAGTACCGGCACGCCCCGACGGAGGAAGACCTGAGTCGTGCCCCACAGCTGGTGAGTGTCCTGGGCAGCTGCTCCTGTCCTTGTCCGGTGGTCGGTCACTAAGAGCGTGTTGAGCGCAATGTGTCCCGCCTCAAGCGGAGAGGAAACGGGATGAAGCGAAGACACATCTGGCTCTTAACGAGCTCACCATCTCACAGGGGCCATGAGAGTGAATGCCAAAGAAGCCAGGGGACAAGGCTGTGACAGGTGTCAAGAGAGGGGCAGTGGAGGAAAGGAACAGGGGGAGTCGACTGGCATCTATGCCTTAGAGGGCCAGCAGGACACAGATGAGCAGAGGGAAGGGAAAGGAGCCAGACAGGACAACGCTACGGAGGCCAGGACCTACATGGCTGGTAGTGGAGACATTGACCCCACCAGCTGGGCCTCCCTGTCCCCAGAGACAGCAGGCAGCTCGTGTCACCTCCCAAGGCCCTCCCCCAAACACCTGCCAGTTTCCAGGCTTATGCTCCCAGGCTTGCCACTGTTCCCAGAAACCACTTTCTGAGCGCGCTCTCATTATTCTTCCCCAAAGATCTTAGCTGTTTTAGTTTTATTTCCCCCAAACGAGCGCCTCACAAAGCATTTTTTGGGTGTAGTGTACTTCCCTGAAGACCGGGCCTGGGGCGGGGGGGGGGGGGGGTTGAGGTGGCTGCAAGAAGGAGACTCAAACAAGTTTAACCCAATGAATTCTGATTATTTGACGATTTCTTTGGTTTTTCTGTTACTACGGTATCATCTGCAAATAATAACAGTGTTAAGCTTTCCCATTCAATCCTTATAAACGGCTTTTCTTGGCTTATGGCTCCGGCTAGGACCTCCGGGGCAATGGGAAATAGAAATGACAACAGTCTTGTCTTGATCTTGACTTTTTTTTTATTTTTATTAATTTTTCATTATTAAACATGACGCTTGTAGTAGGGTTTTTATAAACACCCTTTATTCAGATTCAGGAAGTTTCTTGGGAGATTTTTTTTTTTTTTTTATATATACATATCATAAAAGAAGTTGGATTTCCCCAAATGCTTTCTCTGCATCTGTTACAGCAGTCATACAATTGTTTGCTTTGATCCGTTTGTGTGGTGATGACATTTATAGGTTCCCTAACGTTGAACCAAAGTTCTGCTCCCAGAAGACACCCAGTGCTGCACAACTTCAAGTACAGCATGTGCCATCCCCTGGCAGCCGCAGCCCATGTGTCCCCCACCCCCACTTCTCCTTGTCCCCTGTCTTCTGCGCCTCCTCCCCCAGGAGCAAACCTTGGGTGAGGGGTGGAGCTCAGCCATCTCTCTGGTGGCCCAAGCCTCTGCTCACATTCTCAGGTCATGGCTGGGCTAGCTGCCTCCCCCCCCTCCCCCGGAGCCCAGCCGCTCACCCGGAGACCTACCTCCCTTTGCAGAATCATAGCAACTCTGACGTGGTCTCCATCAGCTGCAACGTGAGGCTGGCCCCTAACCAGGAAATCCATTTCCATCTGCTGGGGAATCTGTGGCTGAGGTCCCTAAAAGCAGTAAGTAGAGGGACGCCTGGGTGGCTGGGTCACTTGAGCATCTGACTCTTGATTTCAGCTCAGGCCATGATCCCGGGGTTGCAGGATCAAGCCCCGTGTCGGGCTCCGTGCTCAGCATGGAGCCTACTTGAGATTCTCTCTCTCTCTCTCTCTCTCTCTCTCTGCGCCCCTCTCCCCTGCCCGCTCTCTCTCTCTATATATATATATAAATAAAAATAAATTAAAAGCAGAAAGTAGAGTACCTGGGCTAGACTCCAAGGAATAAGGGGAAGGGGGTGGGTGCTGGGGAGTCTCCCACCCAGGGAGGGGCCAGCTTCTGACAAGGCCTTTGATTATACAGCTCAAGTACAAGTTGATGAAGATCACGGTCAATGCAGCCTTGCACAGACAGTTCCACAGTCCCTTCATCTTCCGCGAGGAGGATCCCAGCCGTCAGGTGAGTCCCCTGGAGACCCTGCAGACCTGAGCTTGAGTGGGGCCAGCTGGGGAAGGGGTCGTCCCTTCCCCTAGAGTTTCCTATACCCTCCACTCGTGTGTGCCTGCAGGAGAGAGAAGGACCCATCTGCCGGCAGTTAGCACAGCATCAGAAAAGAGGGGAAAAGCAAGATCAGTAGGACGTTAGGGGCAAAAGTAGGGAGGGAGCCAGAAGCAAGCATTCGCCCAGTGCCTGGGGTGGCAGGCTCTAGACTACAGTAGTCCCACGAAAGCAGAGAAAGAAGGGGGACCTGTACGTTCTGCACTAGAGGAAAGAACTGGAGCCCAGGCCCGCCTGCCCTGGCGAGGCTCATTGATTGACTCCACCGGCTGTGACGCTGGGTCTCGGGCCGGCTGGCAGCCTAGAATGAACATCCCACCCCTCTCCTCCCCATCCATTAGCACCTCAAATCTAAGGAACGCACATGACATGCTTCAGAAGTCTGGTGCGAACCGAATTCCAAGGAATTCCAAGACCAAGGAATGCAGGATGTCTCTGTATTAGGACTCTTTTTGAATTAGATAAAACCAGATTGTCACAGACCAGACTGCCTCGAATCAGGGCCTCAGGAAGTGGGGAGAGGCTTCCTGCAATGCTCTCCTGAGAAGTTGGGCCTTGAAGAAAAGCCCAATCCTATGGAGAGACGGGCATCCTGGGCGTGGGACACTGCTGCCCTCCACTGGCCACGTCCCTGAACCGTGGCCTGGGTTCCTGCACCAGATGCAGAGTTAACCCCAGCCCCACCCCCAGGAGATGCTGGAGAGCAAAAGAGGCACGGTCAGGAGGACAGATGTTCATAAACAAGGTGGGGAGCTGCCAGGCAGAGGGGTCGCAGGTGCCAAAACCTAGAAGCAGCATTCGGGGGACCCACCTAAGGAGTTTTATCTGTTCATTCATCCGGCATTTGTTGGGTGTTCCTCCTATGACTCAAGCCCCCCGGGGGATACAGAGATGAATTAAGCAGACCTGGGGATGAGGATAACAAAGCCATGGCTACAATGTGGGGGTGAGCACAGGGGCTGGGCTTGGGGGGCAGTCAGAGCAAGGGATGTCCGGGGAAAGCTTTCTGGAGCCAGGTCCACTTGAACTGAAGCTTACGAGAGATGTTGGAATTCTGCAGTCAGCCAAGGGAAGAGGCATTGTACAGGCACCCCCCCCCCCCCACACACACACACACAACCCCTGTCTCTACACCAGTTCATCTTTTAAATGAATTCTCGTTCTCCTTCAACTCCCACTGCCCCCCTCCCCCGCAAATCCCTCTTGTATTTATTTTTATTTTTTTAGAGAGGGATGGGAGACGTACAGGGAGAGAGAGAGAATCTTAAGCAGGCTCCACGCTCGGCACAGGCCCAACACAGGGCTCGATCCCATGACCCTGGGATAATGACCTGAGCCGAAATCAACAGTCAGGTGCTCCACAGACTGAGCCACCCAGGCGCTCCCCCCGACCAAAAAAAATCTTTCTTATACTCTCTGGATGCCTCACTTCTCTTTTAGAAACCCGGCAACCCAGAATGTAAGCCCCAGAATGTGTGCCAGGTGCCGGGGGTGGGAAGGCAGAGAAGGTCCCAGCCTTTACGGAAGGACAGAGAACATAGAAGGGACCTGCCGTTTGTTGAGCCCTAAACGCTGCGCCAGGCACTGTCACAGACACTTTGCACGTTTCCTTGCTCACTCCTCAGAGCACTGTGAGGTACTCCCCACCTCCATTTTTCAGACACAGAAACTCAGGCTAGGTGAGATAAGGCAGAGAGTTGAACAGGGAGTCAGTGGCCGAGCCGGGACTCCCCCCTGCTGCAGGGGTTCGTTCATGCAGCCATTCGGCATGTGGACCGAGCTCCTGCTCTGTCCCAGGCACTGAAAATAGAACAGCGAACAAAACAGATACCACCCTGCTCCCCTGGGGCTGACGTTCTAGATGGGAAGAAGGGCAAGACACGTGAATATATCACTGTCAAATGGTGATACGTTCTGCCCCGAAAAATGCAGGCACCTAAAGGTGGAGACTTGGGGGGGGGGCGGTTCTTATACAAGGAGATTGGGAAAAGCCTCCTCGATAAACTAACATCAGAAACTATGAAGAAGAGGGGTGTAGCGTGGCTGTTCGGGGGGGAAAGTGCTGCCGGAAAGGGAGGGACAGCAATACAAAGGCCTCCGGTGGACGTGTGCTGGCATGCTGGAGGGCCAGGTAGCTGCAGGCTTGGAGCAGAGAGAGCAACGGCGGGGGGGGGGCGGGCAGGAGGTGAGGCCAGCGAGATGAGCAGCACCAGAGAGGGTGAGGCCTGGCAGGCACACGCGAGGACTCTTCTTTTCCACCTTGCGTGGGGGGCTGGAGCAGAGCAGAGAATAAATATGCTTTCGTCGGCTGCCATGCTGAGGACAGACTGCAGAGGGCGAGGCCGGAGGGGGGAGGCAGTTAGCCGGCTCCTGCAGCCTCCAGGGGGACACAGGGGGCTCAGTCCAAGCAGGTAGCCCTGGAGGCGGGACTCCCACATTCTGGGCGCTTCAAAGGTAGGCCAGACAGACTTTGCTGGAGTCCATGTGGATGCAAAGGTAGGAGTCAGTGACGAGTACAAGGCTTCTGGCCTGAGCGACAGCGAGGAAGGACCATGCTGACATTTGCTTTCATGGGAAAGGCGGGGATGGAACAGGGTTGAGGGTACAGAGTGGGATCAAGAGTTTGGACACCTGTTAAAGATGCCGAGCAGGCCAGGAAGACAGGAGGACAGGAGTGTGGAGAGTCCCGGTAGAAGGGAGAAATGTGACGGCGGACGCGTATAGGTTTTTAACGTTTATTTATTTTTTGAGACAGAGAGAGACAGAGCATGAATGGGGGACGGTCAGAGAGAGGGAGACACAGAATCCAAAGCAGGCTCCAGGCTCCGAGCTGTCAGCACAGAGCCTGACGCGGGGCTCGAACTCACAGACTGTGAGATCATGACCTGAGCCGAAGTCGGCCGCTTAACCGACTGAGCCACCCAGGCGCCCCTGGCGTATAGGTTTCAAAGCCTCACAATGGAGTGAGTTTGCCCAGGGCTGTGTTATGCTTTCCATGGCCCTGAGCACTTTTACCTTCGGAGACCCTTCCTCCTTAGAAATAATTTAAATTAGGAGCGCCTGGGTGGCTCAGTCGGTTAAGCATCTGACTCTTGGTTTGGGCTTAGGTCACGATCTCAGTTTGTGAGTTCGAGCCCCACATCAGACTCTGTGCTAACGGCACGGAGCCTGCTCGGGATTCTCTGTCTCCCTCTCTCTCCGCCCCTCCCCTGCTTGCTCTCTACCTCTCTTCCTCTCTCAAAAATAAACATTCAAAAATAATAATTTAAATTATTATTTTATGACAAATATATATAAAGACATATAAGCCAGGCAAGAGATTATATTTGTTTTTCCCTCGAATTTTAAAAGAAATTAGAACATTTTCATGGGCCCCTAAAAGCACTAAGGGCCCTGAGCTCCCTGTGCCTACTGGGTAAGACGGTGCTGAGCTCACCAGGAAATGACTGTAGATAAGGAAGAGGTCCCAGGACAGAGCCATGGAACATGGCACAGAACCCAAGGCCAAAGGCAGAAAGTTTCAAAGAGGAGGCAGGATCACCTGGGTCATTTAACTCAGGTGTCCTTTGTGCAAGGGCTGGGTCCTCTGAGGCCTCCGCAGGCTGGGTGCCACCCATGCCTCCAGCAGATCCCACCGGGCACTAGGCATCGCCTGCACCCCGGCTGCCCCCCACCCCCCGTCCCCAGGACAGTAATGCTGTTGACCTGGTGCACTCCTCCCCTTATAGATCACGTTTGAGATCTCCAAGCAAGAAGACTCTCAGATCCCCATCTGGATCATCGTGGGCAGCACGCTGGGGGGCCTCCTGCTGCTGGCCCTGCTCGTCCTGGCACTCTGGAAGGTGAGGCCCCAGCAGGGTGGTGGTGGAGAGCAGCATCCTGGCTGGTCGGCCCAGGCCGGCTGGGGGGGGGGGGGGCTCTGGCCTGCGGGCTCTGTGGCCAGCCCATGCATTCTCCTCCCTGTGGGAGCTGGCACCCACCCAGCCTCCTCCCCAGAATGTGCCTCCTGCTACCTAAGCACCCACATCTCACCACAGCAGGCAGATTGGCTAAGGCCTGCAGAGGGCCCTCAGTCTGTGGCTCTGACCCTTTGGTGGGTTCCTTTGAGAACCTGACGGGAGCTCGGTCTTCTCTTTGTGGAAGCAGCAGCAAGTACACAACCACAAAATTTCTCCAACAGTCAGGCGGTTAACAAGCCCCCAAACCCCTCTCTGTCACTGAGCCTCAGGTGAAGAACCCCTGGTCTCAACCTTCTGTTACAGATGAGCCGAGGGAGGCCCAGAGAGGGTTGTTGACCAGGGCAGGGTCACACAGCATGACTTCTTGCCTCCCGACCCAGGCTCCATCCACTCCACTGCAATCCCCCCTCACCAGTTAAGTGGCCCATTGCGTGGCCCACCAAGGGAGTTCTGCTGGGCTGGGGCGGGGGCTGGTACTCAGTGTTAGCTGGGGTATTCGGGGAAGCCTTCAACAGGAAGAAGTCTTAGGAGCGTTAGTGGGGGGAAAGCAGGTGGGAGAGACAGGTCTTGTCCTCCCTGCCCACCCCTGAGACTTCTCCCTTTGCCCCCACACAGCTCGGCTTCTTTAAAAGTGCCAAGCGCAGGAGGGAACCTGGCCTGGACCCCACCCCCAAAGTGCTGGAGTGAGGCTCAGAGGAGGCTGCGAGTTGATGGGGGCCAGGACGCCAGTCCAGGCAGTGTACAGGCCCAGGCCCGTGGCCCGCTGAGCTGGGGTGGAGAAGACGCCAGCTCGCTTTGCACTTGACCTCATCTCCTGAGAGACCAAGCCTGCACCCTCTGAAAGGAACTCAAGCCGGTTTTAAGAGGGACTGCTCTACTGGGAGGCCAAGACACCTCCAACACAGATCCCTGGTAACTTAAAGGGACCCCTCCCAAGGCACACCAAAGCCTCCCCTGGGCTCTGTGGGGGCATTTGCTGCCCCCGCCACTAGGTGCTAGGAATCCATAACTGTCCCATCCTCAGAAGAAACCGGCAGAGGAAGAAGGCGATGCAAACCCATTCTTCACACTCCAGGCCTCGAGTCCCAGCAGGACCCAGTGGGGCAGCAGATCTCAATCCTGGGCTATCCTCCCACCCCCCACACCCCACCCCGGCGCTGCCCAAGGCTCTCAAGTCCCACTCACCCCTTCCCCAGGCAGGAGAGCTGCCCCTGAATGAACCCCCGCGGCCAAGGGCTTGGTGGTGACAGCTGCTGGACAGGGATGAAGAAAGACCCTGGGGCATGGAGACTGTGACGGACGGGCAGCTGGGACACAGAATATGGGGCGCCCACCCCGAGATGGGGAGGCAGGCGGGCCCTCCACCCCCGCACATACCCCTCGGTGGCTTTTGTTCCTCGTACCCCACGGGAGCCTTCAGTCGGCACACTCCCTGGGTCCCCCGTACCTACTTGGTCTTCCCGCCTGCCCGCCCTGAGCGCGGCACAACTCCAGGCCTGGCAGTGGGGTGGCAGGAGGGTGCGTGCCCCCCCCCCCCGCCACAAACACACACAGCCTCCCGTCCCCCCTTTCCGCCCACTGCCCCCCGTGCACAAGAGAAGGGCTCAGCCAGCACTGCTAGAATGCACTCTGGTGCTCTCTGGAATGCACTGGTTAAAGCCGGTGCAGGGACACCCAAGTCTATGGAACCTCGGTGGCAAATATCTGATCCTGATCCGCTGGCCCATGGGACAAGTGGTACCACCAATGATGGCGCCTTGAGGACAACAGGCACGCCCGGTGCCCAGCGAGTAATTTATGCCTTAATCTTGTTTTGAGATAGAAATGAAAGGGGGATGCATCAAAGGCATCTGTCCCCCTGTCCCACAGTACGACCTTTACTGTCGTAAATATTTTTTAAAACTATAAAAAAAAAAATACAGTGATTGAAAACAACCAAGGTGCTTGCTGTCTCCCATTCTGTGGGCAGGGCTTATCCCAGGGAGCCAGCGTCTTTTCTCTGAAGGAAAGGAGGTGGCTGGGGGGGCCCCTGCTTTCTTCCCATTGTCTCTAAATGTTTGGAAGGGGCTTGTCCACCATTTGGTCCCTACGACATCCCCTCCAAATGGCTGCCTGATCTGGGATGGACATCTCCAGGGATGGAACACTTCCTCCCGCCCAAGACCACCAGCTCCCCCTTCACCCATTTGGATGGTTGAAGCCCACAAGTCACTGTAGCTTCCAGTCCTTAGTTCTGGCTCCTCCCTCTCTGGCCTCCCAGACTTCTCCAGGCTAGGGTTTCAGTGCTGACCTCATACTCCAGAACTTCTTCACCTTTACACACAGGCTGCTCTTCAACCAAGTGGGCTCCCTTCCAATCTTTTGCCATTGGAGTCCCAAGAGGCCAGAGGTAGAAACTTACAAATTATTTGATCTTGTTCCCCCATGGATGAGGACACTCCGAACCAGAGCAGTTAAGAGATAGCCCTAGGATCCCCAGCAAAACCCACACTCATTTTAGGACTGCGGTCTCTCAAGTAGGATAGTCATTACAGCCCAGCCTGGGGGGGGAGGGGGGGGTTGGGGAGGGGATTACTAAAGGAGCAGAAGGCATTAATACAAAGTAACTATGGGAATATTTGTTCTCAAATGGTGACCCCCCAAATCAGAAGGCCCCATTTAGAGTCAAGTTTCGCTGGAGTCTTGCCCTCATGAATGGAGCACCTGACTCAAGGATGCTCCATGAACCCACACTCACACGTATGCCATGCCGTGTGATTTAGACCAAGTCTTCTGTCTGGTACCATCAACTCTGAGAGAATGCTTTCACATGAAACCTGCCTTTTAGAGACTGGCATTCACCTTTAAAAAGTTGCTATGTGCGGCCACGGTGCAAGCCAAACAAAACGTATCTGCAGGTCAGACGCAACCCAGAAGTGGCCAAATGGGAACCTCCAGCCCATCGGAGGCCACCTTTATCCCCAGGGCTCCGCGGCCCCTTCACACCCCTCCCTGGCCCTACACCAAGAACAACTAACTGGTCAAAAGGCAGAACTTTGTAACTTCAAGGCCTTCAGCCATCCCCTCGTGTCTCTCTCATCTGTTTCTCTTATCAATCCTTTCTGAATTTATCTGCTCTGGGGTATAAATGATCAAGACAGACCTTACAGAGTTCCTGGTAGGGCCACAGAGATGCATTTAACAGGGAGCAAACTCACGCTACAGCGGTTCTCTGGCCTGAGGAGCTCTAAAAGATGTCTATGCAAGGGTCCACCGCAGGGATTCACATGTAATTGACTGGGAGAGGGGCCAAGGCATCAGTTTTGTTGTTTTAGAGTTCCTCTGGTGACAGATGTGCCGAGCTGAGGTCAACAGGCAGGTGAATATATAGGCTGGAAAACAAATAAGGGGTTAACACACATAGGTGCCCTTCCATTATGAGCACTAGGGACTATGCTGTCGTTCATAATATTCAAGTTAACCTGACTCCAGCCTAGAGTTGGGAAGACTTTCTTGTTCCAGCAAGTCTCTGGAGAGGGATCTGCTACAGACTTCACCCAGTTCTCCTGGGTCTCCAGAGCCCCGAGGGGACTCTGGGAGAAGTTGAACACATCTGCTATTGTCTGGAGGAGAGACGGAGAGCAGTCTCCGAAGCAGTTTTGGCATTTAGTGGCAAGCAGCCCAAAATGCAACTGCAGATCAACATAAAATTCATATTGTGGTTCACAGATGGATATTATTAGCAATGCTCTATTCCGTAGTTAAGAATATTTATGATGGAGCTAAGGGCTGAACTCCGAGTGCTGACATAAAGTGGAACCAAGTTAAAAACGGTTCCGTCTTTTAAAAGCTTTATCAGCATCCTAGATGCTACTCTAAACAAGCTGCTTTGACTTTCAGGTGGCCACGGGATACTTGCGTAAGCAAGCCTATAGCAAACGAGTGCATAGGAGAAAAACACATGGGTCAAGGTCTCTTATAAACCAAACACCAACAGAAGATGGTTTTAGAATTTGGTCCACGGATTCTCAGGATTTCCTAAGTTCTAGGCTCTCAGAGAGGAGAAACACAGGAGTTGTGAAGTGAATCCTGGGCGATGTTCTAGGAGGTCTCACTACTGCTCTAACATCTGGGGGGGAGGCAGGCTCTCAGAAAAGATGTGGAAACTGAGGTGCAGGGCTTGGGTAGACAAGAAAGGCCTCAAGCCCTGTGCCATCACCGCCCAGTGCTCTGCAGGGAAGCGGCCATCAATTCTGGTGTCCCTCGGTTCCAGCCGGCCGCTTCTTTCTGGCATCAGATGGTGTGGACATGTAAGCTTGGAGGGCAAACCGTGCCTGCTAGAGCAGATCATCTATCCAGAGCTGAGCTTCTCAGAGTGGGATTCCACGGCCGCCCTGATCAGAACCACAGACCAAGTTCTACCCCAGACCTCACGGATCCAATTTCCTGTCAGGTAATGCTAAGCACATTAAATTTATAGAACCAGCAATCCAGAGCCACACTATTCACTAGACGTCATTGTCAGTTTCTTAAACAGTGGAGCCTTCCTCAGCTGCCCTTGGGTCACACGATAGCTACCAGGTGGAAGGGGCAAAGTGCGAACACAAACACAGCAGAGAGGGGACAATAAAAGCGGAAGGGCTTTCCACAGAAGGTATGGAACTGGCCTTTCCTAGAGGTCTTTAAAAGACAAGTTGCTGTCTCCATCAGCATTTAGCATTTAACACTTAGCATCAGTGCTCTCCTGGAATACAAAACTAGACTTCTAGACTTCAGCCAGTCCCCCGGATTCAAGCCCCAGGGTGCCAAGCAGCCTGTAAGAGAAACAGCCAGCTTAATCGTGCTCTTTTTCCTGCCTGAATCACTGCAACCACACCTCACCCCGTACAGGAAGTGGCCAGGTCTCTCCAACCACCAGATATGCCTTGGGTGACTTAACTTAATACAGCTATTAGTGGGGAGTGGTCTCCTGTTTTCATTCACTACCACATTGTCCTTCGTTTTCACCTCCAGCCGAGGTCGTGTCAGCCCTTTACTCTGCACTACTTTTTACTGTTTTTTTTGAAATCTCAAAAAATTGTCCTACTGTGAGTATTTACGTCATCTAGACTCTTCGCAAGGGGCAGTCGGGCTTAATTGACCACATTAAAACCAGCCAGTGCTCTCGTGTCACCATCTATTCCATTAGCTTTGACATCACACTAAAGTAGGACACCATGTTCCAAACGGAAACTGAAACAGGAACAGGAACGGACGAGTTTTGCTAGTAAAGCGTGGAGAGGGGGTTAGAAGCCTGGCACTTGGGCTCTGTAACTTCTCAGGAAGGTACAGGCTAAAATGTCCCCAGCAAACTCACCAGGTTCAAAGTAGGGTAGAAGCAGAAAAAAAAATTTTCTTAAAAAAGAAGGGGGCACTGTTCCTTAACGGATTCATCCTTTCTAAATCAGCTGTGCACGTTCTTTGCCCCTATCTCCCTGGTACCACAGAAAAATACGACAAGCAACAACTCAAATGACACGGTTTCCTGAAAGGTTTTCAGAAAATGGCCCAAGCCAGAGTCAAAAGGTAGCATCATAAACTTTTATTTGGGAAATTAAAATGAAGATCTGAGGAAAAACAGAAAATCAGATTTCAAATAGGGGCATCTGGCTAGACGACAAGCTTATCAAGGGCAGGGACCATGTTTCTTATTTTTGTACGCGCATCCCTGATACAGCGAGTCCGCTGGAGGCAGGAACACGCCCCAGTACTGCACTCAGGACAGACCAAGCACGCCACATGTACAAAGCACAGAGAAATTAGAATAGCTAGTTTTGTCTATGCTTGCCAACATGCAAAGTCTTTATGAACCACCTGAAATTTACATCTCACACAGGCATTTTCTAGATTAAGTACCTGATGAAATATATTACTGCCAGTATTTTCTTTAGTCTGATCGTCTGTTACTTTAATACAGCAGACATTACTTGAAACACAGAAAAAAAAAAAAATGATCTAGAATTTGTCTGGATGATTTCCGGAGTCCAGCTGGGTATTACAGCCGGCTCAGACCTGGCAGAGATGCTAAGAGGATCTTTGCTTGTGCCAGCCTAATAGTCTGAGAGTGAAAGAGCACTGCTCCGTGAGTCAAGACCCAGAGCTGACCCTGGGCTCTGACATTCAACCCTTGTATGACCTTACATGAACAAAACACTTCTTTCTGGGTTTACATCCTCAGCTATAAAACGAGAGACTTGAACTACATGGTTTTTTCAGGTCTTTAGGAAGGGACTGGAATGGCTACCCTAAATCTAAATTTTAAAACAAACATGTGCCAAGGATGTGCTCCAATACCACCACTTAATACTCTTTGGATAATCTTAACCAATATTAATTGGTTCTATAATTCTGTAAGAAATATAGAATATGAATACTGAAATGAGGCAAAATAAGCTTAACTTATAAATGATGATTAGTGTATCTGCGACATCCAAAAGCAATGAACAATTTCATTTTTCAAAAAAAGGCAAATCCATTAAAATGCCTATGTAAATGGGGCGCCTGGGTGACTCAGTCGGTTGTGCGTCCGACTTCAGCTGGGGTCATGATCTCGCAGTTGGTGAGTTCAAACCCCACGTCGGGCTCTGTGCTGACAGCTCAGAGCCTGGAGTCTGCTTCGGATTCTGTGTCTCCCTCTCTCTACCCCTTCCCCGCTCATGCTCTCTCTCTCTCTCTCTGTCTCTCAAAGATGAATAAGCGTCAAAAAAAAATTTTTTTAATAAATAAAATAAAATACCTATGTAAAAACATTAACATTTAGAAGTATGTGATTGAAAAAAAAAAAGCTCCTACCCATAATATAAACACAGAACCTAACCGTAAAAGGAATATATTTGCAAGAACTTCACTAAAAAAAAAAAAAAAAAAAGACCTTAAAAAGTCTCTAAGAGACGTTAAGACTTCACTAAATGGGACTATCTCTCCTTTGGATAAAAAGGCTCAGACTTACAGAGACAGCAAGTCTCCCTAAATTAATCTCTTAACTCAACGCTAAACAAAATCAACTTTCAACATGACATGACACCGGAATTCATCTGCAAAAATAAACATACAATAATAAAAAAACTATATCCCCTCCCCAAAAGAAGACAAATGAACAATTAGCCCCACTAGTATTAACATTTAACATTACCCAGGCACTTCACTATGTGTCAAGCACTTTGTTACTGTTAGGTAAGCATCTTGATTCTCTTGTTTGCTCATCACAGTCCAAGTTAAATATTATCATCCCGATTTACAGAAACTAAGGCTTGGACAGAAAAGTAACTTACCCCAGGCCACAGAGCTTGTAAATGATAGAGCCGTGACAATAATCCCCAGTCCACCACACTGCGAGATCAACAGAATAAAACAGAGAACCCAGAAAAAGATCTCATTACATAATGGAAATTTAGTTTATGATTGGTATCAGTACCAATCCAGCTATTCGGCTAGCTGGATCCTTACATCAAAATAAATTCCAAGTAGATAAAAGATTGATTTATTTTAATGGTTCTTTGAGAGAGAGAGAGAGAGAGAGAGAGAGAACGAGAGTACATGAGTGGGGGATGAGTAGAGAGAGAGAAAACCCCAAGCGGGCTCTGCACTGTCAGTGAGGGAGCCCGACACGGGACTTGTTCTCACAAACCAAAGCCGAAATCAAATCAAGTGTTGGATGCTTAACCAACTGAGCCACACAGGCGCCCCTCAGATAGATAAAAGAGGAGGAGGAGGAGGAGGAGGAGGAGGAGGAGGAGGAGGAGGAGGAGAAAAAGAAGAGAGAGAAGACATGGAAGGGAGAAGCCATAAAAGCATTAGAAGAAAACATGGGTAAAAAAGATTTATCATCTTGGAATGGAGACAACCTTATAAGCAAGATACAAAACTCAGAATCCATTTTAAAAAATTATAAATTTGGCTACATAAAAATGGAAACTTCTGATAATAAAAGCAACTATATTCAAAGTCAAAAAACAAACTACAA
This sequence comes from Herpailurus yagouaroundi, assembly GCF_014898765.1. Taxonomy (NCBI): domain Eukaryota; kingdom Metazoa; phylum Chordata; class Mammalia; order Carnivora; family Felidae; genus Herpailurus; species Herpailurus yagouaroundi. Next base: position 33,069,265 of record NW_024412415.1, on the reverse strand, counting down.
ACTGTGACATATGACAAAGAAAATTTCCCAAAACTTCCAAAGAATTTCTAACTAGTAAGAAAAAGACTACAACCCAAAAGCAAGCAAAAGAAATACAAATGGGCCGGTAAATATATGAAAGTGTCAACCCCATTCATAATAAAGGAACACAAATCAAAACCATGAAATACTATTTTTCATTAGTCACCTTGGCAAAAACTAAATGGTGAGATAAAATCTGATGTAAGAGTATAGGTAGATGGCAGGCAATTAAATGTTCTCTATCAAAATTCTAAATATTCAATCACTAAACCAGAAATTCCAGTGCTAGGAATGAATCTGTTCTATGAACATAGTATATAAGGATGTTCACTGAAGCGTTATTTAGAATATCAATAAATTGAAAACCCAGAAGTCCAACAACAAGGCCTGGCTAAATAAATGTTAAGTCCACCCACAGAATTAAATCTATAAAGTTGCTTAAAAAAACAAAACAAAACAAAACAAAACTACACACCAAAATGAAAAAGCCTAAGATACAGTAAATGTAAAAGACAAGATGCAGAATAGAATAAGAAAAAGTCCATTTGCATTTTTTAAAAAAATGAAAAGGAGAAAAAAAACATATATGCACAGAAAAATTCTGGGAAGCTATTCAAAAAAACTAGTAATAGTGACAGCCCTCTTAAGAGTCTAAATGAGAGGGAGGCAGGTAGAGATGAGAAGGGCATTGTTTTGTTTTGTTTTTTTACAATTTGAATTTTTCTTTACTATCTGAATTTTTTCCCCAGGCACATATAACTCTGACAACTCTTTTTTAAATAAATTCAACAAAAGATCATCTCAACTAAGGCACACTGAACAATAAAGACACAAACTGCAAGGCAGGGTTGGTTTTTTTTTTCAAACATTTACTGAACACAAACACCGGGTTTTTTTTCCTTTTACACAGCAATATTGTTAGTTTCAAATTAGCTGGGCTATTAGGACTGTCAATTGCCACGAAATTAAAAATGATTCTACATGTCAAACTCAAATAGAAAATGTCATGCAATATAATCACTAACAGACCTCTGGTGCAGTCAGCAAGTTCACTATGTTTATTAAAGTCACGTAAATGGTTTGACAAAAGTGCACAAGAGAATGACATCACTGGTTTGTTATAAATCACAGTGAATTACTAGAATACAACAATGTAGTTCCTCGATGCGGAGGATTACAGGATGGGGTGAATATTATAAAGGATAGGATCTTTTCAACACATTAGGCCAGTCAGATTTTACTCCCCAACGATGTACCTCTGAAAAGAGTGGTTAGCAAAGCTGAGGGGTTTTCCTCATCTTTTCTCCTCCACCAATTACTAATAAGCCACAACAAAAAAAGCCATGCGCAAGTTTTACAACACCTGATAAAAGACAGATACAAAACCTTGTTTACTTCATCACTGGGCAAAGCTTGCATCTTTGCTCCTTCATTTTGCTGATTAGGCCACTCATCACATGACTCACCCCTAAATGAAAAGCTGTTAATAATTTAGCAATACTCACCCCTGTACACACATCAAGATATACTCCCCATAACCATCAAGTCAATGTCCCTTCCCTGCACATTAACACAAATGAACACACCACAAACCTAGGACTAGAGACCACATTTACTTTACAGTTTTAAAAATTAGTGTATCTACCATCACTATCAGTGGACTTATACCAGATCCCCTATTTGGGAGAGAGGATGCTGTACGTACAACCCAGGCCATCTGAAGACTTGGGCAAGTCTGCCAGACGTGTATGACAAAGCCCTGCAAGGTGCCATACGTACCTAGGAGCTTTCTACCTTCCAGAGAGGGTATCCAGAGCAGAGCTGTGCGTTTTCAGAGTGGAAATAAACACACAGCTTAACATCCTATGGACTGGTAACTTTCCACAGAGCAAAAGGCAGAGTTTTGTTTTCTTTAACCCATTTCAGTGTTACAGCATAGTCAGTGAGGAAAACAGAAGAGTCATCTGTACATAGATACTTGTGGCTAGACTAAAAAGGAACATTTAGGATTTTTACAGAAAATCTACCATAAAAACAAGCCCTTTCTACTTTTGTCCACCTACTCACTAGTTCAATCACTGGCTGCTTCTAAACCCAGAAAACTGTAACCCAAGGGCCAGCAACTCACCTCCTCACCGCGCCCCGTTCCCAAAAAGGAAAGTTTCTGCACGAGTAATCCAAAATGGTCCTATCCATAAAGTAGCTGCCTCAACTGCAGTGGAGACTGGTAACGGCTGTCATTCCCTTGGGATATGTAATTTGCAAAACCACTTGCCAGACACAGAGTTGATACTTAGGGAGCTGCGCGCCCCCCCCCCCCCCGAATTGTTTGTTACTTCAAACAGCGCTATCGTACCTACCTAGGTTTCCCCTAATTATCGGTTATTAATCAACTAGTAGTACACTGAAACAAAACCCTTCCCAGAAACAAGCAAGACCAAAGCTTGCTTTTTTGGCTCGTTTGTTTGAAGTTCCCACGGCAAAGAACCTTAAGGTAGTGGGACTGTGGCCTGCTGGAGCAATCCAGAGTAGAGTGAAGAAAACCATGTGGTGTCAGAGTTCTCACAACAAAAATTTCCCCCTTCTTTAATCGAGGGGATGGATTTGCTGCCCATTCCTTGAGTTGAAGAGTCACCTAAATTCAAGGGTTCAGTTTCACCAACTCTTATTTAAAAACGGAAAACCCACCTAAGTTTCACCTCGTTTGCCCAGATATCCATCCTCCTGAGCCTCTCATTCAACCAAATTTATAGGACAATTACTGAGCAAGACAAAGAAGTTTTGACTGAATTTGTAATATTATCAAGGAAGACTTACGATCCGAAGCATACTTCTACCAAAAATAAACAGAAAATGACAAAAGTGGCTGGAAAATGGAGACAGCCTGGAGTTCTCATGAGCTGAGATACAGAACTATTGACCTTTCTTACCGATTTATTTTCCTAAAAAAAAAATAATAATAATAATAATAAATTTTTTAAAACACACAAAACATTTAAGCTTGGGAAGGATTTGGCTAAACATACTTAAAATAACTCTACCAAAAACAAACAAAACAGGCATGTAGATCACTTGTTTCAAGAATGGTTTTATACAGATGTTTCACAATACATATTTGGATTTATTTTACAGGACAGAATTAGATCCTTAGCAATGGAGTGCACAACATACTACGACACTACAGTAGAAAAGTATGTTACCATTAGCAGAGCTCACAGTTTATTCCCACTGTCTTCACACTCTCTCTCCAACCTTGTCGGCACTCCAGTCAGCAGCTGTGCTCTCCAGCATGCATCCCTTCTCAAAAGCACTGTCATTAAATTTTGATGTCTGAATATGTACATATAATCATCATCCTCATTTTATGAATACGTAAGATCTAAAAGAGTGCTGGTCCTGGGTAGCCAGAGGGATGGTTTTTAAAACATGCAACATTATCTGACATTTTAAGTTTTGGTGTTTAAAAATCATACACATTCATAATGGAACCAACTGAATACCAAGTATCATAGCCATTCCTCAGACTGTCAGAGACACAGGCCTTGAAGTCTGAAAGATACAGGGTCTGACCTAAGCTGTGGAAAAGGTGTGATTCACTCACCTTGAGGACGTGCGTTTTCTCTTTCAGGCCACGAGAGTTGCCAAGAGCAAGGTACAGTATTTCCTTGATTTGCACCGGAAGGATCAAGGCCAGTAACTTTCAAATTAGGGCTCTTTCAAGTATCTCCCTTCAAACCATCCTGAAAACCCTCCTTGTAAAGACCTCAGGTTAGGAAAACAGAAATATATTACCATGACAGAATTTGCCATCAAAACGTTCCTAGCTGAAACAAGAGCATGAAGTAGAACTACAGTGGCCATAAAGGTATCTTGCATCCTTAGGGGAAAAAGTTTTTAAGGTTCCCCCCCCTTCCAATCCCTCCCACCCTTCAAACTATTTCATTTTGTGGGGTATCTTTTATTTAAGGCCCTAGGTGCTAATTTTGGCTTGGTCATTTATGCTTTATACTGTTTCAACTGCAACCTTTCTCTTATACTTCACCAAACAATATGCAGACATAAAATGCTCATTGAAACCATACAGATTTGGGGTTTCTTTGTTTTTGTTTTTGTTTTTTTTTTTTTTTTAGTTTATAGCTGATGTTACAGCATCATAATGCTTTTCATTAACGAAAAAAAAGCTGGTCTTCACTTACAGTACCATGCACTACAAGTAGCTAAGGCATTCATTTGGCACTAGAGAGAAAAAATACAGATATAGCTCATTTTACTTTATCATTTTTTAACATCAATAGAAATAGAAATAGGTGTATACCCTTTACTTGAATTTCTGTGATGCTTAAAAGATAATCACAGAATACTCTTTTAGTCTGACACTTAAAATGCTGCCATCAAAACAAAACAAAACAAAACAAAACAAAAAGACCTCTGCACAGCCTATCAGAATCAGTGACATTTTGTGGTTGAACTTTCAGCTCTCAGACAGAAATACCATCCAGACAGCATTGCAAATTACTTTTATCATCAAAAACATTTCATTTCCTATACCACACTAGTGATTTTTCTACTAATTATAAGGGACAAAGAAAGTGAAAAAATTAAAAACATCCTTGTTCCTTTTCATCCATCATAAACACCTTATGAGGGGGGCACAAACAGCGCCCTCTGGAAAAGTAGTTTCCAATTTTTAAAAGAGACCACACAGGAGGAAAGGGAGAAAGGGACAAAAATAGAAGGTGTAACTATATTGTGACAATTTGTTTCATAAGAAAACACAGTATTCATAATTTTTACATGTCTGTGAGCTGAGTTCAAATGCAGGCTGCTACAATTTAGAGAAGTTACCTTAAAACAGAGACCAAAGAATTTTAGAATTTAAGCCTGACGGCAAAGAGTCCATCGATATTCTCTGAAAAATTGCTTTAAGACTATTACTCCTTTGTGTGTACCACCCAGCATAATGCAATAATTCCAATGGATTTAACTTGATACATTTATAACTATTATGAAATTAGCACATTTTCAGATTAATCTGCAGTTGTATTTTTTGAAATCCTCCTGATGTTATGATGTGCCGTATCACTCCACATAAATATTGGAAGAGCAAAACCTACGTGCAGCAGTTGGGCACACGCAGAACACCGGGGTATCCCATTACTCTTATGGTCCTTTTTAGTTGTTCTTCTTCATGAAATCCTCAAAACTGCTGCAAGGATAACACGCTGACACAGGCTTAACAGAAATACTTTTGTAGGCAGTTTTTAAAATATTGACTTCAAATCATAAACGTCCCTTGTTACATAAAATATTTTATATTCATTCCTTAAAAAAAATACAAATGTCAAAGCATTATGTTGTACACCTGAAACTAATATAATGTATCTCAATTATACTTCAATTAAGAAAGAAAGAAAGAAAGAAAGAAAGAAAGAAAGAAAGAAAGAAAGATAAAGTGACCAATATCCAGACACCTTAGATTATAGTTACACCTAAACAATGTGGCGTTGTTTAAAGTGTATTTGAGATCAGTCAACATCATGAGGCAAAAAGACCAAATACAGAACTAAGGAAGGATGGGTAGGGAGGAAGGGTAATGGAAAGAAAAGCAGAATTTATGAACACATAATTCTATTGTCTGTGATTAAAGTCCTTTACTTTTTAGCACCACATTAAACGATTTTACATATCCAGTCACTTAATGAAATCCAACAAACTCTTCAAGAGTTCTGGGGATCTGGTCTTGGTAGTTAATGTCATTAGCCCGAACTGCTCGGGCAGCCAGGCACTTGAGACTCATCTTCATTTGAGTTTTAAGTAGTATTTCAGATACCCCAGTTGTACTTTTGTCTAGCGGAGTCTTATTCTGTTTATTGGTCATGTCAGTGTGGGCGCCAGCTTCAACCAGGCTGATGATGATAGAGTGCAAGGTTAAAAAATCACTGATGGGCCTGTTGTACTGAACGATGATGTGAAGGGCACTGTTCCCCTCGTTGTCTACTGCATTCACCTCGGCACCACAGTCCAGCAGGAGCTTCGTGACAAGTGCATTTGGAAAGCTGCAGACATCATTGGTATGGAAATCATCAACCGGGGTGTTCGAGTTGACAGCTAGATGCAGCAGGGTGAAACCTTCCCGAGTTCTGGGATCCAGGTGAATCAGGTTGTAGATCTGCTTGTTAATTTTGCACTGATCTTCTTCACTGCACTGTGTTTTGGTGGAGATGCACACTAAATACAGAAAGGTATAGAGATTACATTCATAATTGTCCATAGCATTGTGGACATCAGCGTCTGGAATATTTTTTACTCTGTTCATACTTTGTTCTATTTCCAAAACACTGCATCTCAAAACACATTCTATGTCTGGGGCCTTCACAGTTTCATTCAAATGTATCATCTGTGAGAAAACTTGAGCGAATCGAAGAAGATCCTTGTGGGTATTCCGGTTACCTTTCTGTCTCAGGTGCAGGGCGTGCAGCCACAACTTGATACACTGTTCGAATTCCATGTTATCCGCATAAACGGCTCCCCTGTAAATGATGGGATGGGAAACATCAATATTGTCAGCACCTAAAATCCGTTCCCGAACTATAAGGCCTTCCATGTGAAGAGCATCTCTGTCTTGCCGAATGGATTCCAGTTCCTGAGGATTTCTACATTCAGTTCTATTCCCATAAGCATGGATTGGTGGGAGGACCTCTTTCTCCAGAATGTTATCACCATCTTGAAACCTCTCCAACATGGCTAAATATAAATAGTGGTACGTCTTCATGATGTCATAGTTCTCGCGGTCATTTGCAAAGGAGGCACCCAAGAGTTCCAGAGCTTCAATCCGACTTCTTCGGTCGCAATCAGCATGAGAGAGTAACAGTTCGACGACATCGGCCTTACAGCTTTCGGCAGCTACTTTTAATGGCGTCATCCCATGGCCGTTCACTACTATAGCAGCACGCCATTTTATCAGTTCTTTCACAATATCTATGTGCCCGGCTTCAGCTGCAAAGTGCAAGGCTGTGGCTCCACAATGTGCTTTAGCATTGGGATCGGCACGTTGTTCTAAAAGGTATCTGACCACGTCAGTGTGTCCCTTGTACGCTGCAATCATCAGGCAGGTGTTGTCGTATTTGTTGGCAATGCTGATGTTGGCATTATTTTCAACCAAGTATTTCACAATGTCCAGTCTGCCATCAAAGCATGCCGCCCGCAGGGGGGTCGAGTTAGTTACTGTGGTGTGGTTCACGTTGGCTCCATGGCTGACTAGAAGTTTAACAACTTCAAAATGTCCAGCTCCTGCTGCACACCACAGAGCAGTGGCGCCATCAATCACATACCTGTTCGTGAAAAGAACAAACCGTCAGAAAATGGAGGCCACGTGCCCTGAGAGAAGTTTAAAGAATGTATTCGTCTGCACTGACCAAAACCCTCAATCTACAGAATGCAAATAAAGCGTTAGTTTGTGTGAAAATAAAATCAGGTGACTTAAGTCAAGCATGTTGCATTGTACTTATTATACCTTGTATAAGCTCAATAAATGTTAGCTATCTATTACTGTTATTACCAACGTATATAACCCTAAAAAAAAATCACCAACTTTTTACTAGCAAAAGTAAATACATTTCAGAAAACACAGAGGCAATGTACGGAGGTTTGTAACTTCTTTACCACCCAGTTGATGCACTGGCTCTTAAGAAAAAGCATGTTCCTCCTTCCCAGGATCCCTCACGGACCGGAGTTTCTCTCTATATGTCAGTAAGAAAGCTACCCTAATCCCTATATTGACGCTGTGTTAGAAAACTGCTTTAGGAAAACAAGGATTTAAGCAGATAACTTTTTCCTAAGATTATCTGAGCTAATCAAATATATACCTCTACCACAGCAGTGAGAATGAAAAACTTCCCGCTCCATACAATATGGAAGGATCACATAAACATAATGCTGAGCAAAAGTCAACCAAACATAGTACATGTTATATTACTACATGTATATACCTATCTGTAGTGTTGGAAGTCAGAAGGACACTGTTTACCTTTAAGGGGAGTAGAGAGTGGGAGAAAGCGCAAAAGGAACTTTATTAAACGAGTATGTTCCCTTTCTGAAAAAACACGTTCAATTAGTGCATTTCTCTCTGTTATACTCCAATTTAAAAGTCTCTGGGGCGCCCTGGGTGGCTGGGTCACTTATGCGTCTGACTTCGCTTCAGGTCATGATCTCAGTTCGTGGGTTCGAGCCCCGCATTGGGCTCTGAGCTGGCAACTCAGAGCCTGGAGCCTGCTTCAGATTCTGTATCTCCCTCTCTGCCCCTCCCCTTGCTCACGCTCCGTCTCTCTCTTTCAAAAATAAATAAATAAAAAGAAGTCTCAAGGGGTGCCTGGGTAGCTAGCTCAGTGGGTTGTGCTAACTCTTGATTTCAGCTCAGGTCGTGATCTCACAGTTCATGGCATCGAGCCCCAAGTCTGGCTCCACATGGATCATGGAAACTGCTTAAGATCCTCTCTCTCCCTCAGCCCCTCCCTGGTTTGTGCGTATGTGCGTGCACATACAAGCTCTCTCAAAAAATAAAAATAAATTAAAAAAATGTAAAAGTCTTAAAAATATGCATGTATATATGTGCTTACGTTAGGGGTTTATGTATGTTCTTCAACAAAATCACTGGGGGAAAATATTAAGAGCAGGAAACAATTAGCATTTTCCTAAAAACAAGTGGGCATCTTCCCTGACCTTCAGTCTGTGCTTGCACTTTTTGGCTTCATAGTCACCACTTACTTATTGCCTCATATACACTAGGTTCACTACTTACATAAAATCAGATGTGCAAGGAGGCCAATCTTGTCAATCTGTCTACCTTCAATTTTTCCCCAACCTCAATTTCTCAACTTTTTATCGCGTTACTAAGCATCAGCCCTAAAAAGTAGATTTTTGCTACAGATACTTACATCTACTGTGCTTGAACCACTAAAATAAGTATACTTGGAAGTGTTAAGGAAAAAGATCAAACAAAAGCAGTATTTACTAGAGTTAAGAATCTATACTAAAAACCTCACTGCTGAGCTCCTTACTATACAGCCTTATGTTATAACACAGGTCAAATTATATCGTCCATGAAATGGAAGAGTATAATTCCTCTGGTATAATAAAAACATCATAGTTTAACTCCAATTAACAACACCCCCAAGACACCATCGGTCTGTTGTTTCTGCTGAAAACAAAAGACCCACTTTATAACAATTCAGGCAGTTACTTCTTCACTTTCAAGTGACACAAAATGACACAAAAGTCTTCTAACAAGGACTTACGCAGTTACCTATGGGAAAGGGGTAGGACTGACTGGGAAGAGGCTTAAAGCTGCTGGAAATGTCCTATATCTTGACCTGGGTAGTGGCTACATGGGTGGATATTTAGGGCAAAAAAACTCACCAAAGTGCACACTTAAGATCTGTGCCTTTTACTGTATGGAAGACAAACCTCGAAAAAGAAAAAAACAGGTTTCTGAAGTTTCTTTTCTAAACTTTATTTTTTGTAAGTGCCATTTGTTAATTGATTTTTTAAACTAAACTGGAAGTCCAAAAAAGAAGACAAAACATCAGCGATGGTTTTAATGGCTGCCAACCGTACCTTTTGCAAACAATTCAGTAAAATTAAAATTAACATTTTTAGTGTCATGATTATACGAAGTTCAAAAAATTTTTCTTTCACTACCAAAAAAATATCATTTGTGACAGCATCAGAAAATATCAGTACCTAGTAATAAATCTAATAAAAAATATATAAGAGTTCTACACTGAAAACTACAAAACATTCCTGAGATAAATTAAAGGTCTAAATAAATGGAGAAATATTCCATGTTCATAGTTAGAAGACTCAATAGTGTTAAGATGTTAATTCTCCACCAAAATGATATACAGAGTCAATGCATTCCAACCAAAATCCCAGCAGGGGTGGATGAGAGAGACTGTGTGTGTGTGTGTGTGTGTGTGTGTGTGCGCGCGCGCGCGCATGCGGGCATAGCCACACATATAGAGATTGACAAATTAATCCTAAAAGGAATACAGAAATGCAATGGACCTAGAACAACCAAGAGGATCTTGAAAGGAAAAAAAAAGGGCAACTACAGTAATTAAGATAATGTGTCACTGGCACAAGGATAGACAAGTGTATCAATAGAACAACAACAAAAAAAAATCCAGAAGTAGATTCACACACATAGTTTTTTAATTAATTTTATTTTATTTTAATCTTTGAGAGAGAGAGCACACACAAGCAGAGGAGGAGAAGGAGAGGAAGAGAGACAGAATTTCCAGCAGGCTCCACGCTAAGCAGAGCTCAATCCCACAACCCTGAGATCATGACCTGAGCCGAAATCCAGAGTCGGACACAACTTTCTGAGCCACCCAGGCGCCCCATAGTCTCTTGATTCATGACAAAAGCTCCATTGAAAATCAGGTAGAAAGTATGGTCTCTTTTTAAAAAAATGGTCCTAAAGCAACTAAGTATCTGTATGGGAAAAAAGTAACTTTGACTTTTACCTCACACTATGCATAAAAATTAGAGAAGTGGCATACATCTAAAGCAAAACAATAAAAGCTTCTAAAAAAAAAAAAAAGACTACCTTAATGACCTTGGAGTTAATGACCATTTCTTAAACAGAATGCAAAAAAAGCACTAATCATAGAAAAAACTGATTTATTTGACTTCATTAAAATTAAGAACTTCAATTCACCAAAAGATATTGTGAAGAAAGTGAATATGCAGTCCACTCACTGGGAGAAGATATTTCCATTAAATGTATTTGACAAATCAATAAGAAAAGGCAAACAACCTAACTAAAAAATGGGTGAAAAGACTAAATGAGTACACTTCACAAAAGAAGATAGTCAAGTGACCAATAAACATATGAAAAAAAATGTTCAAGATAATTACTCACGAGGGAAATGCAAATTAAAACCAGGAGTCACCAATACACAGCCACCAGAATGGCTAAAATTAGTAAGACTGACATGATAATACTAAGTGTTGGTCAGGATGTGAAGCAACTCAAACTCTCATAGCTGGTAGGAATGTAATGTTTCCAGCCACTTTGGAAAAACCGTTTAGCAATACACCAACCCCATGACCCAGCAATTCTACTCCTTGGCATGTAACTGAAGAGAAATGAACACGAATATCCACCAGTGAAGACATTTACATAAAAATGGTCATAGCAGCTTTATTTGTAGAAGTCAAACACTGGAAACACCTACGATACCTGGTGCAGAATAAGCTGCCATAGGTTCATACAATGGAATACTACAGAGCATAAAAAAACCCCATACATGCAACTACACAGATGAATCTCATAGTGATGTGTTAAGCAAAAAAAGAGACAGATGAGTATACTGTATGATTCCCTTTACAGGAAGTTCAAATATAGGCAAAACTAATATATGATAATAGAAGTCAGAATAATCTTTACTTCTGAGAAGGAAAAGGAGAGGAACTGATGGAGAAAGGGCACAAGGGAAACTGAATGATTAAAATGTCCTGCATACTGATCTAGAAGGTGTTGACATGGATGTAAACATATTAAAATTTTATCACATTGTATAGTTAAATTTTTTTTTTTTAAGTTTACTCATTTATTTTGAGAGAGAGAGCGAGCAGGGTAGGAGCAGAGAGAGAATCCCAAGCTGGCTCCTCACTGACAACACAGAACCTGATGCCGAGCTTTAACTGACGAACCAAGAGATCATGACCTGAGGCCAGATGGGAGTCAGATGCTTAACCAGCTGAGCTACCCAGGTGCCCCTATCCACTTAAACTTTATGCACCTTACTAGATATTATACCTTAGCTAAAAATATGCATAATTAAAAACAAAAATGAGACACAATTAAAGAAAAACAGTTTAAATGAACAAAAATAGCTAATAAATATTTTTGATGTGCCCAGCACTCACTGTATTAAGTACTCAACATGCAATGTATCTCATTCATTCCTCACAATGCCCTCCTCCCAGTAACCCTACGAGGTCGATATTATTATGCTCATTTTACAGGTATGTAACTAAAAGGTTTATATGAGATTGAAACACAATATTACTCTAGAAACTATAAAATGCATCAAACGTAAGGAAACATAACACATGACATTAACTTAAAAGTTAACATTAACTTAACTTTAAAAAGCATTTTGAAACTGATGATTAGTCTATCAAAAATGAATACATAGTTAATATATAGTTACATTTACATAGTTAAATGTTTTCTCGCACTTTATTATTTTTTTAATGTTTATTTTTGAAAGAGAAAGAGACAGAATGCAAGCGGGGGTGGGGCAGAGAGAGAGACACACAGAATCTGAAAAGGCTCCAGGTTCCGAGCTGTCAGCACAGAGCCCAACGCAGTGCTGGAGCTCACGAACTGCAAGATCATGACCTGAGCCAAAGTCGGACGCTTAACCAACTGAGCCACCCAGGCGCCCCAGTTCCCTTGCACTTTAAAAATACACTTTCTGTGGTGCAGCCTAATCATTTCCATTTTTCCATATAATGATGTGACAGAAGCCTCAAGAAAGTTTCAATTATCTATTTTTATTGAGGCAATTAAAATTTTTAAATAGTTTAGGACAGGGGCATCTGGGTGGCTCAGTCAGTCTGAGAATCCAACTCTTGATTTTGGCTCAGGTTGTAGGATCAAGCCCCACGTCGGGCTCCTTGCTGAGCATAGAGTCTGCTTGAGATTCTCTCTCTCTCTCTCTCTCTCTCTCTCTCCCTCTCTCCCTCTCTCCCTCTCTCCCTCTCTCCCTCTCCCTCTCTCCCCCTCCCTCCCTCCCTCTGCCCCACCCCCCACTCACTCACTCTAAAATAAATCTTAAAAAAATTTTAATAAATAAATAAATAGTTTAGGACAAAATATTGACTGCAGAATGTATTAGAAAATGACCAGTCCTTCAGAAACACTAGCCTTAGTAAATTTTGCATTTCTACATCTAAACAAAAAATTAAACAGATTAAAGGGAATTATAAGCCTAAAATCTATGATGTTCATTTGTCCATAAAATTCAGCTGAAATTATGAGCACAAACTGCCTCAAAACAACATACCAAACACATTTATAACAGAAAATAAAAATATAATAAAATTAACGCAATATGTACTTAGTCCATACGGGAGAAGCACTATAAAACAATGATCTTTCTAGACTCAGTCCAAACTGCAATGCAAACTCCCTATTATGTATTTCATTTTAAAAATCAAGAAACCGGGGCACCTGGCTGGCTCAGTCGGTGGAGCGTGCGACTCTTGATCTTGGGGTCGTGAGTTCGGGCCCCATGTTGGGGGTAGAGATACATTAAAAAAATAATAATAATAAAATTAAGTAAGTAAATACATAAATATCAGAAAACTAAATCTGACATTCACCTTTTTAAACAAAATGTACACACACACCAGATGACAGAAATATTTCACAATAAAAGATAACATTTCTGATCACAAAACCAAACTCAACTATTTCCTGGTTCAATTTGAAATAAAAATGTCTGGTTCAAGCATTTGAAAAGGAAATAAAAATTCATTAAATGTAAATGATCAATACTTTATTTTAACCAAAGTCCTTAAAATCATTTACTAGATCAAGTGCAGTTTCTTAAAATATATACTCCCCAACAATGACTTTTAAATGAAGTCAAATGATGATGTGCCCCTCATGCCTGCCCTCTACCAGGACATTGAAAGTATTAGTACTAGCACCGACTTTAAAATAAGAGAACTCAACAAAAAGCCTCAGAATTCCCAGAGGTCCTGTTCTCCTTCCCATCCATGTCAGCAAACCTCTTTTAGCATAAGGGTTCCCCACAAACTCTGGCCCAGAGCTGGCAGTGGGCCCTAGGAACTCAGGCCAACACAATATTCCATGGTCACATGACACCTCACCTCTGTTCTGTTCCATTTCTGTAACATTCTTAATAGTTTTCCATTCTCCAACTAAAGGTTCTTTCATTTCCACTCAAGTAATTTTTCTTGCCTACTTGTCTGTCAATTTTAGTCTTCGCATATTAAGCCATAAGTAAAATAATCTCAAATGTTCCTCCTAAAAATATGAACAAGGGCTCAAATATCACCATGGGGCTTGATCTAGGTAGGTGTAGGTAGTCCCTTCCTCCTTGAGACTCTATTATGAATCCACTTTAGTTTCCTAAGGTATAATAGAAATTTTTAGGCAGAACATAGACTTAAAAATAACTTTTTTAAATAAGATATTTAATGTCTTTCTCTCTCTCACACACACACAATACATACTATATCAAACCCATAATCACATAGATAACCGTTGCTTAGAATGAAGATAAGAAGTGAAACTTAAAAAAAAAAAAAATCGAGCAAATAACAGAATAATGAACAATCTGACAAAAAATTGTGAAGATGGTACACAAGTGACCAAAAACTAGGAAACACTAATCTAGCTCAGCACACAGAGAGAACCTGCTGGTCCCCACCTGGCCATGGTTCTCAAGTGCCAATGGAACCTAAGGGGGGATTTTAGCTAAGTACTTCTCAAAAAGCCAGCCCCCAACGGATGAGTGAGCTTCATATTGTTAACACCGCATTCAGGCCATTTTCACAATGTCTGGAATGAGTGCAAAGTGAAATCATGACATTTGCAAATAACACTCTTTTTTATCTAGTTCTGAAATGCCAAAATGACGGGAATAAACTGCAAAATCTCAGAGTGCTGTGAGTGGGCAGAAAGGTGGCCATGAACTTCAATTCTCCCTTGTTAATTAATTGGTAAGCTCCTCAAACGTAGAAACCTTGCATTTTTTTCTGTATCCTCCACAGAAGATGTAATAAATAGGGCTAGGCCCACTGCGGGCATTTAATAAATAAAATTCTCCACTGCCTTTGCATAGCAGCCAAGAAATTCATAATTGTAACAATCCACAAACCAAAAAGGCAGACTGAAGAACAGAAAGAACGCTTGGCCAAAATCTCAAATGCAGAACCGCTCGCAACTACAGCCTCACCAATCCGACTCGCTGTTTCCCACAAGGGTCATCAAAATCTGGCCTCCACCTCTCTCCAGTCTCCCACAATCTCTTCTCAATTTCCCCAGCTTGAATCCCTTCCTATGACCACACTGAAACACACTGAAACACTGGTCACTGCAAGTTCACCAGGCTGTTGCCTCTCTCTCTCACTTCTTTTAAGATCCAACTCTGACATCACCTTACCCAGGAAGCCTTCCCTGATTCCCCCAGGCAAAGCTGAGCACTTCCTCTTCTCGTACTCCCTCAGCAGTCCCAAAGACTTCTAAAACTCTAAATGGCAAGGCATCTGTAATTATTCATTTATATAGCTACTTGTGTCTCCCCCGCTAGACTGTCTTCCCCCACGGTGGGAACAGTATATTACTCACCTCTGCATACCCAATCCCTACCAAAGAGCCTGGCACACGGGAGTTCAGTAAGTGTTTGCCCACTGAACTCTTTGATTTTACTGGCCGGGGGAGAACACCGGGCAAGATACACTACTATACAGGCTCAGTGCTGTATTTCTAGTCATTTCTAGTCATTTCAAGTTCTTTTGATTCCATCTCAAAATACCTTTCTCTTTGATAGTTAAGGAAGACAGCAGTAAGCAAAGCCTTTCCAAATACTTTAGGAAACTATTTTTTCTCACCACTATTCTCCCCTCTTCCCAACAGGCCTCAGCAAGTTCCTTAGCTGTGGTGTTCCCAGGAGCTGTTATATCTCAATGAATGCATGCACCTATACAACTGGAATGGTGCTGGAAGTTCAGGGGTCATTCTGTGGCACTTCTCCAGGTATAGGAAAGGCTGTGAGAATGCAGGGAGTTATAGAAAGGACACAGAAGCCAGTAAGGGAAAGCAAACATGAATCAGGTTGCCATCTTTCATCAACAGGAAGAAGACCATCTCCTGAATGTCTAGGGAGGTGGCACCGTAGATTAACCACCAACACAGGCTATCGTTTCATTAAAATGTAATACTCTAAAATATTTTCTTCTCATCTAAAACAGAATAAAAAGCTTTTATTATTTAAACGTAAAAAAGAATCAACCAAAATTCAACAATGCCCTAGTCATCACCAAGAAGTGCTTTTTCAATGCGGTTTTAACCAAGCAGTTCTCAATCACCAAAACTAAAGATACATATCTTTGTGCTTGGACCACATCCACCTCAAAAAGAAAAAAAAAAAATGCTAGAATGGCTCATATACTGGCACAAAAGTCAACAAATACAAATGCAATCAATGAAGTTTGTAATCTGTAAAACACTTTATAATCATCCAGCACAGCAGACACTGTCAAACCTGACAATTCTGCATTAACTATTATCACACCCCAAAAATATGTACAATTAGACCTAAAAACCAAACTTTAACTTCGACAACATGAATTTAACTCCCCATCTCAAAGAAGAGCAAACAATCAAGTTTCCTCACAATATCACAAGATAACGTATATTAACAATGGCATCATCTGCTATACCAGGCCCAGGGCCATTTTTGCAGCCAACAGCTCTACCTCGAGGAACGTGGAAGAGTCAGAATCATGTCTTGGGATGTCTGGCTGCCCGACGACCCCTCCAGACGCTGGAGTTCTAGGCGCTTATTTTGACATGAAGGCCCCAGCAACCTGCCTGAAGGGACCATCACTTGAAGGAGTAAAAACGGGGTGACCAACTAAGTCATCAAACAGAAGTCTTCGATGTTAGTTGCCGACCGCGTTAATTTCTGCTCTCGGTTCCGACCCCCACCATCGACAAAGGTAAAACCTGGAAAGGTGCACCTCCTCCATACTACTTGCTCACAGACTCTCTAGCGGAGAAGAATACCGATTAGATATCAAGACAGAGGTGTGGCTATTTACGCACAGAGGAGAGGGAATGAGGGGTAGGGACCGAGGAGGATGAGCAACACACGGGATGAAGTATTAGCCCTGGAAGATGAAGTGGTCATTAATGCGGCAGGAGGATGCACAGAAAGGAAGCAGTGATACCTCTAGGAAGAGAGAGTGGAGGCGGGGGGAGCGGGGGGTTCTCGGAGCGCTTGGAGAGGGTTTGGGATGTACCTACCCGTCGAAGCGGACGGTGCCCGTCTGCTGAGTCTGCACCCGGTAATGTTCTAACAGCAAGCGCACCACCTTGGCGTGCCCATTGCGGGCCGCGATGATGAGGGGCGTGGAGCGCTGCCCTCCCTGCTGGCTGACATAGCCCAGCAGATAGCGGATGTCGCTTTCAGACCGGTTGAGAAGCAAGGCGGCCAGGGTCAGCACCTTGCCCTCGCTGGCCGCCTTGTATACATAGCCAGCCAGGCCCTCCATGGCCGCCGCCAACTCCAACACCCGTTTGGTCGCCACCGCTGCTGCTGCCTTGCGCCCCCGGAGGCCGCGTTCGCCAGCGCTTCAAACCTGGGCCCTCACAGCCCATTCAACAGGGCGCCGTCGCCGCCGCCGCGCCCAGGCAGCAGCGCGGCCCGGGGAGGGCGGAGACGCAGAGGTGGCCGAATGCCGCAGGGGGCACGTCCGCGACCCGGTCCGGGCAGGGAGGAGGGCGGTCAGGGCCGCCCCCAAGGCCCTAGGCGCCGGTCCTGGGCCGAGGGGATCTCCATGGCGGCCGCCGCCCTGGGCCTCAGGCCGGACCCCTCCTTCCTGCGGGCTGCGACAGGCGCGTGCCCGAGCTACGGGTCGCCGGCGAGGTCCCTAGAGGACCGCTCGCGCCCCGAATGGCGAATGGTGGGCGCGTCTCCCTCGCCCCGGCCCGCCGGGCCTCGGGCCTGGAACCTCCTCGGCCTCCGCCTCCGCTCTGCGTCCTCCCCAGAAACCCGCGGGCCCTCGCCCACCACAGCTCCGAAGGGCCAGACGCTGCCGAAGGCTTCGGAGCTCCACGCCTGGGGGGGGGGGGGGGGGGCCCCCCCGGAGCGAGGCGGAACGCTCCCGCGGCAGCAGCCCCCGAACTCGGGGCGGGCAGGAAGGCGCGCCTCCGCAGACTGGGCCGGGAGGGGGAGGGTGCGAGCGGGAGGGACGGTTAAGCCGGGTGTCTCCTCCAAAGCCGCCCGGCCGGCAAACGAGGCCTCGCTGAAGAAAGGTTCTACTGCGCCAAGTTGGCCCATCCCCAATTCGGGCCTGAATGTCCTCGTTGCCCTTGACGCCTGGAGCCTCCTCCTCGCCCCCACGCGGCCCAGGGGCTCCCCAGCAGGGAGAGGGACAGAGTCGGGGAGTTGAGGCGATACCACCGGTGGGCTAGGGGGCCTGTCCGGTTTTACCATAGACGGTGCGGGACTCCTCTCTGCCCTGATTGGGGACCCAGGGAAGGGGGGTTGCACGCACCCGACAGGGTCCGTTTTAAGAAAAGGGTGGCGTCTCTGAGCCCCCGAAACGTGAGAGGACTTGGGAGCTGGCACCAGGCTCGGAGACAAGATTGGAATTCCGGCCTATCCCTCCAGGAGAGGGGGATTAAGTGAGGAGGGGTAGGGGAGCTGCTCCCGCGGTGGAAAGGGACGAGGTGTCTGGAAGGAAGGTGAGGACTGTATTCAGACCGACCAGGACTCTGACCCAGAGTCTGACAGAACCTCCGTTTTCTCACATACCTCTCAGGATTGTTCAGATTTGAAAAGCTCATTTATCTGACGAATACTAGAGATCTACGCGCCAGGTTCTGCTTGGCACTAGAGATTCAGTGATAGACACAGTGCCTTCCCTTCTGGGGCTTGTGTTGTTGCGGGGAAGACAGACAATGAACGAGTAAGCGAATACTAGACGACACTGGTTGAGTCAGTATCACTCATGGGGGTGAGTGGGGGGGGGGCGGTGGGCCAATTCGTTTGAGTGGTCAGACAAGTCCTCCATGACAGGTAGGAACAAAGGGTATTCTGGGCAAAGGGGAAAGCTAGTACCAAAGCCCTGAAGAGGTCATAGTCTTGGTGAGCTCAGACACAAAGGTCTGTGTGGCTGCATCAGAATGGGCCCCGGGGAAGAATGATGGGAGGTGGAGTCAGCGGGGTGCAGGTCACCGTAGGGCTCCGTCACCCATGGTGAACTGTTTAAATTCTACTCTTAAGTGTGATGGGGCATTTGAACAGTTTTAAACAAGAAAGTGACAAGGTAAGGATTTATATTTTAAGTTTCTTTATTTTGAGAGGAGGGAGAGAGAATGAGCAGGGGAGGGACAGATAGAAAGGGGGACCCAGGATCCCAAGCAGACTCTGTACTGACAGCACAGAGCCCAATGCAGACCTCAAACTCACAGACCGTGAGATCATGACCCAAGCGGAAGTTAGACGCATAACAGACTGAGCCACGCAGGTGCCCCACAATTTATGTTGTTAAAAAGATCTCTCTGGCTGCTGTATGGAGAATAAACTCTAGGACCCAATAGGAAGCAGGAAGGCCATTTAGGAAGAAAGGTCTTGGATTAGGATGGTAGAAGGGGAGGTGATGAAGCTCCTGGGGCAGTCACAAAATGTGCAAACTCAAAAGAGAAGTTTTCTCTCTCCCCCCGCCCCCCCGATCCCCCAAAGGACAATATCTATCACAGAGAAAGAACAAATACATGTATTTGGTCCCAAGAGAGCGTTCTGGGCTCAACAAGTGTATATATTTTGTTTAGCCCCCATCCCAATCCTAGTTGGTGAAGACCGCCCCTCAGTTACAGAGCTATTGGTGGGGTTTGGCCACTTCTCAAATTCTCTCCTCCAAGGACACCTTGATGGCTCAGTCGGTTAAGTGTCTGACTTCAACTCAGGTCATGATCTCACCGTTCACAGGTTCGAGCCCTGAATTGTGCTCTGTGCTGACAGCCCGGAGCCTGCTTCGGATTCTGTGCCTCCCTCTCTCTGCCCTTCCCCTGCTCTCGCTCTCTCTCTCTCTCTCTCTCAAAAATAAATAAAACATTAAAAATTTTTTTTGAAAAAGAAAATGAGGACTGAAGATGAGCTTCCACTGGTAGAGTCTGAAATAGCTGGTGGAAAAGAGGAGGAAGCAGGTTGGTTCTGGGAGTTCAGGATTGGCAGAATGTCCAGTTCCTGACAGGTTGATGCAGGCTTTTTGGTTTCTGGGGACTTGGCAGTGACATTTTCAGATGTGTGACCTGGGGGCTCCCTTCCAACTGGCTTCCTTCCTGAGCTCTGTAGAGCAACCAGGCTCCACATCCCTTCTCTCCCCCAGAGCCAGCCTCTTGTCCTACATCATTTTTTTTCCCACCTGACTTTTTGAAGAAGGTGACAGACACAGGCCCCTTCTTCCCTTCAGTTTTGTTTTCTGAAGGAGACCTGATTCATCCATCTATTATTCACTGCTGAATAAGAGACTTCCTTCTTCCTCCTCTCACTCTACAAGATAAACTAGGGTTCATGCTTGTGCTGACACCTCAGCTTGGTGGTATTACTGGGTGGTTGCTAAGAAGGGTGACTGGCCCAAGAGTCATGTGAGAGAGGGGCTTGGAACTTGCACTGTGGGACCTCCGCCCCCAGATAGGACTATGCTTCTGCTCCGGCAGTCCAAGGAGTCTGACGCTGATCTTTTCTTCTACATTTATCATAGTTGCCTTCTGTAGGGTTCTGGGCTCCCTTGGTTGCTCAATAGCCATTGGCTAACTGGAGACTGTTTGGTTGCCTCTATTTACCTGGGCTTGGAGGGTGACCTTTCTGGGTCACCTCTGGGTCAGGTTGTGCAAATCCAGAGGGAGGATGTGTAAACAGGACAAGGTTGCTTTCCCAAAGGCCAGAGCCCAGAAATAGTTCCTTGGGCTTCTGACCTATTCCCCACCCCCATGACAAAAAGCTACTGAGCAACTGAACAATAGTTAAATATAACCACAAGTAGTAATAGCCTGATGGAGATCAATTTTTTTGCAACAAACTGCAATCTTCTACCTGGACCAAAGACATAACTGAGCTCCAGTGCTTCATCTCCTGGGGGATTTGGGAGGAGGCCTTCCCTCCCTGGAGCAGTCTTTTCCCCAAGCCAGGTTGACTTGGCCTTATAGCTCTGAGTCAGTGGAGTTTCTCAGATTTTGTATAAAGGATGACCCTTGGCATTGAATAGATCTGGGTTGGACTCCCTTCTCCATGGGCTAGCTGTGGCCTTGGGCAGATTTCTACAATGGAGTTAATACTTTTCTTGCAGGGTTGGCATGATGGCAACATGCCAGCTCCTTCACCCAGCCTGGTCCTGCAAAGGAGTGCAGGTCAGTACATATTAGTTCCCATTCTCCCTAGTTCCCATCCAACAGTCATCCTTCTATCGTGCCATTAATCTGTTCAAGAAAAGACTTCCCACCCATCTGCATGTTCCCTGCAGGGATGTATTTGCTTCTGATAATGGAAAGTAAATCCACAGGAGCGCCTGGTTGGCTCAGTCGGTTAAGCCTCCAACTCTTGATTTTGGCCCAGGTCATGACCTGGCAGTTTCGTGCATTTGAGCCTGTCTGCACAGAGCCTGCTTGGGATTCTCTCTCTCACCCTCTCTCTCTGCCTCTCCCCCATTCGTGCTGTCTCTTGTCTCTCTCAAAATAAATAAATTAATTTTTTAAAAAAAGAAGAAAGTAAATCCATATACTATGCAAAGGGGAGGAGGCTAATTAACAAGAGTTCAGAAATCCCAACAGAGACACAGAGGGAAGGCATCAGAAATCAGTGAGTGTGACGACCAAGAAACCACTGATGACCCTTCTCTAATTAGCCCAGAGGCCCGGTGGCCCATTGGCCTTTATCCCCTCTTCCTCCCACTCCTTACCTTTACCTGAGATGCAGATCTAATGATTCTCAAAAACAAAACCTAAGGTGAGAAGGGGGGAATCTAGTCTGCATTATTTTGCAAACCAATTCACCACAGCAGACTTAGATTTACCAAGAGTAGATGGCGGTAGACGTGTATCTGCTTTCTTCTAACACCACTCCTCCCTGAATCATGACACCAATCAGGTATCCGGGATAGTAGTAATAAAATAAATAACAATGCTAGCTCTTATTGAGTGCTTACTGGGTGCCAAGCATCAGAGCAAACACTTTATTTTTTATTTATTTTTTTTTTTTTTAATTTTTTTTTTCAAACGTTTATTTATTTTTGGGACAGAGAGAGACAGAGCATGAACGGGGGAGGGGCAGAGAGAGAGGGAGACACAGAATCGGAAACAGGCTCCAGGCTCCGAGCCATCAGCCCAGAGCCTGACGCGGGGCTCGAACTCACGGACCGTGAGATCGTGACCTGGCTGAAGTCGGACGCTCAACGGACTGCGCCACCCAGGCGCCCCAGAGCAAACACTTTAAACAAATTAGCGTGTCTATTTCGCACAAGCCTCTGAAGAATACCATTATTATCACTCCCATTCTTCAGATGAGGAAACTCAGATAGAGATCGCTTACCCATGGCCTCATAATCAGAGTGTGGTAAAACATCAGGGTTTGAACTCGGGCTGTCTAACCCCCACCCCCGTCCCTGCTACCAACCTTCTTCTGTGCCTCCATTTATCCCCCTCTGAGTAGCCCCTGCCCAGCTTGCTCTCTGAAGGTCCCCAAGGCTTTCTCTGGTCCTGATCACCACTTCACCAGGGCCAACATGCCAGTTGGCTAATCTGATCGGTCATTCTGAGCTAATGAGGGAGGACTAGACGAAGCCTTCCCCACCACCACCTCATAACACCCTGGATGCTCCTCACTCGTACTTAGGAACGCGGGTCCATCTCATCCTAGAGATCATGCTTGGTTTTGCCCTGAGCTTTATACCAGTTTACGCTTCTCTTGGGACCCTTACTTCTTTCTGATAATAACCCATGTCTGTACAGCACTTCGTAGTCTACGAAGCACTTTCTGACACACCTGACCCACCTGCCTCCTCCTAGGCTTCTTAACCACCTTCTGTAAGTGGGGTGGCACAGAGCATGGTGGTTCAGCACCGAGCTTTGGAACCCACTCTGCCAGCACCCCAGCTCTGCCACTTGCTAGCTGTGTGATGTGGGACAAGTTGCTTATTAACCTCTCCACATCTGTTCCTTTGTTTTCGAAATGAGGATAATAATAGTGCCTCTCCTATCTGGTTGTTGTGAGGGTTGAATGAAAAATACACACACACACACACACACACACACACACACACACACACACACATACACACATACACACACACACAGCAAGCGAACTCAGGAAGTGTTGCCTATTGTTATCTCACTGGATCCTCCCCCAAACTCTATGGGAATAAACAGAGCAAGTCAGTTCTTGTCATCAGTAAAAATGAGTTTAAACTAGACCATCTCGAAGCTCTCTTCCAGCTCCATCAAGCTCTGAGTCTACCGTGAATCACATTGATTTATGGACACATCTTAGCTCTTCTACCCTGTAACGACCTCCTAAAAGCCCCGCCTTTAACAGAGGGCCTTGTCTACACTGGGCCAGGTCCTGCAGGTCAATGTTAGCATGTAACAATAGTCCCTGCCTCACCCAGGCATTGGGATGAACAAATGAGAAATGCCTGTTGCAGCATTTAGCATAGTGCCTGGCACTAAGTAAGCTCCTAATAAATCATAGTTACTATAGTTGCCGCATCTTACCGTGAGGCTCCCAACATGGCTGTTAAAAACATAGACTCTGGAACCACACTGCTTGGGTTCATCCTGGTGCTGACCCTGAGGGGACCTTGAGCGAGTTAATTAACCAAACGGGCTGCAGTTTCCCAATCTGTAAAATGGGCACGACGATAACAGCAGGTGCCTATTAAGGTTGTTGTGTACATCAAATGAGTTGTTATAAGAAAGGCACCCGGAACTGTGCCTGTCGTATGCTTGCTGTATGTAAGTGCGTTTGTCATCATTTACAGATGACGAGACCCAGGCTCATAGACATCGAGTGACTATTCCAAGCAGCAGTGGAGTGGGGATCAGCATGTAACTAGGTCTACCTGATTCCAAAGCCTCAATCCTAGTATTAGGTTAGGTTGCTGCCCCAGATGATCCAAATACATTTCAACAGGAGCCTTCATTAATGTTGGAGATTTCAGGAGAAGAGGACAGTGAGTTGGCACCAGAAGCTTCGGAGTGAGGGGGACCACAGGATGCCCTCAAATCGTACCGCAGGAAAAGCAGTCTTTTCCTCACATACGTCTGGCCATACGGCTTCAGCATTCCGTCAGGGCCACAGCCCCGAAGCCCATAACCATGGCGCCACCCACGCCTGCCCTCTAGCCTGGAACCTGCAACACAGCCCTCATTATGCCCTTTGATGTGACACTCAAAACTGAGCCCCTGCTCTTCAAGCCAGACAGGCCCTGGCCTTGGGGCTTTTTCCATTTCTGAGGCATGATTCAGCCCAGGAGACAAGACCAGACACCTTCGTTCAGAGGAAGGAGGGCTGGATGGTGCATGGAGAGGAAGAAAAACAGGAGTGAGAATGGGGCTGCAGGGTTGGGGCGGGGGCGGGGAGGAGCAAGCAGAGGGAGCCCACCTGCTCCAGAGCTGCACAGAACACGGCCACCCACTGACCAATTTATATTCCATGTAGCCAAATCTATTGATTTAAACGTGAATCCAACTGTGCTTCTAAATTCCCAGAAAAATACTGATAACATTTCACATTTATGTCATACAATGTGAGTGTCAAAACACTTTCACACAAAAAACCTTAAATTTGAGTTGATTTTTCAGATAATTTGCTTTTCTTATTACAAAGCAGCATATGCTTATTGAGAAATATAGGAGAAAAAATTTTAATGTAAATTTAAAAATTGCAAATATGTATGCGTTATACCACTAGCTATAACATTTTCAGCAGAGTTTTGCATAACTTAACATAAAATCACAGGCATTTTTTAATGTTACAAAATATTCAGCTCTGACAATTCACAATGACCGCATTTATCAATTATTGACGTGCCACAATTTCTGTAGCCATGCCTTAATTATTAGACATTCAAGATGTTTGCAAAAATACTATGATTATAAATAATACTGCCATGAACATCTTTTCAATTACGTCTTTGTGTGTATATCTGCTTATGTCCTAATACTAAATTTCTAGTAATGGATGTAGTAGCTCAAAGGATTTGAATATTTTTGAGTACACAAGGCCAAGTTACTCTCCAGGAAATATAGTTTACGCTCCCGCAGACAATGTGTGAGAGTATACCTCTCAAGTCTCTGTTTTGAGCCGTGAGCCAGTGAGTTCGGTAACAACCATATCACATGACAGATGAGAACTGAACACAAAAAGTTTAAGTAACTAGTAGGGCATTCACAGAGCTGAGACCCAAACTCTAGTCTCCTGGATTTGACACCAGGGCCCTTCCCACTCTGCCTTCTTGATGAGGAGAGTTCTGAACAGGTTTTCCTGAGTAATGGAGCTGTATAAAAATTTATTTTTATATCAATATTTGTTGGTGAAAATATTTGTTGGGGCTCCTGGGTGGCTCCGTCAGTTAAGCGTCCGACTTCAGCTCAGGTCATGATCTCACGGTTTGTGAGTTTGAGCCCCGAGTCGAGTCTGTGCTGACAGCTTGGAGCCTGGAGCCTGCTTCGGATTCTGTGTCTCCCCATCTCTCGGCCCCTCCCCTGCTCATGCTCTGTCTCTCTCAGAGAGACATATTATTATCTCAATAATAAATAAATGTTTAAAAAAAAAAAGGGTTTTTTTTGTTTATTTTATTTTTTTATTTTTTATTTTTTTAACGTTTATTTATTTTTGAGACAGAGACAGAGCATGAACAGGGGAGGGGCAGAGAGAGAGGGAGACACAGAATCCGAAACAGGCTCCAGGCTCTGAGCTGTCAGTACAGAGCCCGATGCGGGGCTCAAACCCACGAACCGTGAAATCATGACCTGAGCCGAAGTTGGACGCTTAACCGACTGAGCCACCCAGGCGCCCCCCAAAAAAAATTTTTTTTAAAAAAAGAAAGTATTTGCTTAAATCTCCCATTTCTTGACCTTATTTGTGCCATGGACTCCTTTGGCAATCTGGTTAAGCCTACCAACCCTTCTCGGAATTATGTACGTATATACATGTATTAAATAAAATAAGGAAATCGGTTATTATGTTATTTTATGTTATGTATTGTATTGTATTGTATTGTATTGTATTGTATTGTATTGTATGTAATCTCTATATCCCATGCGGGGCTCAAACTTATGACCTGGAGATCAAGAGTCACATGCTCTGGGGCACCTGGGTGGCTCAGTTGGTTAAGCATCTGACTTCAGCTCAGGTCCTGATGTCACTGTTCATGAGTTCGCGCCCCACATCCAGCTCTGTGCTGACAGCTCAGAGCCTGGAGCCTGCCTCAGATTCTATGTCTCCCTCTCTCTCTGCCCCTCTCCTCCCCGCTCCCCGGATCCCCTCTCTCAAAAATAAATAAACATTAAAAAAAAAAAAAAGAGTCACCTACTCTGCTGACTGAGCCAGCCAGGAACCCCTGTATCTGCTCCTTTGTAAATGCATTAATACCAAGTCTAGTACTGCATGTTGGAGAGGCAGTCCACATGAGTCCTGAGTGTCCCTGTACATTCTTGCTGAGTGTGCCAGACCGCAAGGCTTATCCCTTGCTCGATTCTGAACAGCATCAGTAGCTGGTCACTTAGGCAACCAGTCTAGCTTATTTTCTGCTTGCTACATTTGTCGCTTGCTCAAAAAGTGCACCGGCCCTGGGGCCTAAAGTCCTGTCTTTTAACAAAATCTGCTTCACGTGCTCCTGTGACCTGGTCCCGCATGCCTTGTGGAAACAGAAATTAGGGAAACAGCACAAATCCACTGACACTCTGGCTCTATCCCTTTTGCCGTGACTAATACAATCTTTCATCTCAGATCCAGGACTTTTGTGACTTCTGCCATGATCCGTGAAACTGTGGCAAGCTGACTTGGTAGCTTGTAAGTCGGGCAAAATCTCAGAGCCTTCACAGCTCTGACCCCACATTAATTTCAAAGTAGTGGTAAGCATAAAATGATATTTTGAGATATAGGCAACAGCTGTTACTCAGACCAAAAATACCTGTCATTTTTACCAGTGACAAATGGTCATAATTGTTACTGGTGACATGGCTACAGTCACTGGGATTTGTTGCTTATATTCATAGTTAAAGGAAATGCTAAATTTCAGTTACAGGTTTAGGAAAATAAATGTCAGGGTTTTTTTTCTCATTTGAGTTCACAGATCTTGTCTGCTGCCAACTTCCCAAAAGAACACCAGCAAAACCTGTTGATCAAGCAAAGTAAGGCTATTAGGTATTTACTGCAGCAAGGAAAAATAACACCTTGATCGAGATTTGCTAGTATCTTAGAAAGGGGATTTCAAGAAAAGAGATTTGTAGGATTTGGGGGTCTGGGCTCACATGATTTAAGGTGGTTTTTCAAAGCAAGAAATTGATAGGGATTGGGCACAGTTTAGCATACACAGCCCCAGAGAAGCAAGGGTCTTAAAACAAATCTTGATAAATAGACTTTGTCATTATGGTGAGCTCTTTGCCTGTGTGTGCATTCTGTGGTCTTGACAGAGCAGTCATCTGTCCTGTCCCAGATGAGCAAACGATTTGCCCAAATAAATTAATTTCTTGAGGTAGCATTTAATCCATTTATCTTCCTGGGCAAGAATTTTCTGGAACAGTTGCATCATGTTGATATGGGTGGTGTCAGTTCTTACTCAACAAGACCAACTTCTTAGACTGAAATCCCTTTTCTCACAAAAGTGGAGGCCTGCCTCTTTTTGCCTCCTTTTGCCTATTTTTGCTGTCTATCCTTTCCATACTCTGAGTTTACCATAGGTGAGGGTTAAATCTTATAGTCCCAGAGGTGGAATTAGTTTGCTTTCCATATATTTGTATTCAAAACATTTAATATGTACTATTTGTAACATTTGCCTTTGTTAATATTGCCTACTTTTAAAAAAAAATTAATATTGGGCTGCCTAGTCCCACTCTTGATTTCAGCTCAGGTCATGATTCCAGGGTCATGGCATTAAGCCCCACATCAGGCTCCGCACTGAGCATGAGGCCTGCTTAAGATTCTCTCTCTTTCCCCCTCTGCCCCTGGCCCCAACTTGCACACACACTCTCTCTTTCTCTCTCTCTAAAAGAAAAAGCCTTCTAATGGGGTGCCTGGCTGGCTCATTTGGTAGAGCACGTGACTCTTGATCTCAGGGGTTGTGAGTTCAAGCCTCATGTTGGGCGGAGAGATTCGTTGGAAAAAAAAAAAAAGAAAAACAAACAACCACCTTCTCTTGACTCACAGCTATTGATTCTTTTTCCTCTTTGCTCCTTGTTTACATTAAAATTCCTACAAAGACCAATCTGTACCTATTGATTCTAATTACTCTCTTTTCATTCTCCTTTTGAAATAAACTCTTACCTGGAAAAATTCAAAAATTCAAAAATGAACAAAAATACAGAGAATTGTAGAGTATGCATCACCCAGATTCATCATAAGCTCATAGTCAGTCTTGGTTCATCCACACCCCATCCCAGCACACACTCCCACTGTGTCATTTTGAAACAAATCTCAAACGTTGTATCCCTTCACCAATAATTATTTTAGCATATCTTTAGAAGATAAGATTTTTTAACCTAACTATAATGCCACAAATCTTGAAAATAATACCTTAATACCTAAAACATCATGTGATAAAATAGCACAATATCATAGTGCCTTAAAATTAACAATAATTTCTTGGGGCAGCTGGGTGACTCCGTTGGTTAACCGTCTGACTTCGGCTCAGGTCATGATCTCCTGGTCTGTGAGTTCGAGCCCCACATCAGGCTCTGTGCTGACAGATCAGAGCCTGGAACTTGTTTCAGATTCTGTGTCTCCCTCTTTCTCTGCCCCTCCCCTGCTCACACTCTGTCTCTCTCTCTCAAAAATAAATAAATATTAAATTTTTTTTAAATCAACAATAATTTCTTAATATAATTAAATATTGAATCAGGGTTCAAATTCCCAGCTGTCTCATAAATAATAGCATGTTTTTGTTTGCTTGTTTGAGTCAGGATGTTAAAATGTCCATATATTGCATTTGGTTGCTATGAACCTTAAATTTATTTTAATTTAGAGATCCCTCCACCACCCTCTCTCTTTTTTTTTTTTTTTAATTTATTTATAGAAGAAATTAGGTCACTTGAGTTTCCTAGAGTCTGGATTTTGTGATCACATCCCCTTGATATTTTGCTTAACCTGTTCTTATCTCTATTTTTTCTGAAACTTGGTAGTTGGCAGGTAGACCTGGTGACTTGATCAGATTTGAAAAGAACAGCTTTAAATCCAAATGACAGCCCTGCCTTAGTTTAAAGCTAAAGTTCTCTTTTCTGCTTATTATGGATCTCTGATAAAAAATACAATTGCTGAGAAGTCTGTTTTGCTTGCTGTTTGCTACGAGTGTTGTGAACCCTTTCCTGAATGTAACTCACTATGTAATAGAGTGAGTTGTGAAACTTCCTACATGTAGTCTGGTATGTAATAGAATAAGTGATTGTACATGAACTAACTGGCATTTCTCGCTTCTGTAAACCTGCTTGCTCAACACATTCCTCCTCTACCCCCTTTCCCCTTTCCCCTTTTTCCTCCCGCCACAAGTAACGGACAAAGCCTTCCCGCCAAAGAACAGACAAAGGACGCCCAATCAGAGAACGACAAATGACCTTACTTTAAAACCAACTAATCAGGCCCCTCATATTTTGAAACCTCCCCTGTGCTATTTGTCCCTGTCCATAAAAACGCTGTACCAACCCGGATCGAGGGCTCTTAGCGTCACCGGCGACGAGTGCGCCGATGTCCAGGTTCGAACCTGCAATGAACGACCCTTGCTGCTTGGCGTTGACTTACGACTCTGGTGGTCTTTTGTGGGAGGCTTTGGAACTTCGGGCATTACAAGATTCAAGTTTAGATGTTAGGTAAGTAGAGTTCAGAGATAGAGCAATGATCTCATATCGGGGGACCACGATGTCTAGCTATCTCTTTCTCACTTTGTCTCTCTTTTGCAATCTTTGGTGATCATTATCTTTGTGGGTATTTTCAATGGTTACATTGTTCCTTCTCCATTTAACAATGAGAATACTTTTATAAAGAGAAATTTCCTCTCATCGACTATTTGGCTATCCTGATATACAGTTTACATAGAAAAGGCAGGGGGCACCTGGGTGGCTCAGTCAATTAAGCATCTGACTTCGGCCCAGGTCATGATCTCACTGTTCATGAGCTTGAGTCCTGCGTTAGGCTCTGTGCTGACAGCTCAGAGCCTGAAGCCTGCTTCAGATTCTGTGTTTCCCTCTTTCTCTGCCCCTCCCTGGCTTGTACTCTGTCTCTGTCTCTCAAAAATAAATACACGTTAAAAAAATTTTTTTTAAAAAAGAAAAGGCAGGTCACATTTGATTCCTTTTGTTTTCATCTGTTTGTTTTCAAAACAGTGAATTGTTTCCTTAGTATCCTTCAAAGCTGAATTTTGAAACTGTGGGAGGCTTTTTTTTTTAATGTTTATTTATTTGTTTTTGAGAGAGAGAGAGAGAGAGAGAGAGAGAGAGAGAGAGAGAGAGAGAGATCAGGAGCAGGGTAGGGGCAGAGAGAGAGGGAGAGAGAGAATCCCAAGCAGGCTCCACGCTGTCAGTGCAGAGGCTGATGTGGGGCTTGGACTCACAAACTGTGAGATCATGACCTGAGCTGAAATCAAGAGTCCAACATTTAACTGACTGAGCTACCCAGGTGCCCCTAAAATTTGGGGAGTTTTTATGGTGTCATTACAAACTCCTGGACTTAAACATATTTTACATGCTTCCACTCATTTTTATTGATGGAAATTCCATTTCTAATCTATCATATTGTCAAAGATCAAAGTTTGAAAACACACAAAGGCTGTGCAAAATGGTTCAATCTCTATGGACAGCAGTTTGGCAATATTTAACAAATTATAAAATGTACATTTCCCTTGACCCAACATTTTACCTTTAAGAGCGTAACCTATAGATACACACACGTGCACAAAGTGATCATGTACAAAGATATGAATTGCAGCCTTGTTTACTTTAGCCAAAATTTGGAAAGAGATATTTGTACACCCATGTTCATAGCAACGTTATCCACAGTAGCCGCAAGGTGGAAGTAACACAAATGTTCCTGGATGGGTGAATGGATAAGGAACATGTGGCATATATACATACAGTGGAAAGTTGTTCGATATTAACAAGGAAGGACATTCTGACACATGCCACCACGTAGATGATCCTTAAGAACATTATGCTAGGGGCGCCTGGGTGGCGCAGTCGGTTAAGCGTCCGACTTCAGCCAGGTCACGATCTCGCGGTCCGGGAGTTCGAGCCCCGCATCAGGCTCTGGGCTGATGGCTCAGAGCCTGGAGCCTGTTTCCGATTCTGTGTCTCCCTCTCTCTCTGCCCCTCCCCCGTTCATGCTCTGTCTCTCTCTGTCCCAAAAATAAATAAAACGTTGAAAAAAAATTTTTTTTTAAAAAAAAGAACATTATGCTAAGTGACACAGCCAGTCACAAAAAGACAAATGCAATACGACTTCAGTCAAACTCATGGAAACGGAAAGCAGGACGGTGGTTGCCATGCCTGGCAGGAGGAAAAAATGGAAGAAAGGTAGTGTTTGATGAGTATGGAGTTCCAGTTTTGCAAGGTGAAAAACGTCCGGGCCTCGTCGCACAGTGCTTGCTCCCACAGCACACACACTAAAATTGGAGACACTGGTTGCACAACATGAATGTGTTATACCGCTACTGAGCTGTACAATTAAAATGGTTAAGATGGTAAACGTCATGTGATACGGTGTTTCCAATTACAAATTAAAAACTTTTTTCCACCGTTTAAAAATGTAAAGAAAACTTTAAGGTTTAAATTATTAGCATGAATTTTACCATTCTTTGTATTGTGCTGTGCCAGTTTTGGGGGGTTTTTTGTTGTTGTTTTATGTTTTTTTGGGGGGGGAGCAAGTCAGCAAGAGAGAGAATCCCACAGAAGTGGGGCTTGTGTTCACTGGAAGCGGGGCTCCAGCTCACCCCATAGGGACTCGGGTTCAGGAAGGGTGAGATCATGACCTGAGCCGAAGTCCGGTGCTTAACCACCTGAGCCACCCAGGTGCCCCTGTGTAGTGCCAGTTGTAGATGCAAATATCATAGTATTTAATTCGCATGTGGAATCAGAAATTGCACAATTTTCATGGTGTGGCTTATCTCTAGGGAGTGCCGTGAGCAGTCCAGAAGAGACAAACACAAGAAAACCTGAGGCAGGTTGGGGAGGGGGAAGACACCCCCCCCCCCCGCCGCCACCGCCACCGCCTCACCTTCCCCCTAAGCCCAAAGCCAGACTACGGCATGCTTTCTTTTCCAGCCCAGACCTGCATGCTCCCGCCAGCCGCCAACGACGGTGCCACACCCTGGCCGAGTCTGGAGAGAGTCAGGCCAGTTGTCTCGCCTTCCTAAGGCCCGCTGCCCAAACCAGGCAGACAGGCAACTCCCAACGGTACCGTCACCTCCGTGGGGCGACAGTTGCGCTCCGTCCCTGGGTAGGAATACGGACAAGAGACCCGGCGCTGCCAGCCCCGGGAATGGATGGCCCCCACCGCACCCCGCCCTGCCCCTCCCCACGACCCTGCCCAGGACCCTTAGCCCTTGGCGAAGGTGGCAGCAGTCACAGAGCAGGGCTACCGCTATGGCCACAAACCATGAAGCTGGCTCTATGCAGGGATCACAAGCGTTGGTGGCAGAATCTCAAGTAGTGCTGTCCAGTGGAAATAACAGTATGAGCCACATAGTACGTCATTTCAAAATTTCTAGTAACCACATGAAAACGTAAAAGGAGGGGCGACTGGGTGGCTCAGTCCGTTGAGCCACCGACTTTGGCTCAGGTCATGATCTCGCAGTTCATGAGTTCGAGCCCTGCTCTATGCTGACAGCTCAGAGCCTCAGATTCTGTGTCTCCCTCTCCCCACTGCCCGCCTCGCTCACGTGCCCTCTTTCCTTCTCTCTCAAAAATAAACAAACGTAAAAAAAGTAAAAGGAAACAGATGAAATTAATTTCAATAGTACATTTTACTTAACATATCTAAAACATAATAATTTCCGCAGGTAATCACTATGAACAATTATTAACAGGCACTCAACTTTTTTTTTTTATACCAAGTCCTCAAACTTCAGAGCTATTTTACACTTAGGGCAGGTCGCATTCCAAGCACTCAACCGCCACATGTGTGGCCAGTGGCTAATGTAGTGGACAGGGCAGGTCTGGAGAATGAAAACAGAAGTAGGAGGTGGCTGGGGTACCATGTGTGCTGTTGCCCCTGGTGGCATAACATTGGCCGCTGAAACAAACATCTACCAACATTTGTCAGTTACATCACATGAAGAAGCTGTGTGGCACGGGAATTCCTGTGAGTGTTTTCGATGACTATTGCATTGCTATTTCAACACTGTTAATGAAAATTTAAATATCCCTGAATATAACAGTGCCATCTGGAAATTCATTACACAGTGGTTCTAAGGCCGGTACTGAAAAACATAGCCGCCGATCAGTAAACATAGAAGGGGCAGTTAGATGTGTCAGTTGCCATGAAGGAGGCCAAGTAGTTGATCTCATGCTCCATATTGTTAATTTAGGGATGAACGCCTCGGGAAGTATTGGAAAATTCTGAGAAATCAAAACCAACATTCAAGCAGACACACTTTTAACTTTGCAAAATGGTTACATAACCAGGCAAAAAGAAAGGAAAAAACAAAACCTGGCCACCTCGCCTCAAGACGCTAGCCAGAGTTCTGTGCACCTGCGCTGTCCTGGTTGTGCGTGTAAACACTCTGAGAATCACCCTGTAGGGTAGTTGCCGCAAGAAGGCTGCCTTGAGGTAGTGTTTCCGTCTTCACCAGCCTTCTCCTTTTAGGAGGTACCTCACTGACGGACTAGCCTGTCATGTAGTGGTGAAAGAGGGTAACTACAGGCCACTCTATAAAAAGCTTCATGTCTAGTATTTGATACATCAAAAGAGTAAATGCAGCATAAAATAAACTCCTGGAGACCCACTGTTCAAGTGAAGAACATTATCTCTTGATGCATCCACCTGTACGCCTCTTTCCTATCTTGCCCTGCCTCCTAACCAGAGGTAACACTAGCTTGAATTTTATGTTGACCATTTTTTAAAAATTTTTAAAAATATGTAGCTTTATCATATGTGTATGCACATAAACAAAATATTTTTTAGTTTACTTGTTTGAGCTTTATAAATGTGGAAACATGACTTTATTTTTTTTTAAGTAATAAACTTATTTTGTAAGTAATAAACTTATTTTGTAAGTAATAAACTTATTTATTTTGAGGCAGGGGGAAGGGCAGAGAGGGAGGGATAGAGAGAATCCCAAGTAGGCTCCACACTGTCAGCAAAGAGCCCAGTGTGGGGCTCGAACCCACAAATCATGAGATCAGGACCTGAGCTGAAATCAAGAGTCAGCCACTCAACTGACTTAGTCACCCAGGCGCCTCTGTGGTATCATGACTGTATGTAGTTTTCTGCAACTTGCCTTCTTCATACATTGTATTTGACCAGGTTATGTATGTAGCTGTAGTTCATTTCACTATATGAATATATCGCTTTTTGATTTATACATTCTCCTGTCAGTGGCCATTTGGTGGTCTCCAATTGTTTTGCTGTTGTAAACAGTACGGCAATGAATATTCTTATGCATGTGCAAGAATCTCTGTGTCATATATTTAGTTCAACTTTACAAAATATTGCCAAAGTGTCTCTCACAGTTGTACCAATGTACAATTCTAAGAGTTAATTCAAATAATCTAATTTGTGGATTCTTTTAGTTTGCTACGTATGCAATACATTAGCCGCAAATAATGACCGTATTATTTCCGTCTTTCTCCTTATATCTGTCCTATACTTGCCCTATTGAGCAGATGTCTTGTTCTGCTCTAAAAGGAACAGTAGCTTTCAATGATTCACTATTAAGAGTGATGACTATTGTAGGCTTTTTTAGAAAAGACAACCTTTGAATGTTAGGAAGTTTCGTTTTATTCCTGTTTTACTAAGAGCTTTTTGCATGATTGGATGTTGACTTTTACTGAATGCCTTTACTACATCCACTGGGATAGATAATCATATAACTTCTCCTTTAAGCCGTTAACGTGGTGAATTAAAGTCACGAGTTTTTAGGTTAAATCATCCTAATATTCTTGGGATAAATCCAGCTTAGTCATGATGAATTATCTTTATCATACACTGGTGGGCTTGATTTGCTAGTATTTTGTTTATAACATTTCCGTCTATGTTCAGGAGGGATTCTGGTCTGTTATTTTCTTTCTCATACAGTCCTTCATTGCTTCTATTTCAAGGTTGTACTAACCTCATTTGAGTTGGGGAGTATTGCTTCTTTTGATAGTCTTTGTAAGAGTTGTTATAAAATTAGAGTAATTTATCCTATGAAAACCTGCTAGGAATTGCCTAAAAACCAGCTAAGCTGCTGCTGCTTCTTTTTTTAAAGCTGCTGATTCAATTTCTTTAATACCATTGGAAACTCAGCTTCTCTTGTTACTTCTTTGACAAATTATATTTTTCTAGAATTGTTTCCCTTTTGGGGTGCCTGGCTGCCCAGTAGGAGAAGTGTGCAACTCTTGATCTCGGAGTTGTGAGTTCGAGCCCCACGTTGGGCATAGAGATTACTGAAATAAATAAAACTTAAAAAAAATAAAATATAGAAATGTTTCCCTTTCTAATAAGTTTTCGAATTCACTGATCTAATGTTACCCGTGATATGTTCATCTTACGTTTTTAACTTCTTCTGTATTTGTCACTTTCTTCTGTTCTTTATTTCAATTACTGTCTACTTTTGCATGCTACTACCCTCTTTCTGACTGAATCTTTCCAGAGGGTCTATTTTATCTGGCATTGGCTTATTGATCATCTCTATTGTTTTTTAAAAACTTTTTTTAATTTTTTTTTAACGTTTATTTATTTTTGAGGCAGAGAGAGACAGAGCATGAACGGGGGAGGGGCAGAGAGAGAGGGAGACACAGAATCGGAAGCAGGCTCCAGGCTCTGAGCCGTCAGCCCAGAGCCCGACGCGGGGCTCGAACTCACGGACCGCGAGATCGTGACCTGAGCTGCAGTCAGACGCTTAACCGACTGAGCCACCCAGGCGCCCCGATCATCTCTATTGTACATTTGCTGTCCATGGCATTAATTTTTGCTCTTATCTTTATTTTTTCCTTGTGCTTTGAGTTTATTCTACTGGGTTTTTTTTTTCTTTTCTCTTTTCCTCTTTCCTTTCTTTTCTTATTTATTAGAAAGAGAGAGGGCGCATTAGTGGGGGGAGCAGCAGAGAGAGGGGAAGAGCGAGAACTCCAAGAAGGCTCTGCATGGACAGGGCAGAGCCCAAAACAGGGCTCAAACCCATGAACTGGGAGATCATGACCTGAGCCGAAATCAAGAGTCAGATGCTCAGCTGACTGAACCACCCAGGTGCCCCTCCTCTTTCCTCTCTTTCCCTTCCTCTCCTCTTTCCTCTAGCTCACTAATTTTCAGGGGTTTTTTCCTAATGTAAGTATCTAAAACTATAAATTTCCCTATGCTTACCATTTTTGCCACATCTACCAGTTTTGATATGTAGAATTTTTATCACATATCATATTGTTGTCTCTATGCAATGTTCAATTTCTATGATGAATTCTTACTTGACTCATAAATTATTTAGAGGTGCACTTTCTAATTAATTTCTAAAACTGGGGGGGGGTGTCACTTTTCTTTCTGTTGCAGACTTCTAGTTTAATTGCATAACATAGATCTATGACCATAGGTCATAAAATGTGGTTTACATAAGCCACATGACTTGAATGTGTTGAGACTACCTTTATGGTCTTTTATGTGGTCAATTTTTAGAAATGTTCCATGTGGCAGTGCTTGGGTGGCTCAGTTGGCTAAATGTCCGACTTCAGCTCAGGTCACGATCTCACGGTTCGTGAGTTCTAGCCCTGGTTGTCAGCACAGAGCCTGGAGCCTACTTCAGATTCTGTGTCTCCCTGTCTCTCTGCACCCCTTACCCTGCTCGCACTCTGTCTCTGTCTCTGTCTCTGTCTCTCTCAAAAATAAATAAAAACATTTTTAAAAAAGTAAGAAATGTTCCGTGTGTACTTGAAAATAATGTCTATTCATTGATGAATGGATGCAGAGTAATTTGTAAACATCCACTAAGTTGGGCTGCTTGGCTATGTTACTCAAATCTTTCCTGACCTATCAATAATTGAAAGCATTGTACTGAAATCTCCCACTCTGTTAGCGGATTACTCAATTTCTCTCCATAGTTTTATAAATTTTTATTTTATATATTTGGGTGCTATTTTAATAGGTACCCACAACTTTAGAACTATTATATCTTCCTAATGATGTAAACCTTTTATCGTCATAATGATAAAAGGCCCTAGTAATACTTTTTGCCTTATATTCCATTTTGTCTAAAATCAATATAATTACACCTGCTATCTTTTACTTAGTATATGGCTGGTATATCTTTTTCAATCATTTTACCTTCATCCTTTCTGTGTCCTTTTACTTTAAGTGTGTCTAAGTTTGTTTGTTTGTTTGTTTGTTTGTTTGTTTGTTTAGGTGAGTTATATGCCCAATGTGGGGCTTGAACTCACAACCCTGGGATCAAGAGTCATATGCTGTACCCATTGAGTCAGCCAGGCACCCCTAGGTGTGTCTAAATTTTTTAAGTGTAGGTCTGAGAATCAGTCTTTTAATAGGTGGTTTAGTGTACTTATACTTCCAGTGGTTACTGATGGTATTTTCATTTCTACCATCATGTTACTTTCTATTTGTTCTTTTCTAAACTTCTTTCTTCCCCCCCTTTTTTTTTTCTGCTAAATTGAGCTGTTGGGTTTTTTTCTTTCTTATTCTGTCTTCTCCTCTACTGGTGTGGAAGTGATACTTTCTCTGGGTTTAGTGATTACCCTTGAAATTTTACCATGCACATTTAACAAAGTCTGAAGTAAATCAGTCCCTGAGCCTTCTCAGGAAAAATACAAGGAAGTTCACTGACTCTCATCATCCTCCCCTCCCCTCACCTATGAATCATTATTATCCAGCCTTTGTTCCTGTCCTTTGTCAAGCCCACATATCATATACCATCATCATCTTTCATTATATTTATGCAGACAGTGTTTGTTTGCAATTATCTACATGTTTACTAATTTCCTTGCTCACAATTTCTTCTTGCATTTTTAGACCTTCCTTCTGGGATCATTTTCCTTCTTCCTGAAGTACATCTTCTAGATGTACTTGTTTTAGAGAAAAGTCTGTTCATAGTAAAATTCTCAGGTTTTTTTCCTAAAAATATCCCTGGTACACCTTCATGTTTCTATTTCACACACATTCTTGAAAGGTAATTGTGCTGGGTACACAATTCTGAGTTGATGGTTATTTTCCATCTTCTTGTACTTTGAAGATGTTTTTCTATCTTATAGATTCATGTTCCTGTTGCCATCTTAATTGTTGTTTCTTTGTAGTTAATTTATCTTTCCTCTCTAGCTGCTTTTAAGATCTTTACCTGTAGTGTTCTGTGGTTTCTCTACAATATGTCCAGGTATGGGTTTCTTTTTTTTTTTTTAAACCTATTTGATGTATGTGTTTCTTCTGTCCATAGGTTCACATCTTTCATCAGTTCTGGAAATTTGTAGTCATTATTAGCTTTTCAAATACTGCTTCTCCTTTACTCTCCCTTTTCTCTTCTTCTGGGATCCTGACTGGATATTTTTTAGACCTCCTCATTCCGTCCTCCCTTCTCTTAACCCCTCCTTCATATTTCTCATCTCCTTGACTCCGTGTGTGGCATTCGAGGTAATTTTCTCAGATATGTCTTTCAGTTCACTAATTCACTATTCAGCTGTTTAATCTGTTGTTGAGCCTATCCACTGAATTTTTAATATCAACAATTAAATTCCATTTGCTTCTTTTTTGGAGATGTCTAGAGATTTGCAATAGTCTCTTTACCTTGCTTATTTTTTTTTTAATGACAGTCTTATTGAGATATAATTCACAAACCATAAGATTCATCCTTTGGGATGAATTCATTGTGAGTTTTTTTATTTTTAATTTTTTTATGTTTATTTATTTCTTAAGAGAGAGAGAGAGAGAGAGAGAGAGAGAGAAAGCACAAGCAGAGGAGGGGCAGAGAGAGAGACAGAGGACCCAAAGTGGACTCCACGCTGACAGCAGCGAGCCTGATGTAGGGCTCAGCCTCACAAACCGTGAGATCATCACCTGAGCTGAAGTCAGTCTCTTAATCAACTGAGCCAACCAGGTGCCCTCATTCTGTGTGTGTGTGTGTGTGTGTGTGTGTGTGTGTGTGTGTGTGTGTGTTTTAATTTTAATGTTTATTTATTTTGGAGAGAGAAAGGAAGCGAGCACGAGCAGGAGAAGGGCAGAGAGAGAGGAGGACAGAGGATCCAGAGCAGGCTCTGGGCTGACAGAAGAGAGCCCTATGCGGGGCTCCAACTCATGCACCATGAGGTCGTGACCTGAGCTGAAGTAGGACACTTAACCGACTAAGCCACCCAGGTGCCCCCAATTCATTGGTGTTTAATATAGTCACAGAATTTGTGATACTATTACCACCATCTACTTCTAGAATATTTCTGTCACCCCAAGAAAGAAATCCCATGCCTGACTGGCAGTCACTACAAATTTCCCTCCACCCCCTCCCCCGGAAACCACTAATCTATTTTCTGTCTCTATAGAGTTGCCTATACTGGACATTCTATAATGTTCCTAAGGTTCACCTATGTTGTAGCGAGTATTTGAAATACTTCTTGTGCTGAATAACAGTCCATTATATGAATATACCACATGTTGTTTATTTATTTACTAACTAAATTGATGGAAATGTAGTCGATGGAAATCTGGGCTGTTTCTGCTTTGGGCTATTATGAGGAATGCTGATACAAGCATTCATTTACCAGTTTTTGTGTGGATGTATATTTTCATACTATAAGACATATAAAAACCTAGAGGGCTGAGGGAATGTACCCAAGGAACACAAACTTTGAAGGGGGGCACCCGTCCCGAAGCTGAGGTTCAGACCTCACTAAAGAAGATGTGGTTGCAGCCCACTGGAAGGCAGAGAAGACTGCAAGGTGGCTTGGGTCACAGCCTGTCCTCAGTCTCTGGAAAGGCAAGAAGTAACCTCCTCGGACACAGATGAGCTTCTCGCAGGGGACAGGTAGACAGGCACACAGGTGCACAGAAGCAGTGTGGGTACCGTGGCTGGATGGAGGCCCAGAGCATCTATTATCCATGTGAGAGGGCCACAGGAAGGTGATCACCAGGCTGGACAGGGGCTACAAGTTCACTGAGACTGTGCATTCTGGGACACCACACCACTGGAAGTCCTCTCATCAAGACTACGCTCCAAAGGTATAGCTCCACAACCAGCAGAAGCCCCTTCCTCCCCTAATGTCTTTCCAGCGCCCCCTACTGAAAAAACTTATCATGCTCATTGTAAGGTAATCTGTCTCCAGGAATGTTGCCCATTATCCTACAGGAGGTGTTGGTAACTGAATTTGGAGCTGACGGTCCATAAATTCATGATTGGCACACCAAGTACCTAAGTTTTGAATACAGGGAAAAAGAAGTTTATATGACCACTGGATCAGTAAGGGAAGTAAAAAGAAAGGGGACTTCAACTGTAACTTCCCTCTGTAGCTCCCACGTGAGTGGCTCTCAAGGTTTGCTCTAAGGCCACTCTAATCTCAGGAGCCTCTTGAAAGCACTTGCCCACTCTTTCCAGCTGCCGCACATTGCTGGGGATTCTCAAGCACACCCAGAAGCTGACGTGAGCTCACATCTGCCCATAAAGTCAGTCTGCAACACCTCTGGAGAACTGTGCCCTCTCCCTTTCACCTGCCTTCCCAGCCTCTCACAAGGGCCTCTGGAATGCCACAGGGCAGAGGGTTCTGGGAAATGTAGTTTCTGCTTCTCCGTGCCACAGAGGAGACCTCAGAAGGTGGAGACAGTGACAAGACACAATCCCTTAGAGACCTGAGCTAAAGCAGAGTCTTGAGTCAGATCCCCCACATTGACACTCGTCCAAGGGAGGCTTCCCAGTAACCGCTGAAATGGACATTTGTCCTCAGGGTCACCCACCCTTCCCTTTGCTTTCCAGTCAGGCTCCCCTACTGATCTCAAGTCCGGGATGTTTGGTTTGATTGATTTTAGTGCTGAGGGACCTTGGAGATTTCCCCTACTCTCTGCATAGCCAACAATACATTAAAAGTTTTTGGGTTCCCCCACTCCCCAGGATCGAGTTGGTTTTTAGGGAGGGAGCCCTTCAGAGAATCTAGTCCATCACACTGCCAAAAGCAGATGATCCAGGCTACTTTATAAAAGGAGAATTCTAACTCTGAACCCTCCTTTAAAGTCAGTGGAGTACTTTTGATGCCATTGCTGGCAACAGAAAAAAAACTAAGAAAGAAGTGATTCAAACTTGTGGCTGTTTCCCAGAGGCCTTTGAGGATCTGATGAAAGGAAAAAATATATCCTCAACACATGTTGCGTACAATTTCAGGTGGTTTAAAGACCCCTGATGCGCATTCTCGGACCCTAGTCACGGAGAGTAAGAACCTGACCAAAGAGAAATAAGGTCCCATACAAAAATCTCGACCCAGCTTTTATAAAGAGGACAAAGCCATTGAGATTTTTTTCTCCCAATGCCTTTCTAAACACAAATAAAAGCATCCACTGAATCATCTGTCAAGGAGCAATGACAATCCCCATGGAGTGGTTGGGCAGGGACAGTAAGTTGCAAAAAGTATTAGTTCCGTATACACTATCCGGGTACAGCCCAACAAATGTTTATTGACTGGGTAACTGAGAACTGGTTGTGGTTAATGGGATCCAGCTTTGTCTGCTGGGTCCATTTAGAATTATGACTTGCCCATTGTTCAATGGGGGATCCTGTAGCCAAACAAATGAATAGTTAATTGGAAGTCAGGCAACTAGGGCTTTTTGCTTTAGGTGGAAACTTAATTCCCAGACAATCCATACATTATGTATAGACTGCCTTGACCTGCTTCTACGCTTGGCACTCAAGCCAGGGCCCAGCACAGGAAGATCATGGAAGGGGGGTGGGGATGAGAGCGAGGGTGGGGGTGAGTGACCCAATTTAGAGCTTCCTTCTCACACTGCAGGGATGAGGAACCTCCAGGCCATCGGAGTTGAACGCACAACACTTGATTGATCATTAGGATGATATCGCTGTGGTTGCCTCTCCTACAGTCCCGAAGGTAATCTTTCGGAACTCCTATGCGAAGCAGAGTTCAGCTGCTTTCAGAAAGAGTTTGCAGCTTCTTATAAAGTGAAATAGGCATTTACAATATGATCAGCCGTGCCATTTACCAAAGAGGTACTTATCTAAAGAAATGAAACATTTGTCCACACAAAGACCTGTACCTGAATGTTCCTGGCAGCTTTATCACGATAGCCCCACAATGGAAACAGTTCAAACGTCCTTCAACTGGAACACGGATTTAAAAAACTGTGGTACATCCAGACAATAGAATTCTGTTCCATAATAAAAAAAACGGAACTCTTGATATATATGATATGAATGAACCTCAAAAGCATCATACTAAAGCTAGATGATTTACATTTATATGGAATTTAAGAAAAGACAAAATTATATGGGCACCTGGGTGGCTCAGTTGGTTAAGCGACTGACCCTTGGTTTCAGCTCATGTCACGATCTCACAGCTCATGGGTTCGAGCCCCACATTAGGCTCTGCGCTAACAGCACACAGCCTGCTTGGGATTCTGTCTCCCTCTCTCTGTATCCCTCCCCCACTTGCTCTCTCTCTTTCTAAAAATAAACAAATAAGCATAAGAAAAGAAAAGACAAAACTATAATGACATAAAGAAGGTCAGTGGTTTTCAGGGGTTGGGGGTGGCAGGAGGGAGTGACTACAAAGGGGCACAAGGGAATTTTCTGAGATGATGTGATTATTCTGTATCATGACCGTGGTGGTGGTTACATGAAAACATACACTTACAAATCGCATTGAATTGTGCTTAAAATGAAAGAATTTCATTGTGTGTAAATTGTACCTCAATAAAGCTGATTTAAAAAAAAAATTAGGTGGGGGCACCTGGGTGGCTCAGTCAGTTGAGCGTCTGACTTTCGCTCAGTCATGATCTGACTGTTCGTGGGTTCGAGCCCTGTGTTGGGCTCTGTGCTGACAGCACGGAATTGGCTTCAGATTCTCTCTCTCTCTCTCTCTCTCTCTCTCTCTCTCTCTGCCCCTTCCTCATGCTCTCTCTCAAATATATTTTTTATTTTTTTAATGTTTATTTATTTATTTTTGAGAGAGACAGACAGAGAGAGAGAGCTGGGGAGGGGCAGAGAGAGAGGGGAGACAGAGAATCAATTCAGGTCCTTCCTATGATGTGGAACAGGCTACCGAACCCCCCTGGTGGGGCTCAAGGGGACCCAGAAGTCCTTCAGATGACTGAGCTTCTGGTCTTAGCTTCCTCTGGATATAAGCACTGCCTTCCCAGAGCTTCCCACCCAAGAAACATATTTCTTGCCACCAGCGTGATTATCACAAGTTGTCCACCTTCTACCACCTTCATTTGGCCTCCCACAGACCTTGGAAAGCAGCTGTGGTGATCACCTCCATTCTGTAGGTGAAGAAATCGAGACTCAGAGAGCTTGGGTGGCTGTTCCAGGATCACACAGCCCTGAATCCACCCAGAAGGGGCCAGATCCTACCTAAGTCTTCTGTCTTCAAAGCCCTCACTTTCGGCAGCACATGGTCCACTTGGTGAATGGCTCGCCTACTTTTTTTTTTTTAATGTTTTTTATTTTTGAGAGAGAAAGAGACAGCACGAGTGGGGGAGGGGCAGAGAGAGAGAGAGAGAGAGAGAGAGAGAGAGGGGGAGACACAGAATCTGAAACAGTCTCTAGGCTCTAAGCCGTCAGCACAGAGCACGATGTGGGGCACAATGCGGGGCTCGAACTCACAAGCCATGAGATCATGACCTGAGTCAGATGCTTAACTGCCTGAGCTACCCAGGTTCCCCTCGCCTAGTTTTAAAGGATCAGGCCTATGAAGATACATTGAAAAGTCAAAATATTCAGGGTACCTGACTGGCTTAGTTGGTGGAGAATGTAATTCTTGATCTCGGGGACATGAATTTGAGCCCCACATTGGGCAGGGAGATTACTTTAAAACAACTTTTTTTAACTTAAAAAAAAGAAAAGAAAAAGAAAGCCAAGATTTTCTAAAGACTAATAGCTCTGGGTCTCTGTAACATTCATGTAGGTGATTAAATTTCAAAGTCTGACAACACAAAGTTCAGGGCTAACAGTTCTTAAACCATTTTTTAAATATTTAATTAATTATGTATGTATGTATGTATGTATGTATTGAGAGAGAGAAGAGACAGAGAGAGAGAGAGAATCCCAAGCAGGTTCCCTGCAGCCAGAACAGAGCCTCATGTGGGGCTCGAACCCACGAACCGGGAGATCGTGACCTGAGCGGAAACCA
The DNA here is from genome assembly GCF_014898765.1 of Herpailurus yagouaroundi. Classification (NCBI taxonomy): domain Eukaryota; kingdom Metazoa; phylum Chordata; class Mammalia; order Carnivora; family Felidae; genus Herpailurus; species Herpailurus yagouaroundi. Next base: position 33,024,753 of record NW_024412415.1, on the reverse strand, counting down.
TGAGTCGGACGACTAACCAACTGAGCCACCCAGGCACCCCTCAGAAATTCTTAAATAGACTTAAAAGAAAGAGTGCTGGCTTAGAGTGTGGAGACAGGACGCGGGTCTGCCTTTGCTTCTAACTTGCTGTGTGACTTTAGACTTCAGTTGCCTTAGCTGCTGAGTGACAGAAATAGATGAGATCAAAGGCTCGCCAGAGAGCCCTGTGTGGTGCCTGGGTCATCACCTTGGAAACCGTATCGGGGGCAAAGGGATGGCACCCGGGGCCCTGTTTCTCTTCACGCAGAGTGGCTCCACTTGTATCCACTTTCTACCCCGGGCCCCCTTGCCAGATGCTGCCTTAGCCCAGGTTCCCTAGAAGCAGAGCTCGAGGCAGGATATGTGTGTGTGCCGCCACTGGGAGAGGGGTGCAGCCAGGGAAGCTGCAGTGAGGAAAAAGGGGCGAGACAGACGAGGACGGAGAGCTTTGCCGAGCTGGCCGCCATGAGCGTCAACTATGCTAGATCCGGTGGGACCTTCTCTAAAGAGGCTCTGTGAAGCTTAGGACAGTTCATCCAGAAAGAGGAAGCAAAGATTTCTCTGCCAAACCCTGTTTCTTGTCGGTCAAACTTTCACTCCGTGGAGTGTCTGACACCCCTGAACTTCTGAAAGCAGAAGTTCGGAGGGGGTGTGGGTGCAGTTGGCTTGTGCTGGAATGAAACAGGTGGCAAGCACCTGGAAGACAGGTGTGGCTGAGGGGACCTTAGGTGACACACCAGAAAGTAACCGATATGGCAGTAATTGAAAAAGAGTGAGAACATCTGCTACATAAAAGTTGAAGCCACTGGGCTGGACAATCCCAAAGGACCTTCCCAGCTAAAAAGTTCATTGGGACATGTTTCAGTGGAATGGCAGCTCAAAGGGCTGAGACCATCCACCCTTCTTGGGTGAAGGAACCATGTCCCCAGAGAGTTGCAAGCAAGATCCTTGGAAACGTGTGCCACTCAGTGCCCAAGTGTTGATGCCAACTTTGCTCTGCCCCTCGGCCCCCAAACGTCCATGGAATTTGAGAGCACATGAAAATGATGTTCTTAGAATCCTGATGGGACAGGAAAGAGAGGGACTGATAATCCCTCCAGGCTGGGGCGGGGCCGGGCGCCCCGGGCTTCATCATGTTCATTCAGAAAGGCCTGGCCCCCCGTCAGCCTGGGATCCCTTCCACTCAGGGGGCAGCTGCCGGCTCCAGACGGGAGATAGATTTGTGGGTATTTAAGGGATTGGAGGATTAAATGGGCCAGAGAAGCTTCCTCCACACAACCTCATCCTCTAATGGCTGGAAGCCCAACCCTGGGTGTTATTAAACTGATATTACATCACAGGCACTTCATATCCCTTCCTTTGAAGCCAGGCTTGCAAAGCCAGCAGGGAATAAGAGATTGGGGTCAGAGCTGGCACATACATAGATCAATCTGTAGGAGGAAGATCAGACTCACCAAAATTAAATCTGGGATCCAGTCTGAGCATTGTCATTGGCTGACCCTGGGGATGCTACTTCGGCTCAGGACACTGGCTTTCTCTGCTGCGAAACAGGGACACTGCCAACTCTGCTCATGACCTGGTGAGGAGCAAATGAGAGAAGAAAAGCTATAAAGCCAACCTGCCCTTTAGTGGGGCTGCGGTGGGCACTGGGGTGTGGCCTGTGGGCTGCTGGCGCCCAGGATGGGGCTGATGGAAAGTGACCCCGGGGCAGGCACCGGTCACAGCCAGGATAGGACATGGGCTCTGATCAAAACGAGAAGGAATAAAAACTCGGTAAGTCTCCCAGCAGAAAAGACAGGAAGGAAAATGGAACTGAAACAGGCACAGCTGGGACCCCTCAAGTCACACAGGACACATCAGGTCCAGGGGCAGACTGCAGTAAAGAAGCAACCCACCAGTGCCAGGTTCTAGGCCAATTGCTCCACGTGCACTACTCCACTTAATGATCACACCCCGCGATGCAGTAGATGCAACAGGATTCTCCTTGTTGCAGATGAGTAAACTGAGGCTGGGAGCGGTTGAAGAATTCACCCAAGTGTCACGGCAAGTTAGGAACAGTACCGGGATTGAAACCCAGGCCCTCTGCTCGCAGACTGTTCTTGGGATCTGCCCTTTGTTCTTTCTTCTCACAGGGACCCCGTCTCCCCAGGCGGCCTCTTGGGTTCTGACTGTCATCTGTATTCCTCGGACTCGCAAGTCAGTCTGCCATGCTCCCAGATCTGGCCTGAGCTCCAGATCCACAGGACCAACAGCCTTCCCGACCCACCTCAGGCATGCGTCCAAGGAAGAAGTCTCACTTACCCTAAACCTGCTCCAACCCACTTCCCAGAGGGCATCTCCACCATCCACCCAGCTGCAGAACCTGGCCAGAGCCTGGACTCTTCTTTCTTCACCCCTGACATCCAAGTCACACACATGGTACCCTCCATACAACTGAGGTTGTCAAATCTCTCCTTGCCACGGTGGCTCCTACCAGAGCAGGCCCCTCACTAGAACACGGGCACACCACATACTCCCCGTGGTGGTCTCCAGTCCTGCCTTCTCTCATCCGCCTAACACTGCAATGCAAATATAATGGGCCACTTCCTAGGCTGTCCTTCCCAGGACAAAGGCCCTCTTCATCTGCGCCCTTCCCCAGGCCAGCTCCTCTTGCTCCGCTGCTCTCACTGAATCTCCTTCTGTTCTCCAAACACCAGCTTCTCTCTGGATGCTGAGCCTCCTGGCTGGTGGATGCCTCTGCCTCAGACACTTCCGCACTCACTGTGTTCCCTCCATCCCTGCTCAGACTTCACTGTCAGCTCGGAAGTCCAAAGTCGCCAGATGCCTGGTCTGACCCCACCCTTCCAAGTCGCTGCGGCCACAACACTGAGTACTTTCCCCACCACACCATTTACCAACGCCCCCTTCAGCCACCAAATGTAAGCCTTACTAGAGCAAGGTTTGTGCGTTCTGGCCCCACGGCGCCCTGCTCACTGCGGGGAGTTAATAGACGTTTGAGTGGGAGAGAGGGCAAGCGACTTTTCCAAAGCCACAAAGTCTAAGAGAGTGACAAATCCAGAATTGGAATCTGCACTAACTCATCCGACCCCACCCCAAGTTGGAAACAATTAGCTACTCCTCTCCGTATTACCCTCTTATCCCGCCCATTATTTAATTCTTAGCGTCACGGGCCACAGAAGTGACATTTTATAAAGCGACATCTTCCATTTGAAATATGGGCGCGCATAGCAGTTGGGGAGGACATCCCTCCGTCCCCCGCCGTCCCAGTCCCCAAGGACAAGGGAAATTCCGCCTGGCCTCCTCCCCCGGGGGCATCTGGATCTGGTGAGTCTTTCTCCGGGTCCCTACCCGACTCAGACCAGTATCCCGGCCTCGGCCAGCCTAGGCAAAGCTTCCCGCCCAGACCTCGCCGGCGTCCCCAGCAAAGCCCAGCCCCCACAGGGCCACACGCGCTGCGCGCGCAGGCCCGCACTGCACCCCGCTCTCCTCCGGGGACGCCACCTCGGTCGTACCTCCTACCCCCGTCCGGGCGCGCCCCGCCTCCCTGGCTCCGTCCGCCTCGCGTCCCTCCCCTCCTCCCCGCCTGCGTCGGCCCCGCCCCCGGGTCCCGCCCCTCCCGCTCGCGCCCCCAGGGCTGAGCGCTCTCCCGCCGGCCCGCCACGCCCCGCCCCGCGCCGGGTGTCCGCCGTCGCCACCGCCGGGGCAGGGGAGAGCTTCCCCAACTTGGAAAGC
>NW_024412415.1:32983614-33020603 GCF_014898765.1 Herpailurus yagouaroundi | reverse complement strand
TGGAGGCAGCGGCGCGGAGGCGGCAGCATCCGGGAGCGGCGGGCGGCGCGGGCGCGCAGCCGGGCGCGTCCTTCCTGCAGGCCAGGTGGGCGCGTGCTGGCGCGGGGAGCCGGGACCCGGGGACGGGGTCCCAGCTGGAGGAGCCCGGGGCGGCCCGGGGGCTGCCCTCGCTGCGCCCTGGCGCCTGGGCCCCGTCTCCACTTCCCTTTCTCTTCCTGGGGGTGCCCCGGGCCCGGGCCGGCTGGAGGACAGTCGCTGCTCTGGGGAGACCTCTCCAGGGGTCCAAGAGACTCGAGGTGGGGGGCGGCGGGCCACAAGACACCTCCGCTCACCTTGCCCCCAGCTCAGCTGCCCGCCCCGGGCTCCATTTCCAAGTTCTCGGGGTCCCTACAAGCTGAATAGGACTTGGATTCTGGTATTAATCGTGAAGCTCACTCCTTATCCCAAGACTGTGAGAACGGAAATGCCAGGGACAGGGAAGTGTGGAAGCTTTCCTCAATGAGGGAGGGCTTTTCTCACTCTTGTGCTGCTCCCTTCTCTCTCCAAAGGGAAGAAGTTCTTGGTTTATGTAGTTGAGACCAGGAGTGGCCGAGGAAGAGGCACGGAAACCACCATTTAGTGTTTCCCTCCATTCTGCCTTCACCCTGTCGTATAGGCCAGAAACATTCCCTGCGGTGAGCAGGCCGTTATTAAGCGCCTCTGCTGTGCCCAGGGCTGTGGCAGGCACTGGAGGGGTGGGTAGGGTGAAGCCGGGAGGGGCTCACAGTGCGGAAGGGGCTGAGAGGTCATCGCGGAGAGCAGCGTGGAGGAAGTGGCACTTGAGCCGGGTCTCAAGAGTACTCAGTAGGTGACTCAGGGACGAAAAGTTCTTCCAGCCAGGGGGAAAGCTTGAGGAAAGTCAGGTGGGCAGGGGTGCTGGAGCTTTCTGGTGTAGAGTGGCAAGAGATGTGGACTGATTGGGAAGGGCCTTTCCCGGCAGCTGGGCTGAGGTGAAAGCCTAGACTTCCCAATTTAAGGAAATTTAAGGCGATGTTCACTCTGTGGCAACTCTGTGCCTACTTAAATGTTGGGCCCTGTGTGCCTCACTTGCCTCACCCTAGTTCCTGCCCTAAATGGCAGGTTAAGAATGCAGCCTTTATTCTGTAAGCACAGGGGAGCCATGAAAAGTTTTTGAGCACTAGTATGCTCAGAGTCAATTTTAGGAAGTTTGTGGTATGATTAGGGATGAGGGAAGAAATCTGAGGGACTTGGCTGAGGGCAGCCCTTTCTCCTGCTACTGAGGGACATCTCTGTTCTGGATCTCCTTCCACGTTGGGGTCTTTGACTGCCCTGAACTGTGGAAGTCCAATCAGAACAATGTGTGGGTATCAGATATGATCACCACTTTATCTTATGTGCGGGGCTTCCATATGCAGTATCTTTCTCAGTGGCAAGACCCAGGGTCTACACCTAAGGCTTCTGCTCCTACTATTCCACTTTGGCTGCTGAGGGGTAATGTTCCTCTTCATTCCTGATGAGCTCACTACCAGCAGGGTGTTCCCTGAGGATGGCATGAGGGCTGACTCACTTCCAGGGTATCTCTGCCACCATCTTTGGGTACCTCTAGGACCATTTTCAGTATCATTGTTTAAGACAGTAGGTACCATCATCCTGTCCAATTCCTAAGATGCTTGGCTTTCCTCTGCTGCATCCATGCTTTGCTTGCATACCTCTAATGACACGGTGCTCACTACCTTTCAAGGTAGCCCATTCCAGCTTCCACCTGTTCTGTTGACAATTTTTGTATTGCAATCAACATAATAATGCCTATCATTAAATAGCACTGGAGGACTTAGAGTAAAAAATCAATGGTTCTGTGTTCCACCTTTCCTTTGCACCAGAGACAACCTTCTTTTAGCTCTTTGTACTAGAATTAAATTCATATTTTTAAATGATATTAACAAATACTATGTAACACTTTCCACAGACCAGGTCCTGCTCTAAAGTTTTGCACATAATAATTCCACCACAACTCTCAAGATAGGATCTACTATTTTTTACAGGTGAGAACATTGAGGCCCAAGAGAGATTAAGTAACTTGCTCAAAATCTGTTTATTTTTTTTATTTTTTTTTTATTTTTTTTCAACGTTTTTATTTATTTTTGGGACAGAGAGAGACAGAGCATGAACCGGGGGAGGGGCAGAGAGAGAGGGAGACACAGAATCGGAAACAGGCTCCAGGCTCCGAGCCACCAGCCCAGAGCCCGACGCGGGGCTCGAACTCACGGACCACGAGATCGTGACCTGGCTGAAGTCGGACGCTTAACCGACTGCGCCACCCAGGCGCCCCTCAAAATCTGTTTAATGGCAAAGCTGGGATATGAACCTAGGTGTTCTCTAAAGTCTATATTCTTTTTTTGTTTAATGTTCTATTTGAGAGAGAGAGAGTGTGTGTGTGTGTAAGTGGGTGGGGGGGGGTGCAGAGAGAGAAGACAAGCACTGAATTCCGAAGCAGGCTCCAGGCTCTGCATTGTCAGCACAGAGACCGATGCAGGGCTCCAACTCATGAACTGTGAGATCATTATCTGAGCCGAAGTCGGATGCTTAACCGACTGAGCCACCCAGTCTAAAGTCTATATTCTTTTTTTTTTTAATTTTTTTTTTTTAACGTTTATTTCTTTTTGAGACAGAGAGAGACAGAGCATGAACAGGGGAGGGGCAGAGAGAGAGGGAGACACAGAATCAGAAGCAGGCTCCAGGCTCTGAGCCATCAGCCCAGAGCCCGACGTGGGGCTTGAACTCACGGACCGTGAGATCGTGACCTGAGCTGAAGTCGGACACTTAACCGACTGAGCCACCCAGGCGCCCCTAAAGTCTATATTCTTAAAAGCTATGCTCAACTGCCATTTCTTGGTTTATCAATTGTAGCTTCTAAGATAATGTTTCCCGATTTCCTGTTATGATTTGGCTCACTTACACCTCCCCCATATTCACAAGATGGTTCTTTTTATCTATTCTTAGTTTTTAAACTATTTTTAGTTTTTCTCTTTGTTACCCTTGTTAGCTTCAGGGAACATGCATACACCATTATTTCTTTTTGGGCAACTGTAGGTAGTATCTCTTGCTTCCTTTTTCAAAGGTGAATATTAGTCCTCTACCCTAATGTTTAGCTTTTCTTACCCTTTCCCCAGCTCCTTTCCTCTATAGATTTACTTTCATGTTCTCGAGGTTAATGGTATTTACCTGCTGTTTTTCAGCCATAATTGTGTTCATGTTTTGTGTGTGGATGGATTCTAAATTCTGAAAAAATCAGTATATGATATTTTTATTAGTTAAGCCATGTGAACATTATTCCCTACAAAGCCAAGGAATATTTAACAGTACCATATGCTTTCTTATATTGCTTTGTTTTTCCTGGGGTTTCTAATTGCCTTTCTTTTTTCCCCTCTTATACTTGCCTTCATTTTCTCATTTTTCATTTGAACTTTCCATCATGTCAGGTACTTTACCATTCTTTATGGTAAAGCAGTCCCTCTATAGTTCCCATTTATGGGTCCCTGGCTGAGTCCTTCCTTTTCTGCCAGGGAGTCCTACAGATGCTGACTGCTTTTAATATTTCAACTGTATATGATGTGTTTCCCAACTGTCATGGTATCAGTTCCCCCATATGGTAGACTTATAAAGCTGTGGAGGAGAGAAAAGGCCATCCTCGTCTTGGGTTACCTGCCATTGTGCTTTTACTAGTGTTCTCAGCAGCAGCTTCTGATGACTGAGATGTAGAGCTGGCACAGGCCAGGGGCTCAGTTTGTGAAGTCTGTGGAGTCAGGAACTTGGGACAGGCCTGAGGTTGCTCATCCCCAGGACAAGGACTGGGGAAGAGGATGGCCTTCATTCTCCATGATCTTCCTCCTGTGGTCAGAGTCCCAACAGAAAAAAACCATCAGATGCTGACCAATCTTGATTCCCAAGTTGAGTGCCCTATGTCTGCTCTTTTTTTTCCTGCCCCACTAAGCCAGCTGGACTAATGACAGGGATTCCCATTAACTGGGGTGCCCCCTTAGGTAGAGGAGGAAATAATTACTGAGCCCCTAGTATCTGTTAGGTATCCACAGCTTACAGAGACCCATACCCAAGTGCTTCCCCAGGCTTTCAAAATACCTTTCTTCTCTGTACCAAACATCTTACTCTGCCCAGTTTGGAAGTTTCCAGAATAAAACACTGAGGGCTGTTATCCTCTTTCTTCCAGCAAGTTCTTCAGACCTGGAGTTTCCCATCATCTGCTTTTTCAGGCCTTGACTGATAGTCACTAAGGGGAAGGGCAGGTGGGGACCTCTAAGCCAGTCTCTCATCTCAGACCCATCTCAGATGAATCCTCACAGTTTCTGAGTATCTGCTCAGTCTAAAGCCCCTCCAGTCCCTCCCTTCTCTTCCTCTTCACCAATAAGCCAGGCATTCAACTCCATGCAGTGCCTTTCTCACTTCCACCTCCAGGCCTTTGATCTCGCCCTCCTATTGCTTTTCTGCCTACTTAAATCCACCCATCCATGCTTCCTGGCTCTCTTCCTTCATGCCAGCTTTGCATACTGCCCCAGGCCTTACTGAGCCTTCTCTGTCTTGACCTCCTCATATGTCACATAGTTTATTATAATAGAAACAGGAGAGCAAACTATTTAGAGCACAGATCTTGAATTCATATAGACACAGATTTGAATTTATGCTGTTCAGGACTCATGGGTTACAAGTGACATAAAGCCAGGGTGAATGGCAGCACCCTTAGCAAAAAGGAATGTATTGGCTCATGTGGCCAAACCTTTAGCTTGGGGTTGCCTAGAACTCTCAGGGCCTTTCCTCTTCTTTTTCCCCTGGTCCTCTCTGCAGGGTTGCTTCATTCTCACCTGGCTGTTCTTTAAGGCTCGCCCCTTAGTCACACATAGCCCTGGATTTGCATCCTTAGCATCCCAGTGCCAGAAAGGGAGGGACTCTTTCCACCAGCTCTAATTAGAAACATCCCACCGGGCTGGCTTAGGTCACTGGCCCTCCTTGTGACTAAGGAAACCTCATGTCTTACTAGAAGCAGCTTGGAGTGGGAAATAGGCCGACAAAAGGAATAGTTGCTGTAGCTCCATACCACACAGGTGATCTTCGGTAAGCACTTAAGCCCTGTAACACACGAGGGGAACAACCTCCTGGTATTGCTGTGAGGATCCAGTGAGATGGTGTAGGTGAAGCTCCTAACACAGCACACACTCAGCACTCAATAAGTGGTGGGGCACTCAGTAGAAGAGAGGGGAAGGCTTAGTTGACCCAAGAAAGGCCCACCCCACCTCTTACCTGACACCAGAGGATGATGAGATCTCCCAGAGCTTGGCCCTCTGCCTCTGGGTTACTCTACCAGCCCACTGTGGACCATTGTTAGAATTGCCCGAAAGGGATCTCAGAAAGTTATGGACGCCATAGTAGCACTGAGAAGAGGAAAAAACCTTCACGATGCCTCTAAGCTAATGTTTGCCAGTAAAAACAATGAGTAACTGGTAATCAAGATTGTTTAAAATCAACCAGTGATCACTAAGCATCAACCAGGAACTGAGCCAAGAACGCTGGGTAACATGGACCATTCACACAGCTTCTGTTCTCAGCACAAATAGAGCAATAAAACTCACACTTCACTCATCGAAGAAGCAGGCTGTTTGTCACTGGAGGTGTGCAAGTAGTCTCAGGGAGGATTTGGACGCTGATAGGGTGGTGGGTGAGTTGAAGAGAATCTTAAAAGCCATCCATCTTCTTAAGGGTGTACATAAGAACAAAGCTCCAGACCCATGAGGTCATGGCTAGACAGGGAGTTAGTGATGAAGCACTCCCTGTACTGGAGTTGGTGGGGCTTTGGGAAAAGACTTATTAAGGAAGCCTTCCTGGAGGAAGTGGCATAGGCACTGGCCCTTGAACTTTAGCTCATCTGTGAAAAACAGATGGCTAACGACTTGGCAGGAGGGACGGGCATCGAAAGATATGTTGTCAGATGGTGTTCCACTTCTTGCCATGTCTCTTGCATCAGCTTGTCTCCACTGGCTGCTCTTGCTGTGGATTAGTGAGACGGGGTACACCAGCAGCCCTAGCCTCACCTCCTCCAGGTTCAAGTAGGAGGGAAAGAGACTGTTGATCTGAATCTATGGTCTAGGAGGCTGATCTCCCTGAAGGGCTGTGATTGGTCCAGCTCAGGTCACATGCCCATCTGGTGGCCCAATCATTGTGAACATGATGATGGCATAGAGGTTAAAAATACAAGCTCTGGAGCCTAGTCATTTAGGCTCCAATATTTGGCTGTGTAACTTTGGGCAAGTTACTTAACATCTTACACCTCAGTTTTTCCACTTGTAAAATGGGGGTAATATTCCAACCTCAAAGGGTTTCTGTGAGGAGTAAAAGCGTTGAATGAGATAATGCATGCAAACAGCCATGATGTGCCTGGAATATAGTAAGTGTTCAGTAAAGGTTTGCTATTGTCATCCATCATCATGATTCACATTTTCCAGCTACATTTGCATCTTTGCCCCATTAGATGTCCCCATCATGCTATAGGTGAGAATGCCCAATGGTTATTATACCTGTTTGGCAGTTTCCTTACTGAATCACAGAGAAGCTAAGCTTCCAGGACAGCTGGAATCCATTCCCAGGACATGTCCCCCTTGGCCTCGGAGCCAGTATTTCCAGCAAAACTCATTTTCTAGAAATTAATCCTCTTGCCCTAAAATCCCCATACCTTTCTGTGGCTCATCTCAGGGGGAAGATTCCCATGGGAGGAGAGAAGAGCTGACCCCTCTTGTCTGGTTCCTTCCCAGGCACAGCTCCGTCAAGGCTGATGAAGCTGCCGGCACAGCTCCCTTCCACTTTGACCTCTGGTTCTACTTCACCCTGCAGAACTGGGTTCTGGACTTTGGCCGCCCCATTGCCATGGTGAGTGCAAAGCTATGGACAGAGCCCGTACCAGCAGCGAGAACACAGTGTGACATGAATTAGCTGAGTGACCTTAGACAAGGCACTTCCCCTACCAGTAAACTGCAAGAATACGCCTGGATGCTTTCATGTGCTTTAGCTCATGACTGTGCCAACAAGTGGGGATCTGGGGCCTGAATAGTCATATTGTCCCCTGACTCTCATAGGGGAACTGGTGGCCCTAAACAGTGATACCGTGCCTCTCTTCCATCCCACCATCCTATACCCAGGTTTAACCAAATCACCAAGCCATACAACAGGGTATGGGAAAGAAAACAGAGCATCCCCACAGCCTTGGTATATTATTTTTCTGGAGGTAAAGAGTATAGGTTGATTTTGCATGGCTCTGAGCCTCGGGTAATTTTTAGTGCTATCTTGTGAAACCATCCCCTTCCCTCCAAGGCTAGCTCATGCATCAGTGTACAAGGGTGGTCTGTACAGAGATCAATACTGGAAGAGTATTGAAACTCCTGGCTTGTCATAAGTAGGTAGGTAGATAGATAGATAACAGAACGTGAAAAATTGAGTGATGTACCACCTTGCATCAAATTGTTCATTTTTGCGTGTGGGTGGTAACAATAACAACATCCGATGCTGAAACTGACACCTTGCACATGCTAGTGATAATGGAAATTAGCAAAGCCCTTTTGAGTTTTTATTTATTTATTTTTTTAGTAATATCTACACCTACCATGGGGCTCGAACCCACAACCGGGGGATCAAGAGTCACACGCTCCTCCAACTGAGTCAGCCAGGCGCCCCATAGCAAAGCCCTTTTGGAAAGCAGTTTGTCAAGATGATAACTAGGCACCTAAAGAATAGTGCCTAGTTGGGGCGCCTGGGTGGCTCAGTCGGTTAAGCGTCCGACTTCGGCTCAGGTCACAATCTCACGGTCCGTGAGTTCGAGCCCCGCGTCGGGCTCTGTGCTGACAGCTCAGAGCCTGGAGCCTGCTTCGGATTCTGTGTCTCCCTTTCTCTCTCTGTTCCTCCCCTGTTCATGCTCTGTCTCTCTCTGTCTCAAAAACAAATACACATTTTGGAAAGGAAAGGAAAGGAAAGGAAGGGGAGGGGAGGGGAGGGGAGGGGAGGAGGAAGGAAGGAAGGAAGGAAGGAAGAAAGAAAGAAAGAAAGAAAGAGTGCCTAGCATATGCACTTTTATTGAATTAATAATAATAACAACATTAAGGTAGAAATAATGGTTAACATACATTGAGTGCTTACTCTGTTCTAAACCTGTTTAAACTCATTTGATCCTCACCTCAACACTCTTATTAATCTTGATTTCATAGATGGGAAGACTCACGGGTAGAGAGGGCCACCCACGTAGCAAGTAGAAGAGCCAGCATCTGCGTGCTGGCACTCTGGCCCCAGAGCCTACCCCCTTCCTGTCTTGTGTATATCCAGGACCCTAATGTGTCCTTCCCTCCTGACCCAGTAAGACCCCTTCCAAGAATCTGCCCTGAAGACATAATCAGCAGGAAGACAAGAGCCTCTATACCCAGTGGTGTTCCCTGTAGTGTTGCTTACCTTGAACGTGACTTCAGTGTCCAGCATAGGGACTGGGTAAATCAACTTTTTGTATCCAGTACAGAGAACATTATCTGGCCTTTAAACAGGAATCCTAGATACTATAGAGCAACCTGGGACGTTGAATGAGCATAAAGGTATAGAAGTGATAGGCATCCTGCCTGACTGCAAGTCAGTGACAGTCTTAACATCTTGTACACATGGGATCAGAGGCTTGAAGGGGATTAAGAAAAGCTGTGCTGGCAGCACTGTTGGAGCGGATTTATGGTGGATGCTGTTCCTCCTTTGGGCAGACTCTCCATAGAGCGTACATGTTGTTTTGAAGTGTGGGAGAAAGAAAAGAGACTGAGTCGGGGTCTGCGATCAGGTTTGTAGGTGACCTTAGGCAAGTCAGTGTCTACTGGGCTTTGGTTCTCTCATTCATAAGAATGCTGGTTGGCCTGGCTGCTCTGATCCCCCTTCTGGAAAGAAAGCCCCATATATTGGGGACCAAAGGAACTGCCGTGGGGGAGGGGGAAATGAGGCCAGGAGCAGGCTCATGGCTCCCTCACTCATTAGGACTCAGCCACAAGAGGCCGTGGGGGTCTCCTGCAGGGCAAATCACTTCCCCAGCCTGCCCAGCAACCTAAGTGGGCTTGTTAGGAGAGTAGACATTTGAAAAGCTCGTATATACACTGGAGCTTCTGAAATGTAGGCATAGCAGTCCCAAATTTGTAATCGCAAAAAACAAAGTCTTAACAAGTTATAAAAGTAGTACGTAACAAGTCAACTAATACCCAGGCATATGAAGAAGTGTTGGAGTCTCCCTTTCCAGTCCCACCCCTGGAGGTATGAGACACAGCAACCCCACTCCTTTCTCTGCTCATGCAAACGTATATACACTCTTTTCCCCTTTCTAACCCAAATGGGATTTTCCTTTACACCTTATTCTACAGCTTGCTTGCTTTACTTTAGAACATATCATGGCTGTCTTTCCATGTCAGTATGTATAAGGTATCATTTCTGATAGTGGCTCCTTCACCATGGTATATATCTTTTCTTAAGAAACCGAAGTATAGGGGTGCCTGAGTAACCCAGTTGGTTAAGCGTCTGACTTCTGCTCAGGTCAGGTCATGATCTCGCGGTTTGCGAGTTCAAGCCCCACATTGGGCTCTTCACCCTTAGCGCAGAGCCGGCTTCGAGTCCTCTGTCTCCTCTCTCTCTCTCTCTCTCTCTCTCTCTCTCTCTGCGCCCCTCCCCCCTTCTCTCTCTCAAATATAAAATATTAAAAAAAAAAAGAAACTTAAGTACAGTTGACATACAAGTTTATGTTAGTGTCAAGTGCATGACATAGTGATTCGACAATTCTATATGTTATGCCGTGCTCACCACACTGAGTGTAGTCACCATACCACATTATTACAATATCAGTGACTATATTCCTTTGGCTGTACTTTTCATCCCCATGACTTATTCATTTTATAACTGGAAGTTTGTGCCTCCTAATCCCCTCCACCTATTTTGCTCATCCCCCGACATCCACCCCTCTGGCAGTCACCCATTTGTTCTCTGTATTTATGATCCGTTTTCTGTTTGTTGGTTGGTTGGTTTTTTATATTCCACATATAAGTGAAAGCACATGGCATTTATCTTTCTCTGACTTATTTCACTTAGCATAGTACCCTCTAGGTCCATCCATGTTGCAAATGGGAAGATTCTTTTTATGGCTGAGTAATGTGTTGGTGGTGAAAACCTAACCCTCCTACAGTGTTGGTGGGAATGCAAATTGGTGCAGCCACTGTGGAAAACAGTATGGAGGTCCCTCAGAAAATTAAAAATAGAAATACCAAATGACCCAGTAATCCCATTACTGGGTATTTACCCAAAGAAAACGAAAACACCAGTTCAAAAAGATACATGCACCCCTGTGTGCATGGCAGCATTATTTCCAATAGCCAAATTATGGAAGCAGCCCAAGTGTCCATCAGTAAATGAATAAAGAAATAAGTGGATAAGGAAGATGGGGTACATATATCCAACATCTATGTCTTGATATAGATTAAGATCTAGAGATACACACTGAATAAGAGAGAAAGAGAGGAAAAGAGAGACCTGTAATCCTGGGGGTTTTTTATATGTGCAGGTTAGTTTTCACCAACATGGCATTTCTGAATTAAAAGAGATAAATGTTTAAATTTTTGACTGAAATGTGTGGTCATTGCCTGTATTCTCAATCAACAGACACTGGAAGTACAGTTTGGGGGGTCGTCACATGTTTTGACCTCGCCCAGGGATTTTCACATGGACCCTGACAAGGCCAGTAGGACAGAGGGCATGGCAGGCTGAGAAACTGGTCCTGGCCTGCCTCCTGTCTCAGGAAACAGAGGGAAGAAAGAACTGAAGTTTCTTTTTCGTGGTAGAACTCACATATTTTCTCCTTTGTTTCCTAATTATACTTCTGACCCAATCTGGAAGCAGTGTCTGCAGTCCATCTGCTCAGGGCCCAGAACATGGGGCCTAGTGGTCAGGAGATCTTTTCGTCAGCATAGCACCTAGAGTGCCAGACCCCTAAGGGCCCAAGTGGACTACCTGGGTCACATCTCTCGTGTTGCAGGTGGGGAAACCAAGGCCCAGAGAGTAGAAGGACTTGCCTGGGGTCACCCAGAAAGTGTGTGGCATCACTAAGTCCCAAGGTAGCCTCCAACTCCCAGACCAGCCCCCAGGGACATTTATTTAGTACCCACCGGGAGAGGGGCCCAGAGTCAGGCCCTGGATTTGCATCTGCTTGTGCATCCAGGAACAAATCCATTTACCTTCTCTGGGAGTCAGTTTCTCTGTCTGGGTCCCCCAGGGCTGCCAAGAGGATCCCCAGAGATCACAGAAAGAGTTAGATGTGTGTGGAGGAGGTGAGGGTTGACTCCCTGAGGGCTCATGGGACTCTGCCTGGGTGAACACCATCCCTCCCCTTGCTCCCCAGCTGGTGTTCCCTCTCGAATGGTTTCCGCTCAACAAGCCCAGCGTGGGGGACTACTTCCACATGGCCTACAACATCATCACGCCCTTCCTTCTGCTCAAGGTACAGTCCTCGGTTCCCTGCCCTCCCTTCCCACCCTCATTTCTTCCTCCCCTAGCAGGAAGCTGGTACCATGCCCTAGGAGTCATGGAAGCGGGAGGAAGCAGGCCTACCCTGCCTGAGTCGGGGGGATGAAGGCTGGGATGGAGGGATGGAGAAGGCTTCCCCCAGGAGGGGTGTTGGATTCGGGCTTCCGTCTTGTGCGTCAGGGGATGACGTAGGAGCAGTGGTCAGGCAAAAGGACCTGAAGACAGGGCCATGCTTGGGAAACCAAATACATTTGGGGAGACTGAGGCAGAAGGAGTGACTGAGGTGGTTGCCTGGGGAGAAGTCAAGGACAGTTGAGCAGGCAGGTAGGGTCCAGGTGGCAGGAACGGCCGCAGTGAAGGTGACCTATACTCTAGCCTGGAGATCCCTGACTTTGAGAAGTCACTGGGAGCACAGAGCTAGCTTTGCACATCCAAATAAGGGGTCTTAAAATAATTATTGCTGTCTACTGTGCCCATCATTGTGTTTCTAGAAAGACATTTCTAATCTCCAAAAGTATGAAGGGTATAATCTCAGAATTCAGAGGAGTCTAAAAGGTAAATAATTTAGTTTCAAAGTATCTGGGGGGGGGGGGCGCCCCCCCGAAAAAAAACCCCTGATATTTTCTTTGTGTTTACCATGGACCAGTGGCTCAGAAATCAGAGTCATGCCATTGAACCAGCCCAGCCATCCAGGGGCACACCTGGGACCTGGCAGAGGGCCAGGTCTGGGGCCTGGATACCTGTGTTGAAGGCCTAGCTGTTGCCTCTAGCACACGGTTGCTGTGTGACCTTGGGCACTGAGCTAGCCCCTCTGAGTCTGTTTCCTCTCTGGGAGAAGGGGGTGTTGTTTCCCAGGTCATGCTGGGTCCACAGGGATCATATGAGACTCTGGAGGCCTGGTTGGCCTGCTAAAGTCAATTTCTGAGTGACTCTTCAACCGGCGGCATCTATCCCGCCCCAGGCGTGAGGGAGGGACTAGAGGGGCGTTTCCTATTGTGATAGAGGCTGAATCAGGCCTCCGTCTGACTTCAGCTCATTGAGCGGTCCCCCCGCACCCTGCCACGCTCCATGATCTACGTCAGCATCATCACCTTCGTCATGGGTGCCAGCATCCACCTGGTGGGCGACTCCGTGAACCACCGCTTGCTCTTCAGTGGCTACCAGCACCACCTGTCTGTCCGTGAGAATCCCATCATCAAGAACCTCAAGCCGGAGACACTGGTGAGGCCGCCTCCCCCAGTACTCGTAAAGCCCTGTGGGCACAGTCTGTCCTGGAGGCCAAAGAGATCGCCCCACCCATCACTGTGCCTGGCCTGCTAAAGGCATTCTGCTGGGTGAGGGCGCTGGACCCACCAAGCTAGGATGCTGGTGACACTTCAGGAAGTGGCACATTGACTGGCTCCCACCTGGGCCCCCTGGAGTAGAGGGCTGCTGGGGGGAGGCCTGAGGAAGGGTGGGCTGCATGGGCCCAGCACCTTTCCTGAAGCACCTGCCGTGCCCTGCCGCCCTCAGATTGACTCCTTTGAGCTGCTCTACTACTACGACGAGTACCTAGGCCACTCCATGTGGTAAGTGATGGGGCTGTCTCAGCCAGGAGGGCAGCAACAGCCCCACTGTCTCCCCAGGGACCCTGGGCCCAGCCCCCTCTCCCCCCCCGCCCCGCCGCCCCGGCCCCCCGCCCGGGCGGGGGGGGGGCGGCGGGGACACTGGACGAGCCTCTGGATGTGAGGCGGAGCCACTGGAAAGGCCTACCCTTCCCGCGCTCCCCCGCTGGCGCGGGGCTCTGGGCCCTCCCCGCCCCAGTGCGGCAGTGCCCGCGAGGGCCACTAGAGGGCAGCGAGCAGCTGTCCCTCCAGGGCCCTGCCAGGGCCCTGCCGGGGTCTGGGGGGAGGGGCGCGGCCTGGACCGAGTCTCGCCCCCTCGTCACGCTTGGGTGCGGGGGGGGGGGGGGGCCCGGCGGGGGCCCCCCCCCCCCGCGGCGCGGGGGGGGGGGGGGGGGGGGGGGCACCGAGGGGGACCCCTACCGTGTCAGGACGTGATCTTTGGGAATGGAGGTCTGAACGAAGCTGAGGAGGGCCGGCTGGACCTGATGGGGGAGGGGCTGCCAGTGCCCTGCTCCTCGAACTCCCGGGAGGGCCCCCTTCACCCCAAAGGCGGCAGAAACCTCCCAGATGTGCGCGGCTGCGGGAGAGTCAGGTTCCCCCATCTTCCCCCCCCCCCCCCCGGAGTCAGCCCGTCAGTTCTCCTTTGCCTTACACGAGGAGCTGAGGAGCCGGGCCAGGGGAGGGGTTCGATGGGGAGGGGCGGGGGGCGGCCAACAAGCCTGGGACCCGGTGGCCTCCCTCCTGAGGGCGGTAGCTGGCTCCTGTCACACCGGGCCTACACTCGTGTTTCCAGGGCCCGTTTAGAACAGCCAAGAGAACCAAGTTGTCCTCTTCTAAAACGGGCACCCGCCTCCCTGTTGCAGGTACATCCCTTTCTTCCTCATCCTCTTCATATACTTCAGTGGTTGTTTCACTCCCACCAAAGCCGAGAGTTCAGCGCCAGGGGTGGCCCTGCTCCTGGTGATGCCCAGTGGCCTGTACTATTGGTGAGTGGACCTGGGGAAGGGGCGGGGGCGCTCAGTGAGCCAAGTAGTAAAAATGTGCTGTTGACCACGGTCCTGCTCCGTGACTTTCCTTGGGTTCCTGCTTCCTCCCCTGTGTAGTGGGGACTGTGACTGTGTTTTGTGGTCCCCTCTCTGTTACCAGGAAGCCAGGCCCAAGTGTGGTCTCTCTGGCCTCATGCCCCTCTGCCCTACCTCCCAGAACTCCAGTGCCACCGTGGTCCCAATAGACTCCACCTCGAACACCAAGCCCATAGAGCCCTGTGGGCCTCAGTTTCCTCCTCTGTGAAATGGGGACAATACCTGCCTGTCTCCCTCTCACAGGATGGTGAGGATCTAGAAGGGGGGAAAGGGACTTCACAAACTATAAAGCACTATAAAGGGGACAAGGACAGATAAAGGGGGGAAGTCCATGGCCTCCGGAGCTTCTTGTCTGGTTTCTTTGTGCCTTCCAGCGCTCTCATCCCATTTCAGAGAGTAGACTCAGGCCTCAGCCAGGCTCTTCCCCCTCCTGTCAATTCTGCCCCGAGGATAGGCTCCACCCGAGGATCATGGGTGTCTTAGGAAGGACTGGACCCTTCTCTGATGGGAAGCTTGCCTCAGAATGAAAAAAGCCACTTTTCCCTAGGGCCAGCTCCAAGCCACTTGCAGGGTCTGTCCCCGCCTCACCGAGAGGGTGCCCCCTAAGGACAGGCTTAAAAAGAAATGGGTGGCAACCAGAGCAAGAGGGAGAGCAGTTCGGCTCGGGGAGGATTTCCTGCCCAGTCCTGACCCACTGCTGTGTTAGTGCAGAGACGGCCGCATAGGAGCAGCAGCATGCTTTCTCAAGTAAGAGGTGTGCACAGCTCTTGTCAGGTCTCTTACCTCTCAGGAGACGGGGCCATTTATGTCCCCGTTCCAGGTAAGAAAACAGAAGCCCCAGGATATCATGTAAATCCCCCCAAGGCCACACAGCCACAAAGTTGCAGAGCTGTGTAATTCCTTGAGCCGAATGGGT
Source organism: Herpailurus yagouaroundi (assembly GCF_014898765.1). NCBI lineage: Eukaryota > Metazoa > Chordata > Mammalia > Carnivora > Felidae > Herpailurus > Herpailurus yagouaroundi. The sequence goes on along the minus strand of NW_024412415.1, from coordinate 33,005,424 downwards.
CAGCATTGTGGTTCTTTCTCGAGGCAGGGGAGCGGAGGCGACAGCCTCTCAGATGCCCCGGCCATGTGCTAGGCACTGCCTTAGGAGCTGCAGAGAACCCCGGGAGGTCTGAGACTGTCCCAGCCCCCGAGGAGACAGTGAGGACAACGCCTGTAAATTACAACTGCATTCCCAAACTCAAATGCCTCTAGGAACCAAGCTGGTGACAGAAATGCATCAAGCAGGCATCAAGTGAGGCAATAGTGAGTGGTGGGGACTGTGGCAAACTGCAGAACCGTGCACTCTCCAAAGGGCACAGCTGCTTTATCCTCTGATTGGTTGTTGTCATGCGGGAATATAGGCCTAATGTGACCAAAGAAACCAGAAACCCGCATTTGCAGCTAATCTGTTATTTAAACGTTGGTAACGAACTCAACATTTAAAACAAATATGCTGCCCGTGGGCTGGGCTCAGGGTAGCGTGGTTCCCTGGGCCTCTCGTGAGATGAGCCACCCTGACTGAGCGGGAGGGCAGCCTGGTATGAGGGTCCAGGGAGGGCTGCCAGGCAGGACAGAGCTGTCATGCCGCCCGCCTCCCCTCACCCCCCCGGCCCCTTCAGGTACCTGGTCACCGAGGGCCAGATCTTCATCCTCTTCATCTTCACCTTCTTCGCCATGCTGGCCCTTGTCCTGCACCAGAAGCGGAAGCGCCTCTTCCTAGACAGCAACGGCCTCTTCCTCTTCTACTCCTTTGCGCTCACCCTCCTGCTTGTGGCACTGTGGGTCGCCTGGCTGTGGAATGACCCTGTACTCAGGAAGAAGTACCCGGGTGTCATCTACGTCCCTGAGCCCTGGGCCTTCTACACCCTCCACGTCAGCAGCCGACACTGAGTCCCTGACACCAGCCGCTGGTGCTCTGCCTGGCGGGAGACGGGCCACAGAGAGTGTCTGAGTGTGGTGGGCGGGTGCTTGCGTGCATGCACACATGTGTGTGTCCATCCGTGTGTGCAATCGTGACAACGCTGGTGGGGGTAGGCGTCTTGCACATGGGCGGGTGTGTGTGTGTGTGTGTGTGTGTGTGCGTGCGTGCAGAGTGCATCATCGTAATCCTCGACCATTCGGATCAAGTTTCTCTGTGGCTTCGATCTTTTCAGGATGGGATGTCGTCTTAGGCAGTGTGTCCAGGCCGAGGTCTGGGCCCTGCCTTCTTGTGCACCTGACTGGACTCTTCCCGGGATGTCTTCTGGTCGCCATCCCGGAGACGCCTGGTGGGTGGGGCAGCAGCAAGGAGGGGACTGGGCACGTCACCTGCCACCTGGCTCACCCCTCAGACCCGCCCTGACCCCGAAGGCCAGATCACAAAGGTTCCGATAACTTTCCGGGTGTTGTTGAGGAAGCACATCCATTCTCTAGGCGTCGCGTGCCCTAGCTGGGAGCATGGGCCCAAAGTGTGTCAGTGGGCCGGCTGCAGGCCCCTCTTGGGGCAGCCTTGGGATGGTTGAGTTGTCCCCTTCTGTTGCTGCCCTAGGAAGGGTACGCGTGCAACAGACCTCACCCAACCTCAGGTCACAGGGAGTGTTGAGCGCCCTGCCCCCTGCCCCTGGAGAGCCAGAGGCCAGCCCTCTCCCCTAACCACAGCCTGATCTTGGGGTCTCTCCAGCCATTTCCCTCTGCCGGAAGCTGTATCCCTGCCCCCTAGCAGAACTATAGCACCCCCTCCCGTCCGCCTGACCCGGGCATTTGAACTGCAGCTGAAGGCTGAGTTCTTAAACACTTGCAGTATTCCCTGAGCTCCATTATAGGGGCAGGGGCCTTTGGGAGATGTTGGGGGGAGCTGGAGACTCTCTCCTGGAGGCCTTGTCTGAGCCTGAATCTCTTGCCTTCTGCTGGCGGGCCTGCTCCCAGAAAAGAGAGGCTTCGTTCCCAGCAGGATCCCCCTGGGCCCACCTTCCCCCAGGCATCAGGGCCAGGTCTGCCCACACAGCTGCTGGCCCCCCAGCCCCATTTTCCAGCCAGCGCTGGCTCTGTGAGCTTGTGAGTCTCTCCCTGGACTCTGCCTCCATTCCTGTGTTCTCAGGGAGCCCCGTGCCTCCGATTTTCCTTTCATGTTGGGGTCCCTCTGCAGCCCCCTTAGAGGTCCCCCGGTCCCTGGTCAGATGGGTGGAGAGAGGTATCAATAAAGACCAGTGTGGAGCCAAGCCTGGCTGGTGGCTGCTTCTTACTGAATTGGGGAGGCAGGAGGGAGTCCCCTGGAGCAGGGGAGGGAGTGACTGGTCTGAGGCCTGTGTGGCTCAGAGCGGGTGCTGCCTCTGCCCATTGGCCTTCCATGCCACTCAGTGGGACCCAGTCAGTCCTAGCTCTCTTCACAGGAGTCTGGGGGCTATGGGGGGGGGGGGAATCAGGGCAGGGCATCTCTAGGCCTGCCTCTCAGAGATGGCACATCGAGCCTCCCAGCCATGCTGCCAGCCCGTCCCAGAGGTGGAAACAGAGAGGGTGCCCTCTGAGGGGTGGGGAAGCTGGTGTGTTGGACGTTGGCACTGAGCCTTGGGCAAGTCACTTACTCCCTCCGGGTCTCACACCACACAGCCACCAGGGACTGGCTGGGGCTACTGTTACCAGAGAACACAGGAAGGGCCACGCCAGACAGGAGATGCTGGCACCATCACAGGCCCTGCTTCCACTTACCCAGCAACCACATTTGATTCCTTTCTCGCCTCGAGGACACCGCTCCTTCCAGCCCTGCCTCTGGCCTGTTCTCCACGGCACAGCTTTGCTGGAGGTCTCGTGAACAGGCACAGGCCTGGTTGTGTGGGGGCTGAAGCTTATACAACTTGGGGAGCCCTTGATTAAAAACAAAAAGCAAGAAAAAGTGAATAAAAAATTAGGTACGAAAGTGAATGTTTAGAATGGAAAAGAAATCAGCAAATTATTAGAGTCTTGGAAATTTGGTTTCTCTCTTGACAGAGATCTCTTTGGGTAGTTTCCTGGAAATGTTTCCCTAGAAATACTTCTTTTTTCTTTTAAGTTTTTATTTATTTATTTTGAGAGAGAGAGAGAGAGAGCAGGAGAGGGGCAGAGGGAGAGGGAGAGAGAGAATCCCAAGCAGGCTCTGCACTGTCAGCACAGCCCTATGCAGGGCTCGATCTCATGAATTGTGAGGTCACAACCTGAGCTGATATCAAGAGTCAGATGCTTAACCAGCTGAACCACGCAGACGCCCCAGAAATACTTCTTAATTACAACCTGGCTTCACTCCCTCTAGCTACCTGTAGGCCAGTGGTTCTCGAAGTGTGGCCCTGACTGGCACACGAGGATGGCAGAGGAAAATACAAACTGGCCCCTTCTGTCTGCTGAATCAGAACCTCTGGTGATGGGGCCCTTCTGGTGAACAAAGTCTCAGCCCTCAGTTGGTATTGGACGGGGTTTCTATTTTTCATGGTGAGTATACAGCTTCAGGAATGGAAAATGTCTTGTCTCCCACATGAGCACCTTCCCAAACACAGGGTGATTCCGAGCGAGTGCTTTGGCCTCGCCCCTGCAGGCCTCCCCACCAGCCTCAGCTCTTTGCCCCCACCCCTGGCCTCCAAGGCCCCACCTGACTTTGCCCCACCTCTTCTCCCCACAAGGCTATTAGCAGGAGCCCTCTCCTCTCCTGCCTCCTGCCTGCCTTTCCTCTTCTCAGCCCCAAAAGAGAGTAGTCAAATCCTCCAGCCGAAATTCTCTGGGCCTAGAAACAGGTGTGAAGAAGTGATTCCATCTGGGGGAAGCGAACCTTCCAGGTGGAGGTGGTCAGGCGAGGAGGGAAGGAGGCCGGACCAAGGGCAGGCCCCCTGTCCACGTGCCTTGTATACATTAGCAAGAGCTCTCCTGCCTTCCTCCAGGCACGTGCAGCCCCTCACCAGGCCCCACTCATCCCTTGAGCTGGGGGCCCTTGTGCAGAGCACAGCCTGTGGGGCCACCCATGCCAAACCTAACAAAGCAGGCCCCACAGACAGGGAGCCAGCAGCTGCGGAGGACCCTGGGGAAACACTCCCCTTCTGGAGGTGGGGGGAGTGCAGCACAAACCAGTGAGAGGACGCAGGAATGTCAGCAGCTTCTGCCAGGGGGGTGGGAGTTCTAGGTGGCAGAGGAGGGAAATGAAGAGCAGCCTTCCTGACTGGGGAAAGTCACCTAAGAGGCCTCCCCCTGGACCCCCTGGGTAGCTCGCTGTGGGCTCTGAGACCCCAGTGCAGGCATCACCCCACCCCTGTTCTCAGGGTCCCCAGAAGGAGGGAAGGGAACCAACCGATTGTGCACTAGTCATTTATTCTCTGAACAGTCCTGTGATGATGCCTGGTGCAGAAACTGAGGCACAGAGCAGTGAGATGATGCTCCGGGGTCACTCAGCAAATGAACCCAAGGGAAGGATTTGAATCCAACCCAAGAGCAGGAAGCCCGTGTCCCTTCCTCACTCTGTACCACGAGGCCTGGGCAGCAGGGTGCCCACTGCCCGGCTGCACCACCATGGTAGGGCTCCCTGCTGCCTCCAGGATGGTGTGTGATGGGCCTTAAGTAAGACGGGGTGCAAAGTGCCAGGCACCAAGCAGGAATTGTCAGCCCCCAGCTTAGTCCCAGGGGAGAGAAAAGACCACCCCCCCACTCCCTCCCCAGGCAGGGACCCCCTTCTGTGTACTCACCGACACTTTCCCGGTGTCCACGGAGGGCTCCCAGGAAGGAACCAGGGCGCGTGTCCGTTTGCTACAGAGCATCAGCGTCCTGATGCAGGACGAGTCCTGGGGGAGCCCTTTCCGCAGCCTCATTTTCTCGAAGTGAAGAAGTGAAACCTGTCGCCCTGGCCGGGCGGTGGCGGGGCATCAGCTGTGCTCAGGGAAGCTGGAATCTGACCCGGGCACTGGGCCTGGTCTCCATGGCAGCCGCGGATTTATTACTGGGGCCTCCACCCAGCTTGGCGGACTTTCGACTTGGAGCCGGGAGGAGAGGGACAGAACAGGCGGTTGTGGGAGCCGGGAGCCCACAGGCGACAGCCTGAGGCCCCGCGATGGTGAGTAGGGGGCTGTGTCTTCCAGCTAGGCTGCCCCCGCCCCCGCACTGGGGGGCGGGAGGCGCTTTCCTGGAGTCCCCTCACTGACTGTTCTCCTCTCTCTGCTACAGGCCAAGTTTCTTTCCCAGGACCAAATTAATGGTAGGTTGGCTTTGCTTTTTAATTAGCAACTCACAGCAAAATATGGGTCTCATTAGGCAATTTGCTCTGCCCGTTTTTTTTGTTTTGTTTTGTTTTGTTTTGTTTTATCGGTGGGAAGGAAAGCGGCTGGTGGGAGAGCCGGGCCCACCCACAGGCAAGGGGCCGCCTGCTGCCGGGGACACCACAGCCCAGAAGGTGGGGGTAGGGCTCAGAGGTGGAAGTGTTGCTATGACATTTGTCGGTGTGACTTACAAGTTAGGGAGATAGGAGCGGGCGCCCTGGAGGTTTTTCTCCGGGGATCTGATAGCTAGATTTGGGAGGAGGGATAGGAGGTGGAGAGTGCGGTCATTAACTGCTTATGGCTAAGAGTCAAACAAAAGGAGCTGAGAGGCAAAAGAGCCCTGGTCTGCACTCTTGGGCAGGCACTTCTGCTCTCTGGGCCTCAGTCTCCCCATCTGTGAAACGGGGATCGGCTAAGGTGGCCTCTGAGGTCACCTGTGCCCTGACAGCCAGCCTAGTTTTGGAGCATTTACTCCCCAAGTCCCCTAGCCCGCCTGCCACCCAGCCGGCCTCAGTGTTGGGCACAGCACAGCACAGCGTGGTGTGTCCACAAGGCCAGGAGGGGAGATCTGGCTTACATAGAACTCAGGGGCCCAGACCTGAGCCAGGGGGTGGGCAGCAGAGCCCAGCTAGCAACTGCAGGAGCCGGAGGTGTGCTTAGGCTTCCTTGGGCAGGGATTCCAGAGTTCTAGGTCCCCGGAGCTTGGTCTAGAGTGGGTGGGTGGGTTGCAGGCTCCAGGAGAGCACCTGGTCTTAGATCGCTCGACATGCTCACCCCAAGAGGAGGGCCAGAGCAGGGACCTCTCTTGCCCAAGTCTGAAGGGCAGACTGAATGTTGACTCAAGGCTGGAGTCCAGCTGTCAGTCTCGTGAACCCCCCTCCACCAACCCACGCCTGGTTCCGAGGCTCAGTGACCTATGGAGCTCCCAGAAGGGAAGAAGGAAATCCTCCCTTTGCATCCCAGTACCCAACACCGAGAAAGTGGCCACTAATGCTTAATAAATGAGAGATTGGGCAGATGTGGCCCGCTGGAGTGGAAAGGCCAGGGGTTTTGGAGGCAGTGACCTGGGGTCCAGTCACCCCTGAGCCTCAGTGTTCTCATCTGTGAAGTAGGGAGAATGACGCTGACTCACCAGGCTGCTGTGAGCAAGGGACAGAGAGGAGGCCGTCATACACACGACCCTGGGCCTGCCTCGGGCTGGTGTCACCCAGACTTGCTCTAACTAGCATAAGCCAGGTGGTATAATTTTAGGAGTACTCTGAGCTGGTTGTTGAAATGAGCCATTACTGAGTAATGTAGCATCAAACAGTGTTCCAATCCCTGCATCTATACAGCAAATGTTTTAAAATAGCCCTATTGCAATCAGTAGTGCTGAAGATTTGAAAGAGGGTTCAGTTTCATGAATGTAATCTGTCCAAGGGTGAGAAATAGTGTAATAGTAGCTCACTTATCAGATTTAGCGACATTACATTTATTGGGAAATAAATGTAACAGCCTTGCTGTTTTGTTCCAGCAGGGGAGATCCAGTTCAGATCTGGCCTTCCAGATCTTTCGATGGTATATTTGTCAAGGTGGGAAGAAAGAACGTATTTTATGAAACAGTCTATTAGGCGATGGGACTCCATTTGCCCCTAGCCCTGCTGATGTCAGGGGCACCGTCCCAGTTACTGATCCAAGTGGGAGAGAAAGTTTGCCCATCTGTAGAATCTGTCTGATTCCAGGCCCCATGACCTGTGATGACTGCCTTGCAGCACTGGTCTGAAAAGCTGTCATAGGATGAGGTCTCAGAGGGCAAACTGACAGAAGACAAGGTGGGGTGGCCGTGAGAGGTCCCCAGGAAGGGCGCTGTGGGAGTTTTAAGGCCTACATGCAGGGCAGCCCCCGCTCTATCCCTCCATATAAGGTGATGGCACTGGGCCCTCTTGGAGGGAGTTAGGTTTTGCAGGAACCAAAGGCGGGATCGTAGGCCAGGCTCTGGTGCTGCTTCCCTGGGACACTTCAGTTTCTGCTCCCTGGTCACATATGTGTTCTGGCCCTCTCCGAGCCCAGGCTCTGGAAAGTTCTGAAAGGGCTAGGCCTTCCCCTTCAACCTCTCCGCAGACACAAAGGCAACTAATCGTCTCTAAACCCCACCGGGGAGGCTGCCTTTTATTAGCAGCTCTGCTGAAATCCTAGGCTGCAAGGAGAGGCCTTAATCGGGGAACTGAAGGGGCTAAACTGGGGACCTTCCGTCCCTCTCCCCTCATCCCCTTCTGCCCTCTGGTGGCCTCTGCCTGGGAATCTGGGATCCAGAGTGGCCTCGAGGGTGGAGCTGAACTTCAGGAGCCAGGCCCTCAGCCGCCCAGCCTTCAGTGGCCCCCTCTACACAATGGGAAGGGTAGAGGTACCACGTTGGTGCATCACAGGGTCATTGCAGGATGAACCGGGCCCAGGTGAAGTGCTCAGTACTGTAAGCCGCCATTTTTTTGTTATTATTATTACAGGTAGGGAGCCTAGGGCCCAGCCTCTGAGGCACCAGCCAGGTGGTATGAAGAACAGAGGAGCTGGATGCTGAGAGGCCCCGATGGGGGGGTGCACCACCCTGTGGGCCTCAGGGATTGGAGAGCCCCCCTGGGCAGATTTTGACCAATTCTGATGGCAGCCCCACCCAGCCTGAATGGGAATCTCAGTGGTGGGGCCCAGGATCTTCCCCAGCTCCCTGCTGGCCTCACTGTGCCCTCAGGGCTGAGAGCTGGGCTCCCCTGGGCCTTGAGACTGGGTCTAGAGAAGCCTCAGCTCTGGCAGCCATTGTGTCTCCCCCAGGGAGGAAGGGTTGAGGACAGCAGCAAGCCAGATTTAGTCAGAGCCTGGGACAACGTCCCGGCAGCACCCCTGTCTTTGAGAACAGGACCAGGGCTTGTGTCAGAGGACAGCTTGAGGGTTCGGCAGCCTGGAGGCGGCGGGCTGGAGAGTGGACACAGCAGTGCCCACAGTTGTGACAATAACTGTCGCCACATAGGAGAGCCATTCTCTGCCAGGCCTTCCCAGAAGGGATTTCTGCTCCTCTCAGTAACCCGGAGGCATTATTTCCCTGGTTTCCCACATAAGCTGTCTTTGCCAAGGTGCCCTGGAGCCTGGACGCCCTGCTGTAGATTCCTGGTCTCCATGGGCTGGCCCTGGAGGGTAGGATTGCTTTCCTCTGGTTTTATTCAGTTAGGGAGGGAGAGAAAAGAGAAGAGAAAAGAGAAGGAAGGGAAGAGGGAGAGGCAGGAAGGGAGAGCGAGGGAGGAGACAGAAGGGAAGTCAGGAGAAGGAGGGTGATAGGGTTGCCAGATAAAATACCGGACACCCAGTTAAATCTGGATTTCAGATAAACAGCAAAAACCTTTTAGTATAAGTATATCCCATGCAAAATGCGGGACATACTTATACTAAAAATGTATTCACTGTTTATCTGAAGTTCAGTTTAACTTGGCAGCCCTGTAATTTTTTTTCCTTAAAAAATTCTTATTACTCTATTTTTGAATAGGCAGGATACACATAGTTAAAAAATAAGTAAAAAATATATCCAGTGTAAAGTTTCTCTCCCATTCCTATTCCTCAGTCTTCCATTTTCCTTCAGGCAATTTTTCCAATTATTTCTATCATTAAGTGGTATTTCTCTCCCTTTCCCCCGTTATTTATTTTAACACAAATGGCAGCATATTAGATGGACTATTATGTCCTTTGCCTTAGTTTTACTTAGCTCTGTTCTTGGAGATTGTTTTGATTTGTGTATATGATTCTGCTTCATTTTTTTTAAACAGCTGCAAAATAGTACATGCTATGACTATAATGTAATATATTTAGCCAATCTTCCATTGATATATAGTTAGGTTGTTTCCAATCTTCTACTGTAACAAGCAATGCTACGACAAATATTGTCACAGAATAGCACAGACAACACATGACGCACTGAAAGCAGAAAGCCCCTGGTGCATGTCTAGCAGGATGTACATGGTCACCCTAGATTCTTTGCAACACGTGGTGTGTTGGATAGATGTTAGTGCGGCCCTCAGGATCCCCATCTCCTAGTAATCATGTTCCAGTATGATCCCCTACCCCTGAGTGTCGGTGGAAACCGTAACTTGCTTCTAGTCAATAGGATATGGCAGCCCTGTATTTTCATTTGCTGTATCTGGCAACTCTAAGAGGGGAGGAGGAGAGGGAGTCAGCAAAAGGAAGGGGGAGGGAAGGGAAAGGGAGGACAGAGAGGGCATGGGGGTGGAGAGCAAGTATGTGCCGCTGACTCTCTCTTCTGGGCTGTGCACAGAGTACAAGGAATGCTTCTCCCTGTATGACAAGCAGCAGCGGGGGAAGATAAAAGCCACTGACCTCATGGTGGTGATGAGGTGCCTGGGGGCCAGCCCGACACCTGGAGAGGTGCAGCGGCACCTGCAGACTCACGGGATCGGTGAGTGGGCGCTTGCCGGAGGGGAATACACTCTCTGGGCTGGTGGGTGGGCCCTGAGCCCGGCAGCTCTGGTCCTGGGGAGGGGCCCAGCAGGGGGTGGCCCAGAGGGTGGGGGTGTGAACAGCTCAGCTGGTGGAGGGGCAGGTGGGAGTCAGAACTCACCAGCGCTAGCTGTGGAGACATCTGGCCAGGGGTACAGTGTATCCCTCAGGCTTCCTTGAATCCTCATAGCAACCAGTGACCCCCCCACCCCCACCCCATCTCGCACAGGGGACCACAGGATCTAGACGTTCCAACTAGGTCATCACAAACCTGCCGTACAGATAGGGCTAACAGCGATCCCCCGTGTCTCCCTTCACTGAGTACTTGTCACGTGCTTAGCTCAAACAACTGTGAAGTAGGCATCATCCTGTTTCATAGGTAAAAACCAAGGGTCAGAACCATTAGGTAACTTGCCCAAGTTCTTAAGCCAATGGTGGAATCAGGGTTGGGACCTGATTCTTCTTCCAAAGACTGACCTCCTAAAAACGATGCAACACTCTGAGAAAAAGGGTAGAAGGAAACCCACCCAAGATGCTACCAAATTGTTCTCTCTGGAGATGGGATTAGGGATGATTTGTATACCCTTTATTGTTGTTTCTTGTTTGTTTGACAGTGGGAACATATAGGACTTTGATAACTAGAAACAAGTTTTATTTTTTTGTTAATTTATTTTTGGGGGGAAGGGCACCTGGATGGCTCAGTCAGTTGAGCATCTGACTCTCGATTTTGTCTTGGGTCATGATCCCAGGGTCGTGGGACTGAGCCTGCCATCAGGCTCTTCACTGAGCGTGGAGTCTGCTTAAGATTCTCTCTCTTTCTCCCTCTGCCCCTCTCCCCCACTTGTGCATGCTCTCTCTAATTAAATTTAAAAAATAATTTAAAAAATTTATTTTTTAGGGGTGCCTGGGTGGCTCAGTCCGTTAAGCGTCCGACTTCAGCTCAGGTCCTGATCTCACAGTTCGTGAGTTCAAGCCCCATGTTGGGCTCTGTGCTGACAGCTCAGAGCCTGGATCTTGCTTCGGATTCTGTATCTCCCTCTCTCTTTGCCTCTGTCCCACGCATGCTCTCTCTCTCTCTCTCTCTCTCAAAAATAAACATTAAAAAAATTTTTTTTAATTTTTTTAAAGAAACAAAAATAAGAAAACCCAAAAAGAGAGGTGTCAGAGGCCAGGATGGATGTTGCACTGGTAGCTGGACACACAGGAAGGAAAGACTGGCCCAGAGGAAGGAGGTAGACCAGAAAGAGCACTTGACCTGGAGCCCAAAGGCCTCGGTGTCTGCACCTCGTTGCTCGTCTTGCAGATGGGTTCGCACCACCTGCTAGGGTTACCCTGGGGTCCCAGCAGAGCATACCTGTGGCAGAGCTAGGAGCCCATCCTGGAGGCAGGCCTCTGAAGATCCGGAGCCTGGTGATGGGGTGCTTCGTGACTGAGATCCCCTGTTTCCAGCTCTGAAGGGGTGGTGGTTTCCTTTGGCTTCTGTCTCCTCCAAACAGGAACTTGTGGTGAGGGGAAGTTCTGACTTCCTGCACTTGTAGCCGGTCAGGGCCTGGGTTGAGGGGCCCAGGCGCGCCTGGAGGAGGGGCCTGGGCTGGGGAGCCTAGGCCAGAGGCTGCAGTGAGGAGAAAGGCAGGTGAGCGGGTGGGACTGGGGCCTGAGGTTCCAGGTGGGTCACCTGTGCGTCCTTGCGGATGTACTGCAGTGGCTGCAAGCATAGACGCGTGGGGTACCTCCCTCCAGTTCAGGGCAGGAGGGAAACACCCGGAAGAGGGGCAGAGGAAGTGTGCTCCATCCTGGTCCTGCCACTGCTCTGTGAGATGACCCCACGCTCTGGGGCCTCTGTCTCCTTAGTGGGCAAAATGGGCAATGGTAGCCATGGTCACTGAGGATTACTGGGAGGACTGAATGAGGCAGATCCATGGTGGGATCTCAGCCGCATCCTCACTATAACGCCAGCACCATCACGGCACTCCCTGAAGTAGGTGGCCCTTGAACTGGCCATAAAGACTTGGGCAGGGGGCCAGTTAGCTCTTCCCTCCCTGCTCAGTCTGCTGTGTTTGTGGGTTTCCCAGACAGAAACGGAGAGCTGGATTTCTCCACGTTCCTGACCATTATGCACACGCAAATAAAACAAGAGGACCCAAAGAAAGAAATCCTCTTGGCCATGTTGATGGCAGACAAGGAGAAGAAAGGCTACATCATGGCGTCCGAGCTGCGGTCAAAACTCATGACACTGGGGGAGAAGCTCACCCACAAGGAAGGTAAAGGCTTGGGTCCCTGCTTCCTAACAGCAGGGGAGGATTAGGGAGTTGGGGGAAGGACACCACGCCGGCAGGACTGTGCACACACCGCATTTGATGCATGCCCCAGATGGCTGCTCAGTGAACTCTGGAGCCCAGGGGAAGAACGAGGGGGCCCAAGAGTGACAGAGGAAGTCTGCCAGGGTGAAGGGAAGACCCGGGGAAACCCAGCCCAGATCTACTTGGGCCTTACTATGGGCCTTCATTTAGCGCTCACGACAGTCCTGGGGGCACTAGTGGCCCCCTTACACTGCTAAATGGTGACACGAGTGACTGGCGGGTAACAGCTAGTTGTTGAATGCAGGTCAGTTGGACACACGCACGTCCCCCGAGCCTCTTTCCCCTTGCCAGGGCTGTCTTCTGAAGTTGTCGCTAATGCCAAGAGCTTCCAAACTGAGATGCTACTCTGCTCCCTCTCCTCACGATTCAGCCAGCTTTAAGAGCTCATCCATAAGGAGCGTCCGTGGTGGCCTTTGCCTGGCACCTTCTAGCAGCTCAGTGTGCCTTCCTACCTCAGAGCAGGACAAGGGGCCAGGGTCTTCTGGGAAAGCCCTTTGGACGCTCTATGGGATGACCCCAATGTTGGGCCATCCGCTGGCAATCTTCCAGCCTAGCCCCTGGGCCCTGCCACACCAGCCATCCCAGGCTGGCCACCAGAGGCTGGCATTTCCAGTTAGGCCGCTGGGCCTGCCTGTGGTGGGGCCGGGAGGGCTGGGCTAGGACACAAGCAGGCCGGAGGAAAAGGCTTCAGTAACCGTGGACCTTTTAGCCTTTGGTTAAATCATAAGGGACCAGCGGAGGGGTTGCAAGGTTGTGGTTTGAATTAGATTGGACTCCTTGTCACCCCCCCCCCCCCCCCCCCCGCCTCATTTGCGGGACCTCAGATGAGTTTCTTAACCTCTCTCACTCTCCTCGGTTTTCCCTTTGGGAAACAATGTTACAATAGACAGTCCCTCAGATCCTCCCAAGAGCTAACATTCTGTAAAGCAGTCTACTTAAGATTTTATCCGCAGTCACTAAGGCACAGCACATTTAAAAATAGCGCTACAGACGGCAGATTCAGCTTTCCCCCGCTTTTTCAGGCTGCCAGCTATCACGATCCCATCTCTCACTGTAGCTGTGTTAATGTGAACCGGGGAAAAACAGGGGCTCGCCTTCGCTCTCAGGCTCTGAGGACACCGCTCGGCCTTTTATGTTCCAGGCGGCGTGTTGGCAGAGGGGGCCGGCTGGGACCTTAATTCTTATGGTTAATGATCTCAGTCTAAAGCAACACCATGGCCCCCAAACTCACACGCATCTTGTTTGTTTAACCAGTGAAGTGACATTTCAAACAAACTGGTAATGTGTTCCAGACAGGCGGGAAGCCTGATTTCCCTTCCTCTCGTTGTGGGAGAGAGGAAACATGATACTAGAAGTAGGAATCTTTTACCCTGGATGACTGAAAGAAAACCTTCAATTGTATTAAGAAGCATCCTCCAAACAGCTGGAGAAGGCTGCCAGGGAGGCCTCCATTCGAAGGCCTGGGACAGGCTTAGAATTTCAGCACCCTGGTTCTTTATGGGGTCAGAGGGACCCACCGCTCTACCCAGAAGGCATCATCAGCACTTGACCGTGAAGTGCGGCCCCTTCTCTGGACAGGAGAAGGCTGCAGTGCTTGATGTCGCAAGCTGGTGTTGGGCCTGTCCACTGGGAAGGTCTGAACCAAATGGATGATGGGTAGAAGCTTCTTCAGGAAACAAGATAAATTACAGTCTCCGCAACATTCTAAACATACTCAGAATTACCATCAGCTTAGGCACACAGCAGAGTAATTACATTTTAGGGGAGGATGGACGGTTGAGCAGAGAATCACGGGCTATTTCCCAACTGCCCAGAATTGTGTGTCGGGGACATCTAGTGCCAGGGAAGTTGACACAGGGCAGTGAAACGGTTTTTGCAAGAGGATGAGGATGGCCCAAAGAGCCAAAGGTAGGCTGGCCCCATGAGGCCAGTGTGGAGAAACGTAAGCCGAAATGGCCTTTCTTGCCAACATCTGGGACAAGCTAGTATTTTGTCTGAGGAATCCAGAACCAGAAGAAACAAGTAAATGATTTTTTTTTTTTTAGCAATGTCAGAGAACAATGACAGTTTTGTATACTATGAGCTTTAGACACAGTTGAATTTATTTTCTCTCATACTACCCCCATCCCTAAACACACACGTCTTAAAAGAGAGGTGATGGTGGCCGACACCACTTGTCACCAAGTCCCTTCTTAGGGTGGGGCATGCCAATTTGGAAGGGAGAGCTGGCAGGCCAAAGCCAGGGACAGGGTGGCCCAGGATGGGGCTGCTGAGGCTGTCTGTTCTGCTGGGAGGCTGAGAGGGTGGGCTATAGGAGGTAAAATCCACATCAAACGTTTCTGGAAATACAGGCACAGGGGTCAGATATTTTTCTTAAAAAAAGATGAAGAGAAAAACAAGCACAAAGTGGCTTCAGTGGCTTAATCCTCACTTAGTACACCTCCTTACCCTCTATCCTGGCCCCTGCAGAAAGCCTGATTAGCTCAAAAGTGAATCAGTGGCCTTCAGGGACAGGGGATGGGTTGTCCTGTTCTGTTCACTAGTTTATTACTTAGTCTACAGGAACGGTCCATTGGACACAAGGGAAGACCTCTGGGGAGCCTCAGCCCCCCAGTAATTGACTCGATGTCCTATCATGTAACACTATGGCCAACCTGAAAAATTAATGTGATTTTTTGCAGTGGACGATCTTTTCAGGGAAGCAGAGATTGAACCAAATGGCAAAGTGAAGTATGATGAATTTATCGACAAGATCACCATCCCTGTGCAGGACTACTGAGCGAAGAGGATGTGAGGGAGCCTCCCCCTGGCCCTGGAGATGCAGACTGAGGAGCTTCTGAAAGGAAAAGTGTTCCGCTCCCTCTGGGGAAATGGTGAACATGGCAGCGGGGTGACATGACCCGACGGTACCAGAGGGTAGCTTGGCTCTGAGACTAAAGGATCTCAGCCGTGGCATCAGCAGGCCTTTAATAAAAAGATTTATACTGATTTTAATAACTACCATTAGTCCAGCCCTTTATAGCATCGAAAGAGCCCAAGGTTTGGAGTTGGGCCTGGGTTCCACTTCTGACTCTGCCATTTGCCAAGCTATGTGACTCTGGACTCTGGGTAAGTCGTTTCACCCCCTCAAAGCCTCAGCTGGATTCCTAAAGTTAGATTCCTACTCCTTACCTCACAGAGCCCCCTGAGGATGGTCTGAAATAGTGGCCTGAAACCGCCATTGCCAATCGCAGAGCACTGTGCGGTCCTGAGTTACCATGTGGGTGGCTCTCCTAAAAAGGACAATCTACCAAAAGACACTATTCTGTATTTGGGTGCTGGAACCATCTTCCACGTTTCCAAGGCAAAGCCAGTGCTAGCTGAGAACCAGCATCAAGCAAAGAGCTAAAACAAATGAACGAAAGATCATGGTTAACATTTCTTGTGGCACCACGGGGCCGCTTACAAATTCTTATTCCCAGCTCAGCACATAGTGACACAGTTCGGGATATTCATTCATAAACACAGACCATAGAGTGAAAACCGTCGTGTTAAAACAGGGCGGCATCGGCTAAACAGCAGGAAGAGTGATCTGGCTTTACAGCCCACACCACAGGACGTCAGATGTGACACGTTGCATTCATCAGGACCCCGCAGAGCTTGAGAGGAGCTCCCGTCTGAATTTCGAGCTCTACTGTTATCGGAGAGGGTCACGGCACTAGGAGGGGTCGGCTCAAGTGGGCCAAATTGATCATGGCTTCAAGCCATTTCCCCCCAAGACTAATGGCAAGTAATGAGGGGAGCAACCGGCCATGGCTGGGACACAGCGAGAGCCCTGCTGGGGCCTCTTCCAGCTGGAGATTTTTAAGTGACTCATGTACCCAGGAGGTGCCAGGCTGGTGCTGCCCATGTGCTCAACAAATTTGTGGATCCACTGGCAGTGTCAGCACAGCCCTAAAAAGGGGTGGAGTCACACACTAGCACGTTTAAGCCGGGGCAGGGCAGAGCTCTAAGTACAGGGATTTTCATCCTTATATGTATCAAAATTGGGCTCTGTGGGCTTGTGGCTTTTTAATGGCACCTTAGTGGCCAAAGCAAAAGAAAACTCAATTCAGAGGGAGGTGTGTCTTTTGGGAGGTTACACAAAACACAAAACACAAATCTAAGGGCTAGGCACAAGGGAAACTGCAAGGGACAGATCGGTCCCCATGTTACTGCAACCATCTCCCGATGCTGTGGCTTCAGACCTAACCAAGGTCATTTTCCGAGCACTCTTGGGGGCAGGCAGTAAATGGCCCCGACACCAAGTAGGTGAACTTGTGACCAGATATCTGGCTGGGGAGCCCAGGTTCACATGGTGCAGGGGCACATCCAGGATTTGTGGGGCCTGAGGCTTATACAATTTGATGGCCTTCTTTTAAGAATACATGAAGAGAGGGGCGCCTGGGTGGCTCTGGTGGCGATCTCGCAGTTCACCAGTTCCAGCCCTGCATCAGGCTGTGCTGACAGCTCAGAGCCTGGAGCCTGTTTTGGATTCTGTGTCTCCCCCCACCTCTCTCTGCCCCTCCCCGACACACACACTGTCTTTCTCTCTCTCAAAAGTAAATAAACATTAAAAAAAACACACACACATAAATAAATATACAGAATTGCTAGGGCTGTTCCCAGGGCCCTTTTAGAGGCCAAAGCAAGTTGGGGGGGGGGGGGGTGTTGTGTGTATGCTGGTGCTTAAATTTCGTTACCTGAAGGCTTCTCTGCGGTACCCCATTGAGAACTGCTACATTTCACTTTCAGCCAAGGCTTAGGGGTCCTGGCCCCACATCTCTTTTTGACTCGTCATGGACATGAGGAAGCAAGTCCTGCACAGCCATTCTGGAATACCACGGATGATACAGCAGATACCTAGGAGTTAGATAGGACAGGAAAGGAAGTTCTGGACTAAAATAATAAACAAGGGTACTTCCCCTCCAAGCTTTTTAAATGTTTGTCACTGAATGGTCCCAGGATGGTTTTAAAGCAAAGTTTTATCAATCTCATTTTCCTACCAGGAAGTATCGCTTGCCCAAAGCCCCTGAGTGGCTTGGTCGTTAGAGCCTGGGCTCATCTGCACCGACTCCGTGTTCCTAATTCCGGGTGTTCAGTGGCTAGGACTCCAAGACCCTGTGACTCGTTCTCACTGAAACCTCTACCCCAGGAAAGGCCTTCTCTTACTACCCCAAGGCCGTTTCTTGTTCATTCCTGAAATCCCAGTTGGTTTACCTAGCACCTAACGTTGTTTACAAAAACAGGCCACACCTCTCTTGGCACTCAAACTGCAGATTATCAAATAGATTTAAAACTAAACAGATGCTGTGGTTTCAGTACAAAGCTTGCCATATTTCAGTAAGAAAGGGGGAATGATGGCTGTATATGCATTACTTACCTCAAAGCATGTTGCAAGGGAATTAACTGCCATGCTTTGAAATCTCTGGATGAATGGTGCTCTGAAACACCAAGCATTATCAGTTTTCTTACGGGGATGGTCCCTTGCATACCCACAGTATATTTTACAGAAGACAAATTAACTGAAGGCTTTTCTTTTATTACATCTAAAGAGCTCTACATAAACAGGTAACATTCAATAGGTAAACAATTTTTTTCCAATGCATGTAATAAATATTTTCACTTGGTACTTTTATACAAACTGACATTGGTCTACTATACATTTTTAAAAGCCATTTTACTGGTTTGGCATGCGGTATGGAAATTCTAAGAGAGAAAGTTTTAAGGCAATGAATCACAGATTTAAGTTCATGGAATTTATGGTAACTTTTATATCTGTTTATATACATTTCCCCTTTGTTAATTAAACAATTAACAGCAGCACACTCTGGGACCACCAGCTATTCTCCCTCCCTCTTTCTGAAATCTAAGCTTTGTGGTTTTTTTTTTTAACTAAAAAACAGAATTCAACATGTATTGATAAAACAAAATTCTTACTAAAATAATTTTAAATGTGCTTTAAAGTTCTGAAGATCTTGAAGTGTCTTATGGATTTAAACTTGGAATTGTTTAAAAATGTTCTTTCCACAATTAGTTAGTTTAAAACTGGGATATATGTTCATTGTTTCAGACATTTGACTCAAAGGAAAATCTGCCAAGAAATCACATTTAACAGAAGCTTAAGTGCAATCTTTCCTAAGTCAGTAACGATACAGAATTGTGATAATGTCTAAATTAACAGAAGAAAAACTTTAATGCTCAAAATAAATTAGTCAACCAAGTGTGGCACGATTAAGGTCAGATTGTTTTTAAAAAGATGTGTCCAATAATGCCCACAAGATAATTAAAAGCCACTTCAACCCTGCTAAGTCAAATAGCTATTTTATCAAAAAATACAGAGTACTGTACAGAAACAGAAACATATGTGCACCTACTGGGAAAGCCCACGGCAAGGGGATGGTGGCAGCTTGCCTAAAGATTCTGGGAATCGCTCTTCGTCCACAGACAGCATGTCAGTGTTGGCGTGGGGTGAGGGTGGGTTAAGGAAAAAAACCGATGAAATGCCTGTGCACTTTTTTTTTTTTTTTAACTTAGAAGATAACGGTGCAGGGCATGACTCTACCAATAACGACTACCGATCAAAACAGTCTGATGGACCAGTGTTGACCAAGAGACCAACAGAGGGATAGCTACTGCTACTGCGACACTGGCAAGCCAACAACTGAAAGAAACAAACTCCTTAGAGTGGAATGAACTAAAATCAAAAGACAATCGAATGGTTCGTTTCTCCTGTGGAGACATGACCAAAGCCACTAGACAGACATTTCTTTCTCCCTATTTATTACCTGTTCTTCCTTTAGTCTGGTATAATGCAGGACACTGAGGGAAACTCACCATCCCCAAACCTCAGCTGAAGGAAGGACAGGGATGGGTTTTCAACTGGATCATTCAGAGTTTGGGATTCAGCACTACACACAAAGTTACTGATCAGAATTTTGAGACCACTAACAACAATGACAGAAAAACAAAGAAAAGAGGATACAGAAAACTATTCATTTTAGGTAGCTGAATTAATAGAAATGATGTTTCCTATTACAGTGTGAAATAAGAAGCAACACCCCACAACTTGAGTGATTTCTATCTCAGTCTGAATTTAGACACAAATTATGGTACTCTTAAATCTTAGCCTAAGTTAATATGGCAACGAGCGTTCTTAAAGAGTTTACTCACCATAAGAGCAGATTTATTAAAACACTAATTCCTGTTTTCACCGACAATGAATCTTTTGTTTTTATTGCAAATTGTTTAGTGACTATAACTCAGCCATGTGTGTGTGGATACACATGCGTAGGGGAAGACTATTAACTCACGTGTCACTCACACACACTTGTCTATAAATACATATATACACACACACATATACATATCAACACCAACTTGTTTTTCAAAATTCAAGTCAACAATTTAGTGGCAGAGAGATGCTGTAAAAACAGGTATTATTTTTAGATGCCACACAGTCATGTGAACCGTTTTTATCATACAACTGAAGATACAACCATCTTGAATTCTACCCGGATAAAGCAGGTCATTTTGTTTACCATTGCAAGGTTGAAGCAACACTTTTATACACAAAGGTGGTCCTTCATCAACTCTGAGAACATAAACAGTCGTGATATAGAAATCCAGGCTGGGAAACTGGTAAGCGTTATGCTCCTTCCTCCATCTTTTCTGTTAAACTGGCTAAACCCCTCCACACCTTCAGGTGCTCCCCGAAGGACAAGATACCTTCTCTGATGAGGATTCTGGAACACAAGTAGAACCACCTTCCTTCCCTCCAACCCACACTCATCTCCTGAAAAACAGTTCTCACTATATTTACATGCTCCATTATTAATAAGATTAGATTGATCCATGAATTCTTAAAAAAAGAGAGAGAAAGAAAAAAGAAAAAAGGAAACAATATTGACTTTCCTATGTCATGCGTGTCTTTAAAAGGTGAAGAAAAAATAAAACAAACAAGACAGCAAGGCTAAGAAAAGAAGTTCACTCAGAACCAGGGAGTAAATCGACTAAGACTCAAGCCTATTTTGCATTTTAACTGTTTATCAGATAGTGGATTTCTAGACGGACGTGTGTGGTGCACTGTGTTTTCCAAAGAGAATTTACTTTTAGGGTAATCGACTGTCTTGCTTTCTTTTTCGAAGCGATGTAACCTTACCTCTGTCAGCTGCACAAGACACCCAACAGGGCTTTTGAAGCTATTTTTACTTCCTACTTTGGCATGAAGATCTTCATGAAAACTTGTTACCCCGTGGCCAAAAAGGCAGGTGTTCACAGACTTGGTTTAAATACATAATACTGGCAATCCAAATTTAGAAGGAAGAACTAGACTAAAGTGTATTATTCACAGGTCTGCCAAGCCTCCTCCTTTATCCAGACAGCTTTACTCCAAATCTCTAGAACATATTCTCAGGGGGTATCCAGCAAATAAGAGAGAATATGTGATGGGGAACATGCAACTGGGACAGCACTAAAGATGCTCATACGGGAGTTCAAGACCTTCAAAGCACTTTGAGAGAAGCAGGCAACTGATTTATCAACTGAATGCAGAAAACTCGGGAGGAGAAGGAACAGTAACGACAGAAAAATATACACAGACACACACACTGAACACACACACCCACGAGCTATGTCCTGAAAATACACAGGGAATGCAGTGGGACAGATGAGATTTATAATTTAAGGCTGAATAAAATATGCACACGCACAAACAGAATCCAAGTCTGTCCTTTTTAGAAAATGGAAATTAAAACGATCTCCCCCCAGCCCCCTCCCCACAACAAAGAAAAGCCCACAATTTAAAACTTCATACATGCAATTCCTTTTCTGTTATTGCAAATAAAATAATGCCATTGAAGTAAAATAAAACCAAACCCATAGGACGAATGATGAAAAAAAAAAATCTTCGGAATCCAGAAAAAAATGAACTGAAGGTGGTTTGTGGGTATTTTTTTTTTTCTTTTTTTCTTTTCTTTCCTTTTTTTTTTGTTTTTTACAAGTGTTTTATCAGACAGGCAGTCTTAGATTTATATACAAAAGTAAAACTGAAAATATAGTTTTGTTCTCTGTACATTTCTTTTAATTTTTTCCCTAAAAAAAGGAAAAAAAAAACACGCTTGTGTACTTTTCTAAACAGAATAAGGTAAAACATAGCACAAAGTTCTCTTCTTTCTGCCAAGTTCATTTAATCTCGGGTAGGGGTGGGAGCAGCAGGGGCGAGGGAATCAGTCCAACGAGATGATGTCTGGGATGATGCCGAAGATGGACGCCGTGTCCGCGCTGCTCCTGTTGGCAACGGTGTGGCTGTGGCTCTCCCGCAGGCTGTTGGAGGACACGAGGCTGCTGTTACTGCCACTACTGCTTCCATTGGTGGTTGGCAGAGAAGTACTGCCTCCTGCACTTAACTGATCGAGAAACATCTGTGAGGAGGTATACGGAAAAAACCGAGACGAGTGTAAGAGGTCTTGATCATCGGAAACCGCTGCTGCGGCGGCAGCAAGGAGGGAGGTGTTATAATGCTGGGGAGGGAAGACAGAAGACAAAACACCCATCAATTCTAAATTCATAGACCTTCTCAGCAGAACAAAGTCCTCAACTTAATACATACTGCATATCTGGTATGCCTGAAATATCTACTGCAACATTTCACAGTCAAATGGCCGTATGTAATGATCACGTTCTTGATCTTGAGAACATTTTTATATTTGAAACCGGGGGGGGGGGGGGGGGGGGGGG
>NW_024412415.1:32948461-32983514 GCF_014898765.1 Herpailurus yagouaroundi | reverse complement strand
AACCAAAGTAAAACTTGTGCTGTGTTTTGTTTTAATTTGTAATGCGAACAATTCTCAAAACTCTATTTCCAAAGAGGCATATGCTCATTAGCAGCAGGAAAGAAGACAGTCCACCCTCTTTCTCTAATGGAGATATCTGGCCAAGGATTTATCAACTGACTTACTGCCCTGTTTCTTTTTTATATAAAAGAGTACTAGAAACCAACAGATAGATACTATTCTGACTATACACTCAGGCACAGCTGAAACAAGGGGATTTTTATTTAAATGCTTAAAACCTTAACAATAATGAGGACTACTCTGAATTTTCTAAGAAATTTATCTTCTCTCACAGCTACATAATATACTTACAAATACTTTAATGTTCAATTAAGACAACAGCAATATGTTTCATATAACATACCTGATTGTCTCCTGATAAGAAAGGAAAGAAATCTAATCCTGTGAGAAAAAAAATTATTTTAGTTTTGAAAAATAAAACAAAACAAAAAACCCTCCCTAATGCCCCAATACTCTAGAAACCAATACAAATCTTAAATGCTAATTCTAAATTCATTTAGAATTTAAAAAGAAGAGTGGAAGCCCACTGTTGGTCTCTCCCCTCTCTAGATTACCAAGGCTGAAGTTCAAGCTTTAGCCATATTTGCCCTCCTTGCAACTCCATTTGTGGGATTTGGGTCACTGCCACCCTGCTGGATCGAACATGATCCCTTACACGGACAGAGTACTTTTCACCAATTTTTCTTGACTTCTCTTTTTTTTTATAATTTTTTTTTCAACGTTTATTTATTTTTGGGACAGAGAGAGACAGAGCATGAACGGGGGAGGGGCAGAGAGAGAGGGAGACACAGAATCGGAAACAGGCTCCAGGCTCCGAGCCATCAGCCCAGAGCCCAGCGCGGGGCTCAAACTCACGGACCGCGAGATCGTGACCTGGCTGAAGTCGGACGCTTAACCGACTGCACCACCCAGGCGCCCCATTGACTTCTCTTAACTAACATCTCAAACTACTCTAATGAACTCCTCACAAGCACCTGTGAGGTATGTCGTTATGTCTGGCCTCATTTTGTGGGTGAGAACGTTTTACGTAGAAGGAAGTTAAGCAAGCTGTAGCACAGATTTTCTTTTTCTTTCTCAAATTTGTTCACTCGCCACTATCTGTACCAGATTCCAACTCAGAGATCCTCCAGTGGCATGAGGGCGGGGAGAGATGGGAGGGGTGTGACTGCTGGGGTGCTGTGTCACAGAAGGACTGTCTGGTCCTTGGCTGCCATGGAGTCCATGCAAGCTGCTCCTTCTAATTCCCACTCTCGTCCGCATCGCTCAATGTATGATATGGAGAACAAGAAACCCATGTGAATAAAAGGCCTCATTCTGATATCTAAGCTTGGGGGAACGGATAACAAGCAGATGTAGATAAAAATATGACGACACAAATCCTCTGAGGATCCATCCACTGTCTACACTGGAACAGGTTATAACACGAGGATCTGCAAAATGTACAGTCTCTGTGGTTCCTGATGTGGACATCTGGCAGTAGCCTCAGTGAGAAATAGGGCTGCCTCGTCTCAGAGTAGCCACTAACCACATGATGTGGGTACCCAAATTCACTAAGATTAAGTCAAATGAAGAACTGAGTTCTTCAGTCACAACCGCCATGTTTCAAACGCTCCATAACCAGATGTGGCTAGTGGCCACTGTAAATTACATTTCCCTCCTCGCAGAAAGTTCTACTGGATGGAGCTCAAACAGGGTTTTCATAACAATCATTAAGAATCTACTCAACTATTTCAGCTTCCAAGAATCTTTGCCAGTGGCCCCGGATTTTTCCGTAGGGGAGGGGATGGAGGGAATCTTTCACTTTATATTTTTGTATTAAGTTCTCTACAGTAAGCACACACAGCTTTTTGGGATAAAAAAGAAAAATGTTCTTAGATGTACAAATTCTTAAATTACAAAGACACAGAACTAATAATTTTTTGATAATGTAAGTGATTATTATCAACCCCAAATACATTGTGCAGCGAGTATACTGACATTTCAAACTACTTTTAAAAAGAAGAATCAGGTTTGCTGGAACAAAAATTAAAACTTCCCAATGTCTTAATTCAGCATTATTTAAAACATAATACAACACAGTTACCCACAATGCCAGTTGCATTATTAACTGGATTCAGGAAAAAAAAATAGTTTTCATAAATATTAAATTGCAAAGCAACATACTGAAAGTCATCCAAAAACAACTTGTAGATCACTGAAGGTCACAAAACCTTGAGATCCTTGTACTAGTCTCACCGCTGGTAGTAAAACATTGGCTACTAATGAAGGTACAAACAAGGAACTGGGTCTGTATTTATTTACGACCACCGTGTTAATTTCTCTCAGTTCACCAGGCCCAAGCCCCTGTTTTTTCAATCTTTCCATTCTTCCCTAGACTCACCCGGAGGAAGTCTATGTAGATCAAAGGCATTCATAATGCTATGTGACAATAGAGAAGAACCAGTGACTCACCTTGTAGGTCATAAGGCATGGGTGTCATGTGGAAAGGATGCCTGTAGTCCTGGATGAGGGATGTATTAATGTAGCTTGTGTCTACAGCAGGGAGGCTTGGGGTGCGGGACACTGGAGATGCTTGATGTGGAAGACTTAATATGCTAGAAGGAAAGGTTCGCATAATTTTCATGAGTCAGTTGAACTTTTAATTCTAACAAGGGGACCGCATCTTGCAAAATGAGTCCTAGCTTTTGTGCTGAAAATAAAAAGACAAGCAAAGCAATACATAATTTAAACTATCATAATTATTCGGAAATAATCTGTATATAGAGTAGCACTTTGCAGGGGCTATAGGGAGAAATGGATGGGTAAATGATATATCCAACATTCATAAGCCACATGCTGTCTCATCTACACTTTTGGAATGCAGGGGGAAGGCATGGCTGAGCCACTTCAGCGAGATATGAGTGAAAGATATCTATAGCAGCCAAAATTTGGAAACCTTTTATTTATTTATTTATTTATTTATTTTTCAACGTTTTTTATTTATTTTTGGGACAGAGAGAGACAGAGCATGAACGGGGGAGGGGCAGAGAGAGAGGGAGACACAGAATCGGAAACAGGCTCCAGGCTCCGAGCCATCAGCCCAGAGCCCGACGCGGGGCTCGAACTCACGGACCGCGAGATCGTGACCTGGCTGAAGTCGGACGCTTAACCGACTGCGCCACCCAAGCGCCCCTTGGAAACCTTTTAAAAATAAGCACTGGAATGCTGTCTAGTCAAAAGTATAGGTATGTCCCCACAAAGAAAACACACACAGACAAGCCTGAGAAATGGCAGCAATCTGAGCAGTGGCGCTAACAGCTGGCCCCCACACTTGTAATCTTTACGAGAACAGAAACACGGTACTGTTTATCCTGGTATTCCCAATGCCCCGCACACTTGTTGGCACACTGTTTGCATACAAAGCCTGCTGAACGAACGGAGGCAGCAAGACAAGAAGATGTGCTCCAAAGTGAACAGGTGGTGGATAGGTTTTAAAGAGAGAATAGTATAATGGCGGGGGGGGGGCGGAGGGAAGAATGGGACAAAAAAAAAGGGATTCTGGAAGAAAAAAGTGAAATGTTTAAGTAGCTGAGAAATTAAATCTTTTTTTCCTTACAAAAAATTAATTAAAAAAGCAAAATGGAGGGGAAAAGATGAAAAAGACAAGAAAGAACTGAAATGATCTTAAAAAGAAAAAGAATTCTAATAGTTCTGAGTGCAAACATGAGGCTCATGTGCTATCCCAATCATCCAAGAGGCTAACAGGCATATAAGTCATAGAAAATAAAGAACAAAGAAGGTATAAAGAGGCTATTTTTTTGCTTTTAAAACTTCATATAAAGTACTTGGGTGTGGAGATTCAATTTCGATGGTGCAATGCAAGTTCAGAGTATTTCAAAAGATGCCAAGGTTGGATTTCCAGGAATAGAGTTCTAGTTATGACCATCCGCCACATTTTCATGAATGGGATATGAAACATAAAATATACTCTCTTCTGCCTCATAAAAAATGTTTTGTCTAATGGAAACTTAATTAAACCTCTTACATCTATAAAAAGTACCATTTTCCATTAGCTGTCTCCTCTGACAATGCCTAAGGGATTATAAGACAGAAGAAAGCAGTTGAAATGCTAGCCTTTGAAAGTATCTTGGTATACCAAACAGCAAAGGAAATTTCTGGATGAATACTAAACACTCACTGGCTGAAGACAGCAAAATGTTTTACATTTACTGATGTTTGTCTCTAATTCCTGGCTGGCTCCTTTTCTTTCAATTTTGTGATATTACTCTGAAGATGCATTTCCACCTTTACACTGCACAATAACAAATACGATATGCCTAGGGTTGAGGTTTTTATTTATTGGCTAGTCATTATTGTAAAATGGCCACGAATGCTGAATATGGCATTATTCTTCTAAAAATGCCATAAACTTGCAGGTTGCTTGTTTTTATCCATAAACAGAGAAAGGTCTGGCATTGGTAAATACTTTATCTGGGTTTAATTGGTCACTGGTAAGCTCAGGAAGCAGTTAATGCACCTAATGTAATTTTCCAAACATAATAAACACAACTAGTTTTGGAAAAACAGCAAAGCAAATGTCCAAAGAATTGAAATACCAGATTTCTAAACACTCCAAAAAGTTTCCTTTAAGGAAAAATGTATAGTCAGAGAGCAAAATTATTGCACAGTTTACGTATATATGTGACTACTATAAATATTCTACAGAGTAGAAGCAACTTACATATATAATGGTGCATTTAATCCATTAGGTATACACCCAGAGATTTATGAAATACCTTTTAACGTTACAATTATGGTATTTAAAGAAATAATATGGTAATATGTACTTGGTCATAGTAAGATTTGATATTAAATATAAAATATCTTGGGATCAAGATTCTATAGATATTTGTTCTAACTATACCGGCTTCTGGCAATTTGACATTTTTTCCCCTCCCACTCAGATTTATAAAATAAGTTGGTGTAAAAACAAGGTCAGGTTTGTTGGGTAACAGGCATCTGGGTAGGCTTTCATCAGACGTAAATCTTCATAAGGTAGGATTTAAAGTAGAATTAGTGTTTAGATATTCATGTTTTATTTTTTACATAGAATAATGATACTGCTATTAATGTCTTTATTTCTGTCTGATGTGTGCTGATAAGCTACTCTGGAGTGAAAATACTAACCTGTGTAACAGGTTTGATTGTATTATGAAGATTCCTGAAATAGTTTCTAACAGGCAAGTTACCTTTATCATAATTATGTTCTTTTTACTGCTGCAACTTCTACCTTTCAAGTAACTACAACTATTACCAAATAGAAGATCTTTTATCTCATCAAACAGTATCAAACCTGACAATGATTTGACTCCATGCATGGGAATGCCTGCCCTTGGTCTGGTGTTAACTTTCCCTCTGGAACCCTGAAATTTTGCAACAATGCCTTCTCTCACTTAACATTCTTTCTTCAGGCACTACTGTTCGCTGGAAGGAGATTATTTGACTAGCTCCTACTCAGTTACAACAGGCCACATCATTCTCCCGATATATACCTAAAAGGGGGCACGCCTATTTCTAGACTTCTCTTTGGGGTGCTACAACTGTGCCTCAGCAAAACATGAAGTCTTCTTGTTGAGAACCTCCGACGTGTCTCATGAGGCAGTCCATTTAAAGAGCACAGCTCCTTGTCTTACCATCCTCTACAAAATGTGAAACTCTTTAAAGTTAGGACTGTGCTTACCCATTTTATTATCACCCAGGTTAGGCACAGGGTGTTTTACATAAAGCAGATAACAGTATTTGCTAAAGAGAACTGAAGCATAACCAAGGTACTGATAGGGGACTAATGGGAACTATGGGAAATGAGTCTGCAAAACAGAAAGCATTGGCACTGCAACTTTAGTCTCTGGCTTCCTTCACTGCCCACCTTACACACTCTGAGGCAGCTTTAATGCATTCCTCTGGTCCTCCTCTGCTTTCTACTTGAAATACTCAACCTAGGATTAATCTTAAAGCACACATTGCGTAAATGTTCTAAATCCTACGAGCAGCATCAAGATCACCTAAGAACAGATAAGAGATGTGAGTTTTCTCAGTCCCAACTCCTGAATCAGATGTGTGGGAATAGGGGAGCAATGTGTGTTTTAATGAGCGCTCTGGGTGATTCTGCCAGACACCAAAGTTTAAGAACCAATGTTCGAGAATCATCTTCTGGTA
The DNA here is from genome assembly GCF_014898765.1 of Herpailurus yagouaroundi. NCBI lineage: Eukaryota > Metazoa > Chordata > Mammalia > Carnivora > Felidae > Herpailurus > Herpailurus yagouaroundi. The sequence goes on along the minus strand of NW_024412415.1, from coordinate 32,977,259 downwards.
TGATAAATACTGCATCCAAGGGACTCCTTTAACGCATTGTCCCAGCCCCTCAAATATATCACACACCTGGGGAAACTCCAACCTATTCTTTGATTACTAAGTTTCACAATCATGCATAATCATTTCATTTGGCTGATCTTTTATTTCATTATTATTTTTTAATGTTTATTTTGGAGAGAGAGGAAGAGAGTGAGTGAGTGTGAGCGGGGAGGGACAGAGAGAGAGGGGAACAGAAGATCTGAAGCAGGCTCTGAGCTGACAGCAGCAAGCCTGATGTGAGGCTCGAACCCACAAACCATGAGATCATGACCCGAGCCGAAGTCGGACACTCGACCAACTAAGCCACCCAGGAGCCCCTACTGGCAGAATTTTTTTTAACTGTATTTGCAAAATTAACTTTCCCAATGACTTGTTAAGGTCTCAGTTACTTACCCTTTATTATTTAGTGGTGATGTGGGAGACAGGGAAGGACAGGTCCTCTTGGCAGAAGGCTCTTCCTCCTCTTCATCAGATGAACTGTCTATGGTTAAATCAATCACCTCCACTTTCTTATTTTTATTTGAGGACGGGTGGTGAGAAGCCACCTGATGCTCCAATGTGGAGCTCAAGCATCCTGTGTAGGAATGAGTAAAACACAAGGTAAAAAAGACCCATGACGACACGTCTCTTTTTTCCTCAGTATGTCTATGGGTTAGTTTATCAGTTACAGTTTAGACTTACAATGTTGTTAGGGGCAGAGAGTAGAAAACCAACAGTGGCTCTGTTCCCCTAAGCTTAAAACTACTATTGATTATTGGTTGTTAGAAGTTGTTTGTTTTTAATTTTTTTTATTATTTTTTGAGAGACACACACACACACACACACACACACACACACACACACACACACAGAGTACAGGAGGGGGAGGGGCAGAGAGAAAGGCAGAAACAGAACTCGAAGCAGGCTCTAGGCTCCGAGCTGTCAGCACAGAGCTGGGTGCAGGGCCCGAACCCACAAACCATGAGATCATGACCTGAAGATCATGACCTGATCTTGAGCTGAAGTCCATGCTCAACCAACTGAGCCACCCAGGTGCCCACCCCCCTTTTTTTAAAAGCAAAAAAAAACAAAACGACAATTCTGAATTAGGGCAAACAATCAAAATGTATGTCTACTTCAACATAAAAGCAGTTTGAGGGTAAAGACCATATATTACATATGTACCTAGGATACTTAGGAAATGTATGGTAACACTTTTTAAATGTCATAGCATCCTTCCAGCAAAAACATACTAAAAACAAGAAAAATAACATAAATGGAAAAGAAACATTCACTAATCTTTACCAAACCTCTTAAAAAATTTAAATGATACCATTTCAAAAGTATGACCTTACAAATGACTTGTTTGTTACTTTGAAATCTTACACCAGAAAAACTTTAAAGCTAGCAAAGTGAATTTAAAAGGAGTTTTACTACTTCTGAACATTTAATCAATAATTTAATAGAGTTATTGAGCTACCCATAAACTGCTGAGTTTTTCGGAAATGTGTACTTTTTTTAAAAAACTTATTTTTTTCCAGTAATCTCTACATCCAACACAAGGTTCAAACTCACAACCCCAAAATCAAGAGTCGCATGCTCTACCCACTGAGCCAGCCAGGCACCCCCAGAAATATATGCATTTTAATAGTAAAAATCAAGGCTACACAATAACAGGGAGACTGCCCCACCCTTCTGGAAAACCAGCACTCACCATCAACTCCATTGTAAGAGGCAGAAACTTCCTGTACTTCCTTTTTGGATCTCATAGGTGCCCAAGAGCCATCCTCCTTAAACTGTATTTCATCACAGTCTGTACAGTACTTTAGGATTTCCATAAACAAGCTATAAAAAGCAATTGGTCCTTTGAATATCACATTCTAAATGAAAACAGACTAGAAGTATTGCTGTTCAAAAAACATTCAGACCTCCTATATTTTGTACAAGTATAAATGAGAAAGAAGAAAGCAGAACAGGTAAGTTGTATTTGTTCTCAAATTCTAGGGCTAAATAGGAATATAGTTACTTAAATTACGGTACCTTATATGAGCAAATATTATGTAACTATGAAAAATGAAGTTTTCAAACATTTTTAATAATAGGGGAAAATACACACAGAAAGTGGGAAGAGGCCAAGAAAATAAAATTCTTCATTTTAAAAATAAAATTCTGTGTGTGAGTGGTATATAAACAGCAGTTATTTCTGACTGGTGACATTATGAGTAGTTCTATTTCTCCTTTACATTCTTGTGCATAGTCCAAAGTATCTACAATAAGCATATCTTATTTGATAAACTGAAGCAATACATACAAAAAATATGTACTGAATGTTAAGTCTCCTTGAAAAATAACATGCAGATATTAAGAAATGGGATTTGCAAGACAGTGGATAAAATTGTCAAATTCTGAAATGAAACCAAAGGCTAAAAAATATTAATACTGTACAATCACAATTATGTGAAAACAAAAATTAGAAAATACACCACAAAACCCTTTCATTTTCCTATGTTTTTCAGTTTTTCTTAAATGTGTGTATAGATATGTGCACATGAATATATGGTTTTTAAAATAAAGAAAAATCCCAATTGATGGGGGGAGGGGATCTAGAGCTATATAATATACAGAGTTGGTAAAATATCATTCAATTTAGATTTATCAGTGATCACTGTCATTTCTAAAAAATTAAACATAAGACATTTAAGTTACATGTTTACTCTTTTCCCACGTTTGGCCTGACATCTTTCAAACTCTAGGTTACACTGTATTGCTAAATGTATTCCGCTCCTTATGTTACATCTTCAGTCTCCTATGTTTTCTCAAATGCTGTAGATAAGCTGCCTTAAGTGTCTTGCTAGAGTACAGGAAATATCAAGAAGATCCTTCTTTTCACAATTTATCCTTGTTCAGCGGCAAAAAGGACAAGAAAGGAGTCTAGAGAATAGGGGTGCATTTAGAGAAACACTCCAAGATGTCTGGAAGGACAGAGAAAACACAGGAATGTTAAAAAAAAAAAAAAAAAAGATAACTGACTATTGTGATGCCGTAGGCGGACAAGAAAGACAAAGACAAGTACTTCAGAGGAAACAGAAACAAAGAAAGCTGCTATTCAGCATGTTGATCAGTTATGAAGCCCTTACCGCCCTTACAGTGGGGAACAGGTATGATGAACCAGGACTGAAGGAGAAAAATCTGCAAAAATAGGTTAGCTTCTACTAAAAAAGCCTAATGGGGGTGTGCTGAAATTAGCCAGAGTGTCACAGTCCTGCCATTCATTCTTTCTCTAATATGGCCTACATGGCCGGGACAGATGGGACTCATGTTAGGAAAAGGTGTAAGCATACCCTGCTTACAGCCAGTGCTACTTTACATGGTAAAAGTCGGGAGAGACAGACGGTAAAGCATACACTTCCCAAACAGAGGCCATCAAGTTAAAAGGGAAAAATGCTCACAATATTAATTACTTACTTTGAAAAGTATTAATTTCTAGAATCATGAAAATTCTAAAAATGTACTACTTAGAAAACACTACCTGCAGAATTTTCATCCTAAACCTGATAGATCACAAATTCAGATAATAGATGGTCATTCCAAGGTATAAGGAAACACTTTAAATCAACATACCCATCAATAATAAGGTGTTCATACGGAGCCTTCTTATCACAGACAGGACAAACCCAGGTTGGTTTTTTCTCATTCATCTGAATGTAAAGAGTTGCATCAAAACACTGTAGGTGAGAACATGTTAGGGCCCGACATGGAATTGTCAGCCGCATTTTACCAAGCTTGAAAAGAGAGAGACAAAAGCAAATATTAGACAATGGTCATTCAATTTAAGTTTTGATAAAAATCTCCTGAAACGCAATGTGTATGTATTCTGACTTAAAGCATATTGTATTTACTTTTCATCAATATGAAAGAACATTAAATACATTTCCTATGGACCCTACATATTAAAAAATTATAGGATTTCTTTAGATATTAAACACAGTGACTCTGGAAAGTCTACAGGGGCACCTGGGTGGCTCAGCTGGTTAAGTGTCCGACTTTGGCTCAAGTTGAGGTCTCACGGTTCATGGGTTTGAGCCCCGTGTCAGGCTCTATGCTGACAGTTCAGAGCCTGGAGCCTGCTTCAGATTCTGTGTCTCCCTCTCTCTCTGCCCCTCCACAACTCACAGTCTGTGTCTCTCTCTCAAAAATAAATAAACATTAAAAAAATAAAATAAAATAAAATAAAATAAAAAAAGAAAGTCTACATCAAGGGTTATTCCACCTCACATCCATAGCTCACAGATTAGCTTTTGGGGGAAAGAACCATGAAGCCCTTAAAATTATATGCCAAATTCTGTAAGGGTGTGCATTTTTCCAAAAAGAGCGCTGTCACCAAATTCCCAGAGTAGTCCCTCATCTAAAAAAGTTATAAACCACTTTACAAAGGATTTGAGGAAATGAAAAAAGAATGTCACATTAAATACTGCAAGATAACAGATATGAAGACATTCAACCTGATCTCTGAATGAGATCCCTAGGATGTCTGGCATAGTTGCCAAATGGCAGCTCTGAGAAGGAGGTCGAGTGTGTGCACTCTCTGTACTTCTCCCCTCCCTGGGCATTATCACACACTATTCGGCAAACATCCCTAGACCTAGCTCTCCACCATGTTATGAGACTTCCTCTTCTCGCCTTAAGCTGAGGCTCAACAGTCTGCCCTATGAAAAATGAAACCTACTTCATCCGGTCCCTGAGATGGTAGCTTGCGCCCCGGGCACGGAAGCCACACTGCGAGCTGCTGTATCACAACTCCTTTCCTGGGGGCCACCTCACATGGTGCAGCTGGGTTGCCACCGTTCCCTGCCCCCCTGCCCAAAGGCTACAATGGCTATACAGTATGAACGTTATCTACTTTCAATAACCACACTGTTTGCGAACCAGGAAAAGATTCTGGACATAATCTGCAAGCTTGAAAAATATAAAGGCTTGAAAAGGGTAGGAGTTAAATGCGGAAAAAAAGAGGAAAAGAGTTTTGGCTCAGAAGAATTTCAGGAAAATGTGCAATTTCCTAGTCTACCAAGGAAATTAACTGTCATTTGTGGTCCTAAATTATTGTTCTGGTACCAATGATTTACTGTGCCTCTAGGAAAGGCACTTAACCTTTCTGGGCCTCTTTTTCTATCTCCAAAGTAACACTGCTTCCTCCTCACTTCAACAGGATGTAGTGATCGAGAACAAAACAGGACCCAGAATGTGCCATAAACTTGTGAGAAGGGAGTAGCGCCAGCTCCGTGTCAGAAGCATGGACAGGGGAGACACAGAGAAAACTGACAGCTCCTTTCTCTGGGTGCCCACCCCACCCTGTGCGTGATAATGTACTATCTGTTTTTGTATCTGTCGCCTTCTACCAGAAACACACCCGACTCAGTTCCTCATCCCTGGCACCTGGAAATGTATGTGCTATATACAGCAGGAAGACGGTCCTGTGTGTGGACACTTAAGGCTTTGTGCTCACTGAGCAGCTCTGAGAGGGAGCATTCATGGAGAGTGTGAGGCCCTACACAGCACTTTATGAGCCTGTCCCGAGTACGAATTCTGGAGTTAGACTGCCTAGGTTTGAATCCTGGCCACGCTAGGTAGTGTGTGAATCCTGAATGTCATTTAGTCTCCCTGAGCCTCAGCTTTGTAAAATGGGGATAAAAATACCATCTACATCTTAAGACTGTGGGATTTAAACTGTATTTACTGTATGCTGCCGGACACATAGTAAGTGCTCAGTATATGTTCCCCCATTACAATAAAACTACAGAGCCACTATTTGCTTCCAATTACTTTGTCAGCTAGTGGGAGACACACCCCCATTTCAGCTCAGTACTTCTTCCATTCTGTGCTCACATAAGATTAGGCAACTCATTACTCCTTTCTACTCTTCTATTCAATTTTTATGATTTGATTTACACAAGCACCTGATAAAATGGCCAAAAAGGACAAACTAGTTCTTATAACAGAAGAATACCTATTTGCTGTTAGCTAAGACATGCTGCATTAGTCTAGAAACATTTTCCAAAGAACAATCTGGATGGTGATGCTAAATTAATTTTTTATATCTTAAAGCACACCTTAACTTACCTGTGAAATAAAATTCCTACCGCTTAAATACTAAGTAGAGAAGTCACAGACTTGAAAATCCTAGACAAATAAAGTAATTGTGGATAAAGTCCATGTAGTACAGAACTAGTGAGCCACTTCTGATAGTTTATGAAGACAATGGATCCGAAGGAAGAAGACTATTTTCAGAATGCAAGCCACACAGCCACAGAACTTATACTCTGAAAAGCAGTTAACTCTCTAAACAATCGTCTCACATGCCTCCCTCCCCCCTCATAATCCTCACTTGGTCAGCTCACCTTTTTGGTGAGAGAGTAACTCTCAAGCCCTTATGATCAGCCACACTGACAAATCTGTCTACAGGATTTTTAAGGAACACTGCTAAGTGAATGCTGCAGGAAACACATTTATAAATGGGGACAGAAAAAGAAAAGCTCCCTTGCAAATGCACTGTTGATTAGCTGTCACAAAACGCTTTGCTTCAAAGAATCACAAAGTAACTGTTATGTGGTAATACTCCCCATACTTCTGATTTTAAAAACAATCTCTAAATCCTAAATATTTATCTACAAATGGACACTGACTTCTCTAACATGGTATTAGGAGAAGAGCAGGGCTTTAAACATCTTCATCTCATAATTACAAATTCCCCTTTTTCCTTCATAGGACATTGGATATTTGCATCATTTGCAAATAAACACTCTGTACGCTACCCCCAAACAAGTTTTCCAATGCCACTAGCCCTACTATAATATATAATTGTACTACTTAGTAACTGATGGCGCTGTAAGAGAAAATACCCTATACCCTAGAGATGTTCAAGCTAGCTTATGTCCAAAGGACCTTAGAGAGTCAATAATATGTATTTTTAAATCTGGTAAAAAGAAAGGAATAGTGATATCAAGAATAATTTCACTTTTTCTTCATCGTCATCATTTCATAAATAAATTCCCAAGGAGTTTATTTTTTTCTTTTATCAACTCCAAGTCATTTGTATTGAAGTTCATAGGTCTGGGGAATATCTTACAAAGTAGGTTCTCAAACATTCTTCCAGCTGTATTTTTAATAAATCAGAACTAAAATATTCCCAAAGAACAAAAACATTTCTAATTATTTTCATTGCCTTTAGCTAAATGTTCACAAACAACAGAAACTCATTTATTTTGAGCTGTGTATATCACAACAAGGGCAATTCAAATGCACAGTCAGACATCATATTTACATATTTCAAAGGGAACAAATCTTTTTTATTATTCTATAAATTTGATATATAGATGAGTTGTCATTACTAAGTTTTACTTTTTAGAATAAAAACATACCTAAAATATACTGCCTTAATGTTCCAGAATAATTGTAAAGGGATTTTCCCTTTAGCCAAATAGAAATCCATAAAAGTATTATAATTATGGATTATATATACATAGTTTTTTTTTCTATATCCTGAATTTTAAAAGCAGATGTCAATTTAAAATGAACTGCTAAAACTGTTGAAACTAAAAAGGGAAGAAACGGTGGTGATATGGAAAGAAAAATTAAAAGCTGGTGCACTAAATTAAGAGGTGCAAGTGGCAAAACGTGATTAACATTTTCTAATAATATAGAGATCACCTGAACTATAAAATTTAGAACTAGTTCTATAAGGAAAAACATCAAGATTTATATTACAGTGCTCATTGATGTGAATAAATGCTTCATCTAATGATATAAACATCATATATATTAGAACAACTGTAAACGCTTTTAAAAGGAGACTGCAGAAAAACAAGACTTCTTCCAGTGATTTAAATGGGAAATGAAGCTTCTGCACTTTTCTAAATTTCTCATAGTCTCTAACCTGGTATTCTGTAATGAAATGGGATGACAAGAAAACACATGGAAGGGGAAAATAGATAAATTGGGGCTTGGGGGAAGGAGGGGAGGATAAGCAGGTATCTTTTTTTGTTTGTTTTTAATCTTTGTCTTCTTCCTACCTTCCACTCACTTGGTTTGTGAGCCATTTTCCTAAATGTTAAAAAATGCCAGCTTCCTTTACACCGTAGTCTATTATAACATTTACCTAGTTACTTAAGAATCCACCCCATGACTCTGCGGCCTATATTTTTTTACTGTGGTAAAGCATGTAACATTAAATTTAACACTATAACCGTTTCTAAGCATGCAATTCAGTAGTGTTAAGTATATTCCCATTGTTGTGCAAGAGATGTCTAGAACTTTTTCATCTTGCAACACTGAAATTCTATAACCACTGATTCCTCCTCCCCTCAGCCCTTGGCAATCACCTTTCTATTTCCTGTTTCTATGATTTTGACTGCTTTAGATACTTCATATGAGTGGAATCATAGAGTATTCCTTTTTTTGTGACTGGCTTATTTGCTTATCAGAATGATTTAGAGTTTCATCCACGTTGTAGCATATGACATGGTTTTCTTTTTAAATGCCACATAATATTCCGTTGTATGTATACACCATATTTTCTTTGTCCATTCATCTCTCAATATACATTTGGATTATAATAACCTCTTGGCTATTACGAATCATGTTGTAATGAACATGGGTGTGCAAATTACCTCTTCGAGATCCTGCTTTAAGTTCTTTTGGATATATACCCAGAAAAGGAATTGCTGGACCATGGGGTAATCTTATTTTTAATTTTTCCTGAGAAACTTCCATACTGTTTTCCATAAGGGCTGCAGCATTTTACATTCCCACCAACAGTGCGCATGAGTTCCAGTGCCTCTGCATCCTCACCAATACCTGCTATCTTCTTTTAATAGTGGCCATCCTGATGGGTATGAAGAGATAACTCATGCAGTTTTGATTTGCAATTCCTTAGTGATTAGCAACGTAGAACATCTTTCTATGTGTTTATTGGCCATTTGTAAATCTTCTTTAGAGAACTCTCTATTCAAGTCCTTTGCCCATTTTTAAATCAGGTTGTTTTGTTATTGTTCTTGTTGAGGTATATAAGTGTCTTATATATTCCAGATGTTAACCCCTTATCAGATATATGATTTGCAATGATCTTCCATTCCACAGGTTGTCTTTTCACTCAGTTGTTTTGTTTGTTTTGTTGACATGCAGAAGTTTCTAAAGTTTGGGACAGTCCGTTTGTCTATTTTTGCTTTTGTTGCCTGTGCTTTTGGTGTTATATCCAAGAAATCATTGTGAAATTCAATGAAGCTTTTCCCTACATTTTCTTCTAGGAGTTTAAAAGTCCAAGGTCTTAGGTTTTAGGTCTTTAATTCATTTTGAGTTATCTTTTGCATATGGTGTAAAATAAGGGTCCGATTCCTTATTTTTCATATGAATACCCAGTTTTCTCAACACCATTTGTTAAAGAGACTGTCATTTCCTGGCACTCTTGTTGAAAAGGAACTTGGCCCATAAATACAAGAGTTTGTTTCTGAGTTCTCTATTCTGTCCCATTAGTCTACATTATCTATCTTATGTCCATGCCACACCATCTTAATTACTGTTGCTTTGTAGTATGTTTTGAGATCAGGGAATGTGACGGTTCAAACTCTGTTTTCATTAAGATATTGCTTTGGCTCCCTGGGGTCCTTTGAGATTCCACAGGAATTTTAAGATTTTCTTTCCATTTTCTGCAAAAAATGCCATTGAGGTTTTTTTTTTTAATGTTTATTTTTGAGAGAGAGAGAGCGCGAGTACGAGCAGGGGAGGGTTACAGAGACAGAGGGAGACAGAATCCTGATACAGGGCTTGCACTCACGAACCATGAGATCACAACCTGAGTCGAAATCAAGAGTCAGACGCTTAACCTAGATACCGCTCTATTGGGATTTTGATAGGATTGCACTGAATCTGTAAATCACTTCGGGTAGAATATTTTAACAATATTCAGCCTCTAATCCATGGACCTGGGATGTCGAAATTTCCATTTACTTATGTCTTCTTTAGTTTCTTTCAGCAATGTTTCATAGTTCTCAGTGTACAAGTCTTTTGTTTCCATGGTTAAGGTTCTTCCTGAGTATATTATTCTTTTTGATGTAATCATAAATGGGACTGTTTTCTTAATTTCCATTTTGGATTGCAGACTGTTAGTATTTAGAAACACAACTAAGATTTTGTATCCTGCTGAATTTGCTTATTAGTTCTAACAGTTTTTTGTGGAATCTTTAGGGTTTTCTATACAATAGATCATGTCATCTATGAACAGAGATGATTTTACTTCCTTCCCAACTTATATGTTTTGTTTCTTTTTCTTGTGTAATTGCTCTGGCTAGAATTTCCAGTACTGTGTTGAACAGCAGCGATGAGGGTGAGCATTCTTGTTCCTGATCTTAGGGGAAGAACTTTCAGTCATTCTGTGCTGAGTACCATGTTCACTGTGGGCTTTTCAGGTACAGCTTTTATTATGTTGCAAAGGCTTCCTCCTATTCCTGGGTGGCTGAGTGGTTTTAGGACAAAAGGGTATTGAAATGCTTTTCTGCATTAAGATAATCATGTGGTTTTTGTCCTTCATTTTGGTAATGTGGTATATCACATTGATTCATTTTTGTATGCTGACCCATCTTTACATTCCAGCTACAGATCCTACTTGGTCATGGTGTGTGATTTTTTTTAATGTGTCTGGTTTGGGGATCAGGGTAATGTTGACTTCAGAGAATGAGTTTGGGAGTATTCTCTCCTCTTCGATTCTTTGGAAAAGTTTAAAAAGGATTGGTGTTATCTTCGATTCTTTGGAAAAGTTTAAAAAGGATTGGTGTTATCTCTAAACGTTTGGTAGGATTCTCTGGTAAGGGCACTGGGGTGCTGGACTTTTTTCTCTGTTGGGAGATTTTTGTTTGGTTGGTGCTTCAATTGCTTCACTAGGTATAGGTTCAGGTTTCTTATGTCTTCATGATTCAGTCTTGGTAGGTTGTATGTTTCTAGGATTTATCTATTTAAGTTATCCAGTCTGTTGGAATATAACTGTTCATAGTAGTTTGTTACAATCCTTTTTATTTCTGTCATATTAGATCATCAGTTGTAGTATCTTCTCTTTCATTTCTCATTTTAGCTACTGGAGTCTCCCCTCTTTTTGCTTGGTCTAACTAAGGGTTTCACAATTTTGTTGATTGTTTTGAAAAACCAACTCTCAGTCTCATTGGTTTTTTGGGTTTTTTTTTTTTCCTATTGTTTTTCTATTCTCTGTTTCATTTATCTCTCTGCAAATCTTGGTTATTTCCTTCCTTCTGCTGACTTTGGGTTTAGTTTTTGTTTTTTTTTTTTTTCTTTTTCTAGTATCTTGAGGCATAATGTTAGGTTGTTGTTTGAGATCTTTCCTTTTTTAACGTAAGTATTAACTACTATAAACTTCCCTCTTCCTGCTGCGTTTGCTGCATCCCATAAGTTTTGGTATATTTTGTTTTCATTCTCATCTGTCTCCTGATTATTTGTGACTTCTTCTTGACACGTTGGTTGTTTAAGAGTGTGTTGTTTAATTTCCATCTGTTTGTGGATTTTCATGTTTTCCTTCTGCTACTGATTTCTAGTTTCATCCCATTGTTGTCAGAGAAGATACTTTGTATGACTTAAACTTGTTAAGGCTTGTTTTGTGCCCTAACACGTGATCTACCTTGAAGAATGTTCCAACTGCACTTAAGAAGATTATGTAATCTACTGTTGTTGGACCTACTTTGTAAGGTCCAATTGGTCTATAATGTTTAAGTCCTCTGCCTCCTTAGTGACTTTCTGGCTGGTTATTTTACTTATAACTGAAAGTGGGGTATCAAGTTTTCTGCTATTATTGTGTTGCTTTCTAGTTCTCCCTTTAGCTCTGTCAGCAATTACATCATGTATTTGGGAAATCATTTTAATAATAATATAAAAAGGCTGGAGTCAAAACAATTTGCCTATGAAAGACTAGATATAATAAGGAATAAAAAGGTAGAAGGATATATGCCAAATGATAGGATTTGGTGGGTTTTATTAACTCCACTGTATTTCTGTAATTTTACAAAAGCTTAATAATGAAGATGGGTTCCCTTAGCAATAATTATAAGGCAAAAAAGTTTTTTAAGAGCTACATTAAATATAGTATTTTAAATGAATTCAAGAGCTAATGACTTTTTCATCTTGTGTTTGAGATTTTATAAATTATAAAAGACTAAGATGTAGGACAAATAACATTTAATTTGTTTCAATTCTTTGTTTATTTAAGAATACAATAACTTCATCTTTGTCTTAGATTAGTCGGATTTCAATATTCAAAGCTTTCAATATCAAGTCTGCCTGAACAATCCAGGCAAATCAGGAAACAGCTGTGTCCTCTTAGTCTTCACACTTTCTCCCTAATTTAGGTATGATTAATTTGATTAATTATAAAAAGGTAATTAAAATGTCAAAGTAATTTACTCCTAGTTTTTCACGTATTTTTGTATGAAAACCACATTCAATTACCACTCCTACAACTGGTGGGCCTAACATCAAACTAGTTAAGCAATAAAGCTTTTTGAAAAAATGTTCGCTTATTTATTTTGAGAGAGAAAGAGAGTGCACAAGTGGAGGAAGATCAGAGAGAGAGAGGGAGGGAGGAAGGGAGAGAGAGAGTAAGAGAAACAGAGAATCCCAGGCAGGCTCCATGCTATCAGTGCAGAGCCCAACATGGGTCTCAATCTCATGAATCATGAGATCATGACCTGAGCCGAAATCAAGAGTTGGACATTTAACCGACTGAACCACCCAGGTGCCCCCAAGAAATAAATCTAATCACATCTTTGGGGGAAACTTTTTCACTACAAGTTTAATCATCCTGGTATGCTTTGGGCCTTATTTATATTCATTTTGTACAAATGATTTTGACCTCATTTTCTGGTTTAAAAATATTTCTGTTTTTCCATGCATAATCAATTCAGTTATTCAGGCTAAATAGAACAGTTTTTAATCGGTGGATGCTTACAACGTAGACATTGTTGGCAAAATGGTTAAACTTAATGTGTGAGTAAGTCATGGCTAGATTTCTATTCGAAAGGATATTATTTTTACAAATGTAATTTTAGGAGTGCCTGGATGGTTCAGTCAGTTAAGCATCTGACTCGATTTCGGCTCTGGTCATGATCTCACTGTGAGTTCGGAGCCCCACGTCAGGTTCCTTGCTAACAGTGCAGAGTCTGCTTGGGATTCTCTCTCTCCCTCTCTCTCTGCTTCTTATCTGCTTGTTCACTCACTCTCTCAAAATAAATTAAAACAAACATTAAAAAATGCAATTTTAATAAATACACCAAGATAATACATATTCCTTATTTGAACACTTTACACTTGAGTCTGAGAGACAATCATGAGTCACAAGCAATATTTAAATATATCTTACTAAGAGTAGAAAACTTTTATAGACTTAATAATTTGGTTAGATTCCAAATCCTATGACTAAATAATAATGTCTTTCTACTTTTCAGAAACTGTGACAAAGGTGGGCATATTTCAAAAGTAAAACATAATACTGCAAGTACCAGGAATACTTCATGAAAGGAGAAAAATGTATGTTGAATCTTCTGAAAGGCAAATATTAGTTAACACTTACTGGACATAGTAGAGAAACCCTTAGGCTGGTTGTAGCTATTTCACTGTCTGGATCCGCAGTCAATTTCTCTTTAACTGACATTCATTGAAGAGAAAACAAACAAACAGAACACGTTGATTAAAGATACATCAGTGACGCAACATGAGAAAAAGAATAAGGAACTTAAAATGAGGAAGCTTAAAAAAAATGAACTCAAAAATAATCCGTTCAATTATTTCCAATTAATTGAATGGAAAGATAAAAACAATTACATGGTTTATAACTTCTTCTCATCCATGGAACAAAAACTGCATTGCATTAACATAAAGGAAATCTGTATAGTAAACGGACATATTCACCTGATGGCAGAATCTTTTCCTTTTATAATTCTAAGAAACTGGATAAAGTTGTTCTTTCTTTTAAATTATGACCAATATTATAAGAAATTAATCAATAGCGTAGATAATAGAATTATCAACATTTATAAATTTTTCCAAAGCTCAGATTATAAAATAATTAATACATCTTATACACTATATTAATTATTCTATTTTTCATTATTAAATTTTTCTATTTTTCTATTAATTCTACTTTCAAATTATAAAAAAGCTCAATTTCTTTTCTTCCACATAATTATTTCAGTTTTATACTTATTTATCCATAAACTAATTATGCTAATATTTTAGTCAAGTCAATTCTCCTCTCCTTATTTGCTTCTAGCAAATAAGAACTCACACACTAGATAATCTCTGGGTCTCTTCAGTTCAAACTTCCTGAGGTTCTTAAGAGATAGGGTACTAGTAATAATGGCTATTCTGCTACTTTCTGTCAGTCTTAAAGGAGTGTAAAGGACCTTTATACTTCTCGCCTGGAATCCTGAGACACATATTTACTTCTGAAAACTTCAATTTGGAACTTTAATTAAATTTCAACACTGAGTTGAGACTGGAAATGCCTAAATGGTAGTACTCCAATAATTTTAGACATTGTTCCACAATGACTCTGAAGTCTGTATGTGTAAGGGGAGGCCCAAGTGGGAGTGGTTGTGTACATAGTCAATTCCAGAAGTTCAGAGCTGTGGCACAACTAAGTGTGACTAGAAAGTTAATATATAGTAGAATTAAGAAAATGGGGAGCAGAAAAGTACTCAGATAAGGAAGAATGATTTCAGAGTAGATGTCTATTGTGCTGATAACCATTTATGAGAATGAAGAGTCCCGCCTTTATTAAACATGGTGATCTTTACAATCTGGATTTTTTTTTTTTTTGAGATGGTCTACATTTTAGATAGTCTATCTATCTCCATAAATTAGTGAATCTCAACTATGATGCACATTAGAACTACCTATAGAGTTCTGTAACTTATAATTGCTCACTGAGTCAGAATGGGGAAGAGGGACACCAACTGGTTGTTTTTTAAAAGCTCCAGATGTGATTCTGATGCCAAGCTTAAAGGTCATTTCATTTAGTCTGGAAATTCCAAGTGTCTGAAATATATATAACTCATAGTCTGCATCCCACACCTGAAAAGGCATAAAATCCCCGGGGTTTTAGTTTGGGAAATATAGTTATCATATCACTTATGCTATATATCATATGTCAATTATGGAAACTGTACCTGTACGTTATAGACCCAATCTTAGTCAATCCTTTCTTATAAAGATACATTTAACAAACAGTATCTTTTTAAAAGTAACATAAACATGTAAATAGAATTGTAATGTGATTACTGACCATTCCGCATACCTGCAGCACCCTATCACCACCCTACAAACAGCAATGAGAACAGTATGGACTTGATCTATTTAAACTTTCACTGAAATGAAGCAGTAACACAGACCATAATATCAACCTTATGCAAAACAGAGTTCAGTGTTTAGTACTTCCCAAAGAAATTGAAACAGGCGAGGCAACCTGAAGTAGTGGTTAAGAATACAGGATCTTAAAAAAAAAAAAAAGAAAAGAAAAGAAAAGAAAGAATACAGCCTAACTTAGAATTCAGACTTTAGTCCGGTCATTTAACATTTCTGTGCCTCAGTTGCATCAACTTGTAAATGGTAACAACAGCACTTTATAGCAATGTTCTAAGCATTAAATGAGTTAATACACACAAAATGCTTTAAAATAACCTAATATCAATCACCCTCAATAAATATTAGCTACTGCTACTCTTTTTAAAAATGTCATTTGTATTTTCACTTTCTCTAGGAGATGGTAGGGTTTTATGAAATTATTTTAGAATCAGCTTGTCAACTTCTATTAAAAAAAAAGCTTTGCTTTTGCCTTTGCCCTTATAGACTCAATCTTAGTCAATCCTTTCATGTAAAGATCCTTTTCAAGATTCTACTAGGATCTTAATTGGACTGAATTTAATGTACAGGTCATTTTGAAGAGAACTGACATCTTTACAATAACAATTCTGAATGTTCTGATCCATTAACATGTCACATCTCCCCATTATTCAGGTCTTATTTTAATTTTTCTCAGCATTGTTTCGAAGTTTTCAGAATACAAATATTTTGTGTGACATATTCCTAAGTATTTCATACTTCTGGATGTTACAGTAAACTCTTTGTTTTTTTAATTTCACTTTTCAGTTGTTCAGTGCTAACAGAAATACAACTGATTTATAAATTGTGTATTCTGCAACCTTGCTTAGATTAATATTAGCTCTAGTTGCTTTTTAATAGATTCTTTAAGTTGTTTTCTACACAGACAATGAAGTCAT
Source organism: Herpailurus yagouaroundi (assembly GCF_014898765.1). Classification (NCBI taxonomy): domain Eukaryota; kingdom Metazoa; phylum Chordata; class Mammalia; order Carnivora; family Felidae; genus Herpailurus; species Herpailurus yagouaroundi. Next base: position 32,960,916 of record NW_024412415.1, on the reverse strand, counting down.
CTTCAAATAAAGACAGTAATTATTTATTCATTTCTAATCTGTTGCTTTATTGTGCTTTTTTTTCTTGCTTTACTGTGCTAGCTAGGATCGCAAAGGCAATGCTGAACAAAAATATTAAGAGCTGATACTCTTCCCTTTTTCCCAATCATGGGGGTAAAGCATTCTAATTTCTCACCATTAACTATAATATTAGCTAAAGGCTTTTTGTAAATATCATTTGTTACACTGAGACAGCTCCCTTCTCTTCTATTTTGCTGAGAATTTTATCATGAATAGATACTGAATTTTGACCAATGTTTCTCTTGCATCAATGGAGATGATCATGTAATTTTTTCTTTTTGTTAAGTTTGCTGAGAAGGTGAATTATACTGATTGATTTTCACATATATTGTATGAACCTAATATTCCTGGAATAAACTCTATTTGGTTAATATAGATTGTCTTTTTAATTTTAGTTGAAGTGTAGTTGACATACTGTATCATAATCTTTTTACATATCGACTTAGAATTGACTTAGCCAACAATTCTGAAAACAAAGCTGGAAGACTATTTGACTTCAAGACTCACTAATCATGACTGTTGTATTGGCATAGGAACAGACATATAGGTCAAGGAAAAATCACAGAGTCCAGAAACAGATTCTACATCTATGGTCAAATTGGGTTTTTGAAAGGTGATTAAATGCAGAAAAAGACAGCTTTTTTCAAAAATGTTGTTGGAACTGGGTATCTATATGGGGAAAATGAAGCTCTAACCTTACCTTGCATCATATACAAAAATTAATTTAAAAAAAGAATATTTGTGAGCTTAGGTTAGGCAAAGACTTCACAGTATGCAAAAAGCACAACTATTATATAAAAAGAAATGGGGAAAAGATCTGAACAGACATTGCATCAAAGAAGCTATAAGGACAGCAAATAAGCAGAAGGCATCATTAATCATTAGGAAAATGCAAATTACAATCACAATGAGATACAACTACACACTGACCAAAACAGCAGAAACGCAAAGCAACCTGACAATACCAAGTGGTAGTGAAGATGCAGAAAAACTTGAAATCGCATACACTGTTGGTGGGAATGCAAAAATGGCATATGCATTTTATAAGAAACTGCCAGTCATATCATGTGACAGCAATCCGAGTCCTAATTACCCAAGAGAAATAAAAACATATGTCCACAAAAGTGGGATATCCATATGGAAAATGTAAACATTTTAGCAGCTTTATTTATGACAGTGCAAAACTAGAAACAACCTAAACGTCCGTCAATTGATAAGTGGATAAACAAATGATGATTCAGGTAAATGGAATACTAAGTAATAAAGAGAAAAAAAACCCTACATGGATGAATCTCAGAAGCCATTTATACTAAGTTAAAGAAGTCAGACATAAAAAGGTCCATGCTGCAGGCCTTGAGATACCTGACATTTTAGAAAAGACAAAATTACAGAGACAGAAATCACATCAATGGTTATAGGAACTAGGAATAAGGGGCTGAGATGAACTGCAAGGGGCCACAGGGGAACTTTCTGGGATGAAGGACGTTCTATATTTTGATTGTGGCAGTGGTTCATGATTGCATACACCTGTAAAATTTATCAAACTGTACAATTCAAAAGGTGAATTTTTACTTTTGTAAATTATACTTCAATTAAAAAAAACAAAAGAAAAAAGAGAGACAGGAAAGAAAATCATGTTAAATTTAGTCACAGCAAGTAAGGAAAAATAAAATAAGCAAAGTCCTTATAACGTGAGGGCAAGGAAGTAAAAAATAAATACAGGTTACAATATTTTACCCTGCAACATCAAACAACATGGGGCAAGTCTTCTAGGAATTAAAGTTTTCCTGTGTCACTGTGAGTGCAGTGGTAACAGTATCTTATTATATGACCTATAATGAAGTTATAGCTAGCCACATTAAAATTAATCTTTTTATTTTTTTTCAACATTTTTTATTTATTTTTGGGACAGAGAGAGACAGAGCATGAACAGGGGAGGGGCAGAGAGAGAGGGAGACACAGAATCGGAAACAGGCTCCAGGCTCCGAGCCATCAGCCCAGAGCCTGACGCGGGGCTCGAACTCACGAACCGCGAGATTGTGACCTGGCTGAAGTCGGACGCTTAACCGACTGCGCCACCCAGGTGCCCCTAAAATTAATCTTTTTAAAAATCTCTGTTGCCATGACCTATGAGAGTTAGCAACTAGTCGTCACACATGGCTATATTTGAGTTTAAATTAAATATAATTTAAAATTCAGTTCCTCAGTTGCACTGGTCACATTTCAGAACTCAACAGGCACATGTTGCTGGCAGCTAACCCATGGGGCAGGGCAGATGTACATTTTCATCATCACAGATTTTTCTATTTCTGTTGCTCTAGCTTTTTTTTTTTTTTTAATAAGTTCTATCATTCCTTAATATCAGACTATTTTATAGTAATCCTTTTAGAACTTTAAGGTTGTAAACAACTGAATATATTAAATTCAATACTTTATTTAGGCAAGGAAACAGGCACAGAGACCAAATTTTTATTCTGGATTTCTTTATAAGTTTTTTTTTTTTTTTTTAACGTTTATTTATTTTTGAGTCAGAGAGAGACAGAGCATGAAGGGGGGAGGGGCAGAGAGAGAAGGAGACACAGAATTGGAAGCAGGCTCCAGGCTCTGAGCCATCAGCCCAGAGCCTGACGTGGGGCTCGAACCCACGGACCGCAAGATCGTGACCTGGCTGAAGTCGGACGCTTAACCGACTGCGCCACCCAGGCACCCCATTCTGGATTTCTTTAAATCAGTTTACCTCAACAAAAATCTGAGTATCTACTATGTGCTAGGAACTGTGCATGAGGAATTCAAAGATAAATAAGATTAAATTCCTGCCCAGAGAAACTCAGAGTCTAGTTGAGAGCTGAGCTGCTCAGTGGGACCATCTCTAATGTGCTCTAAAAGAAATGTGTTCAGGAAGCTAGCTGAAAGTGAACTCATCTACTCCAGAGGTTCTGAGATGCCTCCTGGAAAAAGTGAAACACAAAGTATAACTGAAGTGAGGCAAACAACAGGGAAGTTCGGAGGCACAGAGAACAATGCTGGCAAAAGTCGTGCAGAAAAGATAAGAATCCAGTATTTTTGGAACATAAAGTACAAGAAGGGCGAATACAGAGGACACTGGGAAGGGTAAGGGTGAATAGAGAGCACACTGGGAAGCGGTAAGTGTAAATAGAGATGACACTAGGAAGGGTAAGGGTGAACACAGAGAACAGTGGAAAGCGGTAAGCAGGTGCCACGACACGGAAAGTTGCACTTGTCATGCTAACAAAGTTAGAGTTTTTACTCTACCGATGTTACAAAGCCATGGATTGCAAGGGAATGTAAGATTAGGTCTGTACTAATCACTTAGGTCGCTACCAGGAGAGAGATAGGAAGAGGGACCAAGAAAGAAGAGGGATAGATTACTTAAGAATAGATTTTTTTAAATAAAGGCAGAATATGAGAGCTTAAATGATGGCAGTGACAGTAGGGAGAGAGAGAAGACAGATTTGGAAAGTATTTAGGCTGGAAGTTTGATAGGATTCAGGGAGTTCAGTTTTAAATACTGGAATTTGGGGGGGGCGCCTGGGTGGCTTAGGTGGTGAAGCATCTGACTTCGGCTCGGGTCATGATCTCGCAGTCCCTGAGTTTAGAGTCTGGAGCCTGCTTCAGATTCTGTGTCTCCCCCTCTCTCTGCCCCTCCCCTGCTCACGCGCTGTCTCTCTCTCTCTCTCTCTCTCTCTCTCTCTCTCTCTCTCTCTCTCAAAAATAAACATTAAAAAAATTTTAAATACTTGAATTTGAGGACCCAAAAGAATGTTTCTGTGAAGGTGGTTAGCTAACTATGCATATCTATATATGAAAGTCAGGGGAAGGTCCCAGATGAGATATGTGCTAATTTAAACCACAAGATCAAATGTGATTATATCCAGATAAAGCATGCAGAAAAGTGGGCCAAGGATGACACCCCAGGGAAATGCTTTTCTTAAGCAGGATGCTTCTCTTAAGAGAATCTACTGAAGGTAAGTGATTGAGAAGAAACAGAAGAGAATTTCAAGGATAAAGTGGTTGGTATGAAATGTAGCAAAAATATCTAAGATGAAAGCTGAAAAAATAAACTTTAAATGTGGCAATCAGACTGTCACTTGTGACATCTGCAAGAGAAGTTTCAATGGAATGATAGGAGGTTAAAGGGCACATTGGGTTGCAGTGAGGAGGGAGACCGATCAAGTGTAGGCTATTCTTTGAAAAAAGTAGGAGGACACAACAGGAAGAAGACAGAACTCTATCTAGATAGAGAATAGCTTGTTTTTATATTTTTTAAATGATGAGAAAGACCTGACAAAGAACGTTGACAGGAAGAGCTAATAGAGAGGGGTGAACCAAAGTACAGGACAGAGAACAGATAAATGAAGGAACGAGGTCTCATAATACTGCTTCTGGGCATCTGCACCCAGATGTCTCGCAGACATCTCAAATACCAGTGTAAGCACGCACTCTGATCCCTCCAATCTTCTCCACATTGTTTCCCATTTCAGTAAAGGGCACTACCATGTAATCAGTTTAAGAAGCCTAGAATTCCTCCTTGACTTCTTTTTATTCCCTCCCCACATGTAATCCGTCACCACTGCTACCCCCCTTCAACACTTCTCAAACCATCAATTTCTTTTTTTTGTTAATTTTTTTAATGTTTATTATTTGAGAGAGAGAGAGAGAGAGACAGAGAGACAGACAGACAGCAATCAGGGGAAGGGCAGAGAGAGAGAGAGAGAGAGAGAGAGAGAGAGAGAGAGAGACAGAATTGGAAGCAGGCTGCAGGCTCTGAACTGCCAGCAAAGAGCCTGACGCGGGGCTTGAACCCACAGACCACAAGATCATGACCTGAGCTGAAGTCGGCCGCTTAACCGACTGAACCACCCAGGCGCCCCTCAAACTGTCAATTTCTATGCCCATTGTCAATACCTATGCTCAAGACACCATCACCTCTTACCTGGACAACAGGTTCCTAACTGGCCTCACCACATCAGTCCAGCCCCTCCTCAGCTCAGTCTTCAGAACAATCTTTTTTTTTTTTTTTTAAATGTTTAGTTATTTTTGAGAGAGAGAGCGAGAGAGAGAGAATGTGTGTGTGTATGTGTATGTGAGAGAGAGAGAGAGAATGGGGGGGACAGGTGGGGACAGAGGATCCAAAGCATGCTCTGCACTGACAGCAGCAAGCCTGATACGGGGCTCGAACTCACGAACCGTGAGGATCATGACCTGAGCCAAAGTCAGATGCTCAAAACCAACTGAGCCACTCAGGTGCCCCCAAGAGCAATCTTTTTATTGCCCAAATCTGATCATGTCACTCTGCTTAAAAATCTTTTAAGGGTTTTCTATCCTCGACACCTTTATGTCATCTGTATGAACTCACCCCATGGCTATCTCTCTGGCCACTGTCCTCCTTGGTTCTCTCTTCTCCAGCTCCACTGGCCTTGTCTCTTAGCATATTCCCCTCTCTTCTTGGGCTTAACTCTGCCTCATCCTTATAATCTTGTCTTTAAACATCACAGCACCAGAGAGGGCTATGTTCTGTTGTTACCTCCAGAGCTCCCTGTCTTTCTTCTTTAAGGCACATGTCACAACTGTAATTCATTAATGACTTGTTCAATCATTTAATTCTGTCTTTCCCACCAGACTACAAACTTCTAAGGGATGCAGAGACAGTGTGTGTCTTGTTTAATGCTATATTCTCCTGTGCCTGGAACACTGTAGACTCTTAATATAATTTCTTGAATGAGAAGAATAAATGAATGTAAGATTACCTTTGAGCAGAAAAAGGGACATTTACTCCTGAGACTGAAGAGAATAAGTAAGGGTAGTTACAAATGTAGATAAGCTGAAGAGCAGTTATGGTGGCACTAGATTAAGGGGACAACTTAATTGTGATTGAGGGGACAACTCTACACAAAGGTGGAAACCACAAGGCAAAAATCTACTAAATCAAATGAACCAGAGTAGATTTCTCTGTGAAAAGTCTCAATATTGTGGAGTTTATTCTTTCAAGAACGTAATAGTGCCTGATTTGATGAATACAACTTTGCCAGCAGAATTTACTGATAAGATTAAGAATGACTTACAGTGAATATATTTTTAGGTAATTTGATTCTTCAAAAATATCTGAGAAATCTGTCAACATTTTCTTCTGTCAAATTGTTTTATACAATCTTTTAATTACACAATTAATTTGTTGGGAAAGTTACTTCTTTATAGATAGCGTAAAGGCAAACAATCTGTTCCTTAGACAATTACAACGAATGCCTTACTGGTAGGATCCAAATTAATGTTTTATTGGTTCTCCAGGCCAGTAAGTAAGATAAGAAAAAACTGCCACAAAATCCCTACCCCATCTGCAACTACTCTCCACTCCTGGCATTGTATCAGGGATGGAATAAATAGCCTCTGACATAGGAAGTTCCGATTGTTTAACAGTGGCTAATAGTGGTTCCTTCCAGAAAATAAAGTAATTCTAGGCTCACCTTCCCACTCCCCCCACAGACGGTGCTACAAATACAAGTGGAGAAGAGCTAACAGCCGGAACAAAAAACAGCTTGCCTTACTGCTGCTATGACTACCACCACCACCACCACTATTATTCAATAGAACAGCCTCATCTGCCTTATTTGTTGGTATTACTTTTTCCACACAAGCTCACATAATTCCACAGCACTGACTACATGAGATTCTAGCACTATGTGGCAGACACGGAGAGTGTCAGTAGAATGACCAGAAATGGACTTCAACAAATGTGAAAAAGAAAAGTTCTTCTCCTGCAAAGCAGATGTCTGTCCCTTTTTTCTGTCTCTGCCAACCGGTGCTTCCTCTCCCGTAGACCCGGAACCACTGCTGTCATTCTAGCTCTCTACTGTCTTTTGAGGCATGTCTACAGAGGCATTAGCCAAAATCATGCTCCTCTTGACTCAGGATTACTTGCATTTAAAAAAAAGGATCCTTTTAATGCAGAAAAATCCTTCGATGAACTATTATTGAGGGTATAATGCTATTCAGAGGTAGTGGGATCTTTTACTCTGGCACAGAAACAGGTTAGAAATAAAGATAAAAGCTATGCCACAAAGGAAAGTGAGGGGAAAGCCGGCCTTACTACCTTATTAGTTCTTTCCACCAGCGTGTGTGTGCCTAACTACAAATCTGAGAGTGGGTTTCATTAACCAACTCACATCAAGAATCCTTCAAGAATAGCTATCTAACCCCTGCCTATAAAGTTTTGTTCCCTAAGTGTCCAGCCCCATCCCTGAATCCATCCATGAAGAATCTTTCTCTCACAAAGAAAAGCATAAAAGAACTAAGCTCACCTCTTGGGAAAGGCTGCCAACCTCTGGCCTTAACCCTCAAAAACCGAGGCCAGAACAGTCAATCTGCAGACCGTACGACATCTCAAATTCAACACGACAAAATGAACCATCTAGTTATTTGTAACTATAAACCCAGACTTTGAAGGAGCTTTAGAAATCATGTGGCAACAACCTCTTGTTACAGATGAGGAACATAAGACTCAGACTAGAGTGACTTGTCCAAGGTCACATAATTGACTAATGGAACCTATTTCATTATTGTTTTTACCATCCCACAGACTCTCTTTTTACTTTATTAATGCAAGGGTACAGTCCTCACATATCCCTGCACATTTTTTCCTGGATAAGCCTTAAATATAAAATAATTCTCATGAAATACACACCAAAATTTCCTTCCCGTCTCCTAGAATCCCTTAAACATTTATTTATTTTATGCAATTTTAGTAAAATAATCTTCCGTATTCATTTACTGGCTTTCCAAAGTTCATTTTAGGATCAGTAAAATGCAGATTATAAAATATAGGTCATAATAAAGATATTAAAAGATATTACAGATAAAATATAGGTCATAATAAAGATATTAAAACTATTTTTAAGTCTTGATTTACTTTGCTCAGAAAACAAGTTTTCAGTGTTTTGAATCTTCTATGACAATCTCTAGTGAAAAAGAAATTTCTTTTGTTGAAAATTTATTGAGTAGAAAGCACACTACTCTAACCTTTACCAAAACAGTTCAGCTACATAAATGAAATAAGTTTATTATACGTACTTAAAGCTCTAGAATGATCCGGATTCCTTATTCCCTTTGCTCGTAACCTCTGAAGAAGAACTGTTGAGGACAACTGTTTTACAAGATATACTGCCATGGAATAGTTCTGGAAAAAAAAAAAAAAAAAAGATGTAGAAAACAAACAACATATGTAAGTAAATAGTACATCTATTTTAATCTCACAACGATAGGGAAAGAAAACTAACACTTCTTAAAACACCTACTGTGTGGCCAGACACTATCTTAGGTGTTTTTATGAACAGTAATTAATTTAGTCCTAACCAAAAAGCCGCTGAGGTGGTCATAAACCTATTTTTATGGACGAGGAAGTGAAGTGTAGAAGAGTAAAAGAATTTTGCAACTTTTAAGCAACAAAGCCAAGTCTGTCATGCTTCCATATTACCTGACTACCTATGCTTGAAGCTAATCGATTTGTGGCACCTATATTAAAAACAAAAAACAAAAAACACTATTAAAATTAAATCTAAACCAAGGCCAATAAGATGTCAAAGTCACTATAAACCACATTTGGTAGGTAACAGATATATTTAAATAATAGTACCTATTAAAAAATTACAAATTAGCTTGGCTTCCTAATCTATACCACTGCATCTCTCTTTATGTCTCTAACTAGTTGTGAAAAGACCCTATGTGAGCCATTATCACAAACAGAGGGAATATTAAAGATTCTCAAAGAGAAGCTGCTGGTTTGGCAGATGAATAGATGAATATCCATTACCAGCAGAGGACCGGTAGAGGAGATGGTAGCAGGAGAAGGTAACCAAGAAAATAGTTCATCATAAGCCAAGGCAGAGTGAACGGTACATGACTGGATAAGAGGAAGAAAAGAGAGCTGAGGCTTATTAAGGGTAGGAGAGAGATCTAAATGAGAAGGCCCACTTTCCATTTTGTGTCGGGATCAAGAGGAAGATCAAGAGGTTTGGAGAGAAGCAAAAGGAAAAATACTTACTGCCGCCTTCTAGCTTACAGCTATGTACAGTTTCTGAAGCACTCTTAACATATACTATCTACTTCATTTAAACCTCACAGAAGGCCTATATAAAAGACAAGAATAAGTATTTTTCTAAGTAAAGGATTCATGGAATGGAGGCACAAAAAGATTATGTCATCTGCTCATGATCATGCATCTGTTTGGTGATAGAGCTGGCACTAGAAACCAGGAAGAAAGAGTTGGGATATCAGGACAATGGACTTAATGGCCAAGGCCAGTGTAGTTCTCTACCATTCCTGCTTTTGTGCACCTTGTTTCCTTTGACTCTCCTAACCTAGCCCAACGTATATTCCAACTTTCAGACTTTTATATATGCATTCCTCTCTTTTAACAAGAGAAAATATCCCATGTATCCTCTGGTAGGCCAAATTCTCATTTGGCGTTCAGAAACCTATCACATGTTACATATTTTCTGGGGGGGGGGGGGGGGGGAAGGGTTGAAGAAGCTAATTTACAAGTAATCTTAAAACCTGCCTAATTTTTAGAGCATACGTATCAATCTAATGTAAAACTGAAAGGCTTCTTCTGGGGGGAAAAAACCCTTAATTCACCTTTATTATTTATTTGATTAATATGACAGAAACTAGAGAAATGCTAATTAACATTGTGAAATTATGTACTGACAGCTTGAGTCTTCAGTACTAGAAATTACCCTCAGGCTTTATATAATTTTTTAAGGGGAGATCAAGTAGAAACCACAACTACAAGTTTAGTGAAAAGGTATGTTCATTCTAGTTGAAACATGTAACAAATTTAAAAAAGGAGAAGGAAAAAGAATGTGAGGCATTTATTAACAAATGCCACTTGTACTGATAATACAGAATTTAATTCTATAGCACTTGAAAGAGATTCAGCAGCAAAAAATCCCCCAAACTTTACAGTGGTATAATATCTCCTTCAGGTAAATGATAATACATTGTTTCTGCTAACCCTTCAATTACTACTTACCTCCCAATTACTCATATATATTGCATTACACTGATGTTTTTGTCAAGTGTCTTCTCAAAAGTCTTCAAAATTGTGTATCAAGTTCACAGGACATTTTCTCCATAATTAAGATATAATCTACTCATTAAGTGCCCTTTATACCAGTATCTAAATAACTTTTCTCTAAACAAAGAGGGTTTAATTAATGCTAAATACAGTGATTACCCTGACAGGATAAAAAGTTATAATACAGTTCACTTATTTCCTTCCAGCACTGTGCTAGCTCTTCTGTTTCAAAAAATATTGTCTTTTTAAAATTGAGATATAGGGGTGCCTGGGTGGCTCAGTCAGTTAAGTGTCCAACGCTTGATTTTGGCTCAGGTCATGATCTCACAGTTTCTGAGTTTGAGCCCCGCATCAGGCTCTGTGCTGACAGTGTGGAGCCTGCTTGGGATTCTCTCTCTCCCTCTCTCTCTGCCCCTCCCCTGCTCTCTCAAAAAATAAAATAAAATAAAATTTAAAAATTAAAAAAATTTTTTAATAAAATTGAGATATAACTGACATAAAACACTATGTGAGTTTAAGGTACACAACAGGTTGATTTGATACATTTCTATAAAGAGATCCTACACTAATCAGAGCATCTTTACAAGTTGAATTAAAAGTAGTGATGGAAAAACAATCTAATAAGTCATCTTCTGGGCTTTGGTAAAGTATAATTTTCTTTCAAAAAAAAAAAAAAGAACAACTGTCTTTCAATGTTTTACTTCAAAAAGGTCTCCAACTTGTAGACTGGGGTCTACATGAAGATCTTACCTCCTAGGTAAGACTAGACAACCATCAAATCACTGAAGATACTGTCTTCTCTCTGAGGTTGGAAAGGCTTTCCTCTCTCCTCTAATCCCATACATATCAGCACATCTCCCTGCGCTCCCACAGTCATAGTTCACTGCAAACACCCCCAACAGGCTATGCTTTTCACACACGGGCAAAAACAAACAAACAAACAAACACAAAACAAAACAAAAAGCATTTTCAATGCCCTCTTCAAACAGGGAGACCAAAAGGGGAACCCCAAGGTATACTAGAAGTAAAACATTTAAAAGGATTTCAAAAACCTAATGGTGACATATTAATTAGGCAAAGGAAAAAATATAATCTGGATAGTTGTCAAAAGGGATGCTGATAAAATTCACAATCCACATCTCACAAAGATATCCAGTAAAAGAGCAATATAGGAGCACACTGTTGATGTAAGCAAGCTCTATCAAAAATTAATGAATACTTGGGTCACTAGTAGTATCCTCATTATCATAAGGAACAAGTCGAGCGTGCCACTGGCACTCTCATTATTTCACATTGTTCTGAAGGTTCTAGTCAGCACACTAGAACAAAAACCAGAAATTATGACATAAGTACTAGGATTATCATTATCTGCATTAATGATACATCTCAAACTCCAAACTGCCTACCTGGAAACATCAAGAAACCAATTAAAAAGCTGTTGGAACCCGTATATGAAAATTCAGGTATTAAGTAAATATTCAACAATAACCAGCTTTTAAATAAACCAACAACAAATACATCCTTTAGAAAATATAATAGAAAAAAGATCTACTTACAATAGAAATAATAACAACAAACAACACAGAATTAATTTTAAAAAATGGAAGATTTATAAGAAACCTATTAAATTACCAAGGAACATAAAAGAGGATTTGAATAAATGGAGAAACATACAGTTCTTGGAATGGAAATATTAGATAGTATAAATTAATCCTAACTTAATATACTAATTTAAAGCAATCTCATTCACATTCCCAGAAAGATCTGGGGGGGCGAAGAAGGAAAACATGGCTCCCTCCCCATAATTACTTTTCCAACACCTCCACTCTCCCCAGAGCCTCCCTCACTTTCAGGCTAATACACGCCCTCCTCCACTAACACTTCAGCAACAGCGTGCTCCTAAGAGTGACCTCTCTGCACGATTCTGGATGCCATTCAAACCGTTTACCACTCTGAAGAGTGACCTTCTATACACAGAAATATTTACTCCCGTAAAATTTTCATTTAAAAAGAGAATAACCTTGGGTGCCTGGGTGGCTCAGCCGGTTAAGTGTCCAACTTCAGCTCAGGTCATGATCTCACAGTTCCTGAGGCTGAGCCCTGCTTTGGGCTCCATGCTGGCAGAGCCTGGAGCCTGGAGCCTGCTTTGGATTCTGTGTCTCCCTATCTCTCCGCCCCTCCCCCACTTGCAGTTCATGTCTCTCTCTCTCTCTCTCTCTCTCTTTCTCTCTCAAAAGTAAATAAACATTAGAAAAAAGGGAAAGGAAAGGAAAGGAAAGGAAAGGAAAGGAAAGGAAAGGAAAGG
>NW_024412415.1:32911616-32948451 GCF_014898765.1 Herpailurus yagouaroundi | reverse complement strand
GGAAAGGAAAGGAAAGGAAAGGAAAGGAAAGGAAAGGAAAGGAAAGGAAAGGAAAAAGAAAAATCTAAAGAAGAGAATATCCTTAACATTAACAGTACCTCAAAGGCCCTTCATGGCCTGGCCCTTCCTTACCTCTGTAGCCTCATCTTGTACATGGCTCTTCTCCACTCTCTGCAATCTAGCCCCAGAGGCTCCCTCTCAGTCTCCTGGAAAGAACCAGGCTGTCCCCTGCCACTGGCTGTTGTGCAGGTTGTTTCCTCTGAACCTTTCACCCAAATTGCTTCCTGCTACTCTTCTCTTGGCTCAGTCACTGCTTCCTCAGGGAAGCCCCGCCCAACCTCTCTCTAGTTCAAAGTGCCCTTTAATATATTCTAAAATCAATGCATACCTCTCCTTCATAGTCCTTCTAAAAACTGTTCACCTTTGTGTGTGTGACCACCTGGCCCCAGATATCAGGCTCTAAAAGAACAAGGACTTTCTTTCCTTGCTATGGTACCCCCAGTTTTCAGTACAGTGCATGGCATACAGGAAGCATTCAATAAATTTCAAATGAATTAATGAATAGATATGCGCTCACATGATAAAACTGAAATAATCAATGACATTCTGAAATTGTCCTGGAAAAAGAATGCAAGACGAAGAAACAATACAGAAAAAGTTCAGGATCACACATAGGATAAATAAAAATCAGATACATAGTGATGTTGGCTTCTGCACCAGCATTTGTTTAGTTAATGGTGTTAGACCAAATGGCTATTTAAAAATGAAAGTACATTTTTATTTCACACCACACATAACTTGCGATGGATTAAATATTTAAAGGTAAAACAAGAAAACTCAAAAGTCTGGAAGAAAATAGAAACAAATATTTATGTAAGCTTGGGAAGGGCAGACAGACTTAAGTGTGATGGGACTAAGGGGGAAAAGACTATTAAAAAAAACTAGTTAAAAACTGTCTCTGTGATAATTTAAATCTTCTAAACATTAAATAATTACATGAACGAAAATAAAAGGGAAACAAACTAAAAACAAATATTTCCAATATGTGAAAGAGTTTAACTCTTAATATATAAAGAATTCATAAATAGTAAGGAAAATAGCAACAGAGAAAAAATACAGATATAATTTTAAAATGTAAATCACACAGACAAATATGTTCAATCTCAGTAATAATAAAAGGAGCACTAATCAAAGCAGCTTGGTGCCATTATTTACCTACTAACATTGGTAGATTTTAAAGAAGACTTTTTTTTTTTTAAAGAAGTATTGATAGGGTATGGGTCAACAGGCACACAAATAAACACTGAAAGTCAGAGAAGAAATTTGCATGTCTTCTGGTAAGGCAATCTGTCAATGTACACAACATTTCTTAAAATTCTGCAGGCTCTTTGACTCAGGAATTCCACTTCTGGGAATTTAAGGAAATTATCATGGATGGAAGCAAAGCTGTAGCGACTAGGATGGTCGTTGAAATAGCAATGAATCAATCAATCAATCAATAAATCAACTAACTGCTCAAGAACAGGGAATAGACTGAATTGTGGCATACTCATATTGGAATACGATCTAGCCATTTAAAATCATGCAGACGAACATGTAATGACATAAAAAACATTCATGATAAATTGCTGAGTGAAACAGGATCAGGTTATAAAACACTGAATAGTGTATGATCCCATGTTTCAAATGGGAACATGTTGAAAATTCACTGTGAGACAAAAATAAATCCTTTTGCAACTCACTTTACAATATAATTTACATATAAGCTCAGGTAGCCAAGGAGATTAACCCTTCCTCATAATACTAAGATCTAGTAGAAATAAAAATTTACTTACTCTTCCAATTTCTGCAGTCCAAGAAACAACAATGGTGTTTGGTACTGTTGTGGACAATCGGACAAGTGAGGTGATATTAATTGGTCGGCTAGGTCGCTTTGGTTCCACACCATTTTTTGTAGGTGGAAGATAACCCTAAGAATAAAATGTAATTTATTTCTACTTATTTCCACAATCATTTCCACTTCTATTCCTAAAACAAGCAAAAAAACCCCACAAACTACATATTAGAAAATATGAATATTTTCATTAAAGAGTAGAGAAGCAAACATTTACAAGAGTTTACATTAACCCTGTCATCTCATTCTATAGTAAGCCAGAGAAAAATACTAGCAATAGAACTTAAAAATGTCTAAAACTTAAGAATCAGGATGAATTCATTAAGAGCTCAGATAAGGGTATAAAGAACGTCTTAAAGGTAACCGAAAACATCCCCCCCACAGCATTCTTCCTCTGTTCTACTGTAGGCTTCCAGATTCACATGAGTGCCGCTGAGGTTTTGTTGCAACAATTTCTTGTCCCCTCAAATCCAGAATAACACTAAAGTTACCACACCCAACTCCACCTCCTCAACTTGGTCTCCACAGCTAATGTCACAGCTGTTAATTGTACACAGTTGGTACATGTGTTTCACTCAGTCACATGAATATATATCCAAACTAAGGATGTTTTCTTAATGAAAAACTATGATTTAACGACAGCTGTCATGACTTACGCATGCTATGCTGGCAATGCATTTAAAAAATAACTTTTAGGACTTACTGGAAGGCTGCAAGGTTTTGTATTCACTTTCACACAAAGATTGGGTGGGAAGTGATCTTCTTGTGGACAACTGGTTTCTGATAAACAAAACCTAAACAATAAAGGACAAGTTTAACTTCCATTCTTAAAGGATGACCTCAATATTTCTGTTCAATAGCTAATCTAAAAGGCTGTCAAACTTAACAACAATAAAAACTACTTAACGCTAGACATTTCACATATTTAAACAAATTGAAAGTAAATAATTCTGTCAATGTAGAGTTTCAGTGATCACGACTATCAACCTGTAGTTGTCTTCCTAATATGTCCAATCATTTGCTTAAGCATGTTCTAAAGAGGAAAAAAAAAAAAAGAAAAAGCTCAGTAGTGGAATAAATTTAAGATATTCTGAATCAAAAAATTAAATTAAGTTTCCTTAATATAGACTTCTCAGAGCTAGGGTAACGTGCACTGTAACTTTCTAGGAGGGAGATACAATACACAGTATTCCCAAATTTATCTGCTTATAAAACTTTTTGTTTTGGTTCTTAGCAGAGCATACTGAAAAGGCTGTAAGTCCATCCCAGGACCAAATTCTATCCACTAAGCCAAGGTACTCCATTATTCCCTGAAAACTAAAGATGTTGAAAAATAGCATTATCATTTAAAATACTATTTTAGATACTCATGAAAACATTTATTTCTAAATTAAATGCATAATCTTTTGGCAAAACTAAAGAGGGCTACATAATTTTTAAATTCTCATTCTGTTCACGTTTATACAGATAAAGAAATAAATTGTTAATTTGCTATTTAAGACATCTTAGTAACTTCCTTATTCCCAATATACAACTGAGCCTCATCCCACCTTTACAGAACGTTCACAGCATCTGTGAGTTATATGTCAAGAAGAACCCTATCTGAATTCTGTGACATATTCATCCTGCACAAACATCTTCCCTCAACATCTGTGGTGTAGGGTCTTGACCTGCCGGCTGTAGAATCTGTGTGTAGGAAGATCCACAAATTGGGACAATTTTCTGTGTACATATATATGTTCATCTTTATGAATAAACAATCTGGAGCTTCCATCAGATTCTCAAAGGGATAAGGGATCCATGAAAGGGTTAAATATTACTGATCTACAAAGATTTTCTTGAAATATACATAGCTACAAAGATGAAAATACAGAGATGTCAAAGCTCACATAATCATCTCCAACCCCAAGAAAACCTAAAGAAGGTTCTTTATATTGCAACAGTAAGAATATGCCACAAAGTTTTTAATAAATTATTCCAATGCAGTGATAAATTTAAAACATGGACCTTGGCTGCCTGAAGCTATAGGAGAAGAAAGATTTATGACAAGTTGACTCCTACTATTCATTTAAGTAAAAGGTGAAAATCTAAGCCACCCTAACAAGCCAAAGGGAAAAGAAGAAAAAAGGGGGAATAGCAGAAAATTTCTGTGAAGTTCATGGGGGTGGGGAGGGAAAACAGACATAAATGAAAACAGACTAGGAATCTAATAGAGAAAACACTGACCCTAATCTAATAGAGAAAACACTGAGCCTAAATTATTTTCATGCTTTAGATAAAAATTTATAATTAGGATGGCAGATAGGTATATACTCCCAACTTAAATAATACACTGGGATGGATTATAGATGTAGTAATGGGGGTATGGGAGTAAGGATGAAAAATAACCATTTTATCAAAACACAAAGAACCACCTAACAATTACCAAATATAATACAAAATGGTTCCTTTCTTTTTTTTCAAGTTCTGGAGATATATTTGAATTGAAAATGGCTAAACCATTTTTTTAACCCTCAAGATTCCCTTTGAATCTCTGAAATAGAGTTGATCTATCTTAGAAAGAAAACCTTCCTTTGGAATGTGAACCACAGCTGCTGCTGCATTAAAGAATGCATGTATACTAATATAAAATACTGAGGACAGGAACTAGATCTCTTGTTCTAGAGCTATGGTTTTCAAACTTTATTTTAGTCTTGGGACTCTTTCTCCAAGTGAAAAACCAACCCACACATCAAACATGCAAAATAGATCAAAGCTCAAAGCAGTACTACTTGGGCTCAGAGTATGTGTGGGGTGGGGGCAGTCACAATATAGACCCCTCAGGGTAGCTCCAAGCTTGTTTAAAGACCACTGTTTTCAACGATAATGTCACATTATCAGTATGAACAAAACAGAAAACTGTTGATGCAGGAAGTAAGCAAGATAAGAGCAATATAGAATTATGATGGCATCATATTTTAGTCCTTTAATTTATTCAGTCATTACCACGTTCTGCTCCTGAGAGAGGATAAAGTACCTTTTACACAGGAACATCTTTGTCAGTGCCTTCTAAAATCAAGACTTCAACCTCCCTTCTGCTTTCTCACTTGTTTTCAGCACCCTATTTTTAAGTCACGATCAGAGGTTTTCATATTGTTCTGTGAAGCACTGAGCAGGTGCTTTAGCCTCTTTTCTGACCTCCTAATGTAGCTATAATTTGTACATACAATTTAGGATCCAGTTAATGAGATGAGGCTATCTGTTTGACTTATCCTTCCCACTTTAGGGAAAACAGCTTATTGAGGAAAACAACTGTCTTGTTATTTCCTCTTTATTCCTATTGCAACAAGAACAGTTTGGGGCAGTTAGTTTCCCACATGGATAGTCATGGAGTAAAAAGAGTACCAGAAGATGGTTTATATAAGACAGAGAGACATTAACATAGAAGAATTCTTAGATAGCCTTAGAAGAAATGAGCTAAGAAAAGAAGCTGAATAAGGGGAAACTGTGAAGCCATGTTGGAAAATTTTCCATTCCTCTTTGCAAAACTATCAAGAGATGTCTAGAATAGACTGCTTTTAAATTAATTATTTAAAATACAGGATGAAGCAAATTAGACTGTTTTGGTTTTTGTTAGTCCATAACTATACACTTAACCTAAGTACTAGTTTTTTTTTTTTAATTTAATGTTTTCTTTTACTTTTGAAAGAGAGAGAGAGAGAGAGAGAGAGAGAGAGAGGGGCAGAGAGAGAGACACAGAATCTGAAGCAGGGTCCAGGCTCCAAGCTGTCAGCACAGAGCCTGATGCGGGGCTCGAACTCACAAACCATGAGATCATGACCTGAGCCAAAGTTGGATGCTTAGCCACCTGAGCCGCCCAGGCGCCCCATTACTAGTTCTCTATTTAGAGTAGTTTGTCATCCATATAGGTAAGGCCTTTGTACTTTCATGAAAGTGTAGTTCTAAAGAGCTGACACTATCGTCATTTAAAGGTATCATTAGCTGGAGCTTCTCAACCAACTGAAGGCAAACAAAATGGAGAAATGTGATTAGAGGTATGGCACATGACTTGCTATATTAAAATCTAAACTGGATAAAAATTAGGATATTTCATAACAGGAGAAGGTCTTACCTCATCCAAACATTTAAACCCAATACTTTCAATATACTTACTGAAAATGACACAATTTTTTAAACAACCTTTAAGGAATATTAACTTTTAATACTATACTATAGTCAATACTGTACCTTAACTGGACCTGCACTGTGAAGTCACATTTGGTCCCAGAAATATCCCTATAAAAGACAGGGTAAGAACTACAATTATTTTTAAAATATGCACGAAAGCTGATTCAAAGATACTGTTACTCCAGAAGTTTTTCAAATTATCAGAGCTCTAAGTGTTCTTAGGATAACTAACACTATTATAGTATTTCCAATACTAATATTTGCATGACACTAATACTCACCCAATACACTGTTTTTAAAAATCACTTATTATAGCCATTACTGGTTGCAAAGGCCAAACTGCAAGTTATACTTGAAGAGAACTTACATGGAACTACTGATTTGCTGCACTTGTTGTGGTGTCAATGCAAATGCAAAACAGGTTTCTCGAAAGCGCTGACTGTTGTCTGATGCTAAAGAAGAAAAGAATCATACTTTTAATCATCTTCAAATTCTTCAAAAGAGAGCACAACAGCCAGAAAAAAACAGAAACAACCTCAATCACTCATATGACTTCAATTAATTGTAATGTATCCTAGAGTCTGGATAACGAGGCAATTAAACCACTGAAAAATCAGAAATATGCCAGTTGTAACATAACAGAAATGAGCCCCAAAATGGCTAATTCCCAAAGCCATATCAGGATTCAAATTCAGAAAATACATAATCAAAGAAACGCTAAGAGAAAAGTACCTAATCATATAAATGTTTCCATCTAAAAAGCACACTTGTGTAAAAACACGTCGGTATTAGTTCTATTTAAAATAGAAAAGTATAAAGCCATTTAAAGATACATGGTTTCTGAGCTAAGTAACAAATATACATACCTGTACAGGTGAGGTGACATTTGGTCTTTAAGGCAAAATCAGAATTTTATCATCTCCTGTCTAATTATACCATGCAAGTGTTATACAGTAAATACCACAAGTAGTTTCTCCTAAGCTTAGATGCTCTAACTTCAAAATTTGGCTGTGGTCACTATCTCAAAGAAGGAAAGAGCTACAAAAAGAGGGGAAGGAAGGGAAGGAAGAGAAGGGAGGGAGGGGAAGGGAAGTAGGGAGAGAAAAGAGCAGGAGAGCAAGCAAGCAAGGACAGTCTGTGTGAGAGCAGGGACTCCTGCAGTACCTGCTGTGAGCAGCAAGGGTCCTCCTGGCTTAGACCAGTTTTAGATAGATTTTAAAAACCAGCACTAATGTCTCCTCAGCGCTTGGCACAAAGAAGCAACCACTGACTGCCGAATGAATAAAAGAATATGAAAAATTTTAAATGCCAGATTAAACTATTTAAACTATACTTTGAAGGGTAATCTTCTAGGACAAAAGGCTCACTAAAAGCTATTACCAAGGAAATCCTGGCCTGTGGGCCACTTAAACCCATGCAGAAAAAGGAGCTGAACTGGCCATCTCTTGTTTAAACTGGGTTTGATTCAACTTGCAAGCAACACTTCTTCTACAATTGCCACCAAACTGCAGTATGTCATGCTGAAAAATCTGTACAAATGCATCACGATGAGAAAAAAATGGAAAAGATCACTGCTGATCTACAATTTCATCTCAATATAGAACTATCTTTTAAAGGCCAGATTTGCATTTCTGCTTTCTGTGATCTGGGAAGGTTTTTTCTTAAATAATCTATCCCCAAGAAAGAGTTATTAACCAGAAAGTTATCTTGATTGTGAGGCACCAACCTGGCAAATGGCTGATAACCAAGGACGAGAATGCAGAAAAGCACAGTTTCCTCTGTCAAACAATGCAAGTAACTCCTTTGCTTCTTAAAGAATGTATCTCCATGCAGATTTTAGTCCAGTGGGCTTAGCCTAATATAGATTTCTGGCTCCATTCTAAAATAGCCCTAAAATAATTTCCCAAGTACAAAAATTCGTATTTCTCTTTAGGCAAAATTTCAGATTCATTTTAGAATAAATGAGTACAGTAAGTTTTGGACACACACATGCAGATTTAGATAGAGAAGACATGACTGAAATAAAGAGGCAGTTTCCTGTGCCTCACATGGAAATGAGATTTATTGCTTAGTGATAACTCCCATTTACAAACTCTTTTTAGACTGTAATATTCATGAGGCTATTAGTATTTATCTGGAAAAGCATCATTCATCTATGTAGTTTTCAGGCTTAATTTCTATAAAGAATGCCAGTGAAGAATTTATAGTTTTGGTCTCAGGTAACAGATTACCTCAAAAACTTTTCTGAAAGTCAATTAAGCTTTATTATCACCTTTATAAAAGCTCAGGCTACACAGAATCACAGAATCTTCATCCTGGAAAAGGAATCTAACATATCTTCCAAAGCAATGACCGCCAATGTTGGGGGTACACATCTCAAAAGGTACACAAGACAATCCACAAGGATACAAGAAAAGTATCTACCTAACTATAAAACGTAAGTTTTAAAAAGTTGAGATTTTACAAGAAATCTCAAATCTAATTTACACAATACCTAAAATTGTATGTAAAATCTTACCTTTTTTTATTTCTATTTTTGTTTTATAACAAATACAATATTAATATGATAGTTTAAAAGATGTAACATATGTATATACTAAATTATTCTACTGGGGGGGGATGCATATGATCACATAAGTTTGCAGACTACCCATCTAGAGTACAACCTTCCTTTCAACCCTTCCTCACACTCTGAATCATTTTAGAGGGGGAGGAAGAGTGTCCATTACCTTGTCAGGCAGAAGATAGCTGGTATTAATAGTTTAACTGTAAGAAAGTGTGCAGCCCTATAGAGAGTAGCAAAACTTAGTGGAAAAAGAGGAGATCACACAGATTTGGATTCCAAACTGGGTTTGCCACTTACTTGCCATATAACCTTCGGTTCTTTTTTTTTTTAATTTTTTTTTCAACGTTTATTTATTTTTGGGACAGAGAGAGACAGAGCATGAACGGGCAAGGGGCAGAGAAAGAGGGAGACACAGAATCGGAAACAGGCTCCAGGCTCTGAGCCATCAGCCCAGAGCCTGACGCGGGGCTCGAACTCACGGAGCGCGAGATCGTGACCTGGCTGAAATCAGACGCTTAACCGACTGCGCCACCCAGGTGCCCCTAACCTTCGGTTCTTATCCGATACTCTCCGATATTTAAACATAAACATGCACATACACACAGAACCTCATAGGGTTATTTTGAAGAATATAAATGAGGTAAGGTATTTAAAACAATCAACAATGTTCTTTTCTATCTGCTTTCCTCCTTATGCCCTTATACAGAGTCAAAATACATAATGTTTTAATTTCTACTCATCGCTGTCATACACCATATTCAGGGACAGCCAATCTTCAAATATTTTAGATGGCATTAATAAGCCCCTCTTTCTCCACTCTCCCCACTGTATTTCAGGGGAGATTACAAAATTAGTCACCATCCTGATCCTCTGGCCATACTCCAGGTTGTCACACCCTTAAAGCAACAGCAAGAACTGGACATACTCTGTCATAATATATACTATTTATTCAAAATATCTGCTGTTACTCTGTACTGGCCCATCCCATGGGAGGATTATTCCAGCACCACTGACATTAGCCTTGGCCAATGAAATGTGAGTGGAAGGTACCACTTCTGGGCAGACTTTTATAGGTTATCCTTTGGTTTCATCATCTTTCCTTCCAGGTCACCCTGACTGTAGAGTGAGAAGAACATAAAGGAGAGCCACAGCCAATCTGCAGCTAATAAGGAACATAGACAGATATGAACCTTACTCATTTGCCACTGAGATTTATGGTTGCTTGTAAGCTGAATGATACATTATTCCAAATGTGATGCGACTAGAAGAGCATTTTTATCAACAACTACCATCTACTATTATTAATCTACACAATAATCATGAAGAAAAGGTATCTACTCCTTTGTCAGATTTAGAAAGTGAGGTTCAAAGTAGTTATGTCAAGGCCTCATACCAGGAAAGAAGCAGCAGGATTGGAAATCAAATCTAAACATCTCCAAAGCCTTCTCATAATACAGGTCCATTAGCTCCCCTGATCTGGGTGGTATAATTCTCTTAATGCAACCTAGCGTTATATGGATCACAGAAAACAGGAAAAGAATGACCCACTATCCCTTCATCATAACTGCTTATCATTTTTACATATTTCCTTCTAGTCATTTTTATATTGAATTGTATACACAATTTGAAAGCTCACTTTTAGGGGCACCTGGGTGGCGCAGTCGGTTAAGCGTCCGACTTCAGCCAGATCACGATCTCGCGGTCCGTGAGTTCGAGCCCCGCGTCAGGCTCTGGGCTGATGGCTCAGAGCCTGGAGCCTGTTTCCGATTCTGTGTCTCCCTCTCTCTCTGCCCCTCCCCCGTTCATGCTCTGTCTCTCTCTGTCCCAAAAATAAATAAACGTTGAAAAAAAAAAAAAAAAAGAAAGCTCACTTTTAAAAAATTACCCTTATCACATTTTTCAATTATAATCTCTATTGCCATATTTTAATTATTGCATTGTATTCTATGGGGTATAATGAAAATTTTAATTACTCCCTTGATTAGCTATTTACGTTGTTTCTAATCTTTCACTGTTTGAAACAACTCTGTGAACATCTTTGGGCTCATACCTTTGTTGTTTGAAAGGTGGGGTAGCTATTACTTTCTTTGGATCAATTCCTAGATGTGGCATTTCTGGGTCAAAAAGTATAAAGATGTTTATAAATCTTGACATACTGTGAAAGTGGTTTTCAAATGGTTATAACATTATATATAAGACCACCAGCAATTTATGCATCTACTAATCACACTCTACCCTGGCCTGCACGGGAGTTGTGCTAACTCAATTGGGGGGGGGGGGGGGGGCCGGCCCCAAAGTAACTCCTTAGTAGTTTAATGTGCATTAAAGAGTTTTTCCCTCTTTGTTTTTGCTTATTTTCCGATTTAGTTTATTGTCCAATCTTGTCCTTCACCCATTTTTATATCTGCATAGGGGTTTCATACATAGGAACATTAATCTTTGGAAATTTGCTGCAAAAATTTTCCCCAGTCTGCTATATTTTTTTCATTTGGCTACATTTTTGGAGGATATAAAAGTTGAACTTTTATGTAGTCTAATCTGTCAACCATATCCTTTGCAAATTCTAATTATTCCCCTTCTAAGTTTCAATCAACATACAATTCAATTCTTTGGCTTTTTGTTTCTATGTAATTATTAATCCATCTGGAACTTATTTTAGTATGTGGTATTTTTAAAAATCTAAATTTCTGTTACTCCAACAGTTATACTAACACCATGTGTTAAATAATCCTTCCCTTCCCTGTGGATATGTGTGCTTCCTTTCTCATATATTAAATCCTTATATCCAATATGTTCCATTTCTGGGCTATTTTCCCATTGGTCTTTTTTATCCTGGTGCTATTTTTTAAGTATTATAGATTCACTGGGTTTTGGTATCTTACAACTGTAGGAAACAGTTCTACATAAATTGTTTCAAAATCAAACATTTAAAAAGGAATACAAGCTCTAAAAAATTCTCCCCACCAAAAAAAAAAATTAAAAAGAAGGGAGTACATCTCAAATCATTCTATGAGGTCAGTATTACTACAGTACCAAAACAAGCCAAAAATACTGTAAGAAAATTACCAATACCTCACGTAAGCATAAACACAAACATTCTCAGCATAACTTTAGCATATCAAATCCAACTATATGTTAAAAAAGGATAGTACACTGCAACCAAGTAAGATTTCTCCTAGGAATGCAGGAACCAATGTTCAACATTCAAGTCACTACATTAACTAAGAAATACCATATTGTCATTTTAATATACATAGGAAATATATTTGACAAAAATTCAACATCCATTCTGGATTCAAAAAACAAACTCTGGGCAAACCAG
Organism: Herpailurus yagouaroundi; assembly: GCF_014898765.1. Lineage (NCBI taxonomy): Eukaryota > Metazoa > Chordata > Mammalia > Carnivora > Felidae > Herpailurus > Herpailurus yagouaroundi. The sequence goes on along the minus strand of NW_024412415.1, from coordinate 32,936,502 downwards.
GCATAGAAGTGAACTTCCTCAACCCGATAAAGGATTCTTATGAAAAACTTATAGCTAGCATCATACCTAAAGGTGAAAAACTAAATACTATCCCTAAAAAATTAGAAACAAGGTAATGATAACCACTCATCACTTCTATTCAACAATGTACTAGAGGTTCTTGCTAGGGCAACAGGGCAAGAAAAAGAAATTTTAAAAAATTGGGGCGCCTGGGTGGCGCAGTCGGTTAAGCGTCCGACTTCAGCCAGGTCACGATCTCGCGCTCCGTGAGTTCGAGCCCCGCGTCGGGCTCTGGGCTGATGGTTCAGAGCCTGGAGCCTGTTTCCAATTCTGTGTCTCCCTCTCTCTCTGCCCCTCCCCCGTTCATGCTCTGTCTCTCTCTGTCCCAAAAATAAATAAATGTTGAAAAAAAAATTAAAAAATCAAGATTGGAAAGTAAGTAAAACGATCTATCACAGACAATACATGATGACCTATGTACATAGGTCTATAAAAAGCTATTAGAAAAATGAATTTAGTGGGTAAAGATGATACACCAAAAAATCTGTTGTATTCTATGTACTAGGAATTGAAATCTTAAAAACATATTTATAATAGCATCCCTTCAAAATGAAATACTTAAGGACAAATATCACAAAGAGGTACAAGGCCTTTAAAAATGCCAAACACTGCTCAGAGAAATTAAGTACCCAAATAAATGAAGAGATACAGTGTTTGTGGATCAGAAGATTCAGTGCTATTAAGCTATCAGTTGTTACCAAACTGATCAGTAGATTCAATATAATGCAATTAAAATCCTAGCTAGATTGGGGGCAGAGAGGGGACAGTAACTGACAAGGTGCTTGCTTCTAAAACTCACTTGGAAATGCAAAGGACCTAGAAGAACCAAACCACTTTGAAGAAGGAGGCTGAAAGGCTAACAACAGTTGATTTCAAAACATTATAAAGCTACAGCAATTAAGACAATATGATGTTGGTGTCCAGCCAGTATAAAAATAGATCTATGGAACAGAACAGAGTCTCAAAGTACACCCACATATATAGATAGAGAGAATTAATTTTTGACAAAGGTACAAAGGTAATTTAGTTGAAAAAGAAGTCTTATCGATGAATGATGCTGGAACAACTGGACACCATGTATGCAGGAGAAAAGGGGGCTTCAAATAATATAGTACACCATATATAAAAATTAATTCAAAATAGGTCTTAAGTGACATCATGGAGGAACATCCAGGGGTTAGTCCCTCCTCTAATATAACCATTAAGCTGGGGGAAAAAAAATCTATCAGAACCAATGATTTCAGAAATCTGGAACCTGATGAGACACTTACAGCAACCACGGGAGTGTTTGATAAAACAAGATTGCTGAAATTTGCTAAGAGAGCGGTGTGAGTGATCTAGCAACTATCCCCCCACCATCTCTGGGACTCACTGGGCTGTGGGAACCATGACCTGAGTTCTTGGAGAGGCTGGCTGGGCTCATACGAACAGTAAGAACCTAGCCCTCCAAAAATGTGGGGTTGTGCATCTTGTGTGGTCTGGTGGTTCTCTGAGGGACCAGAGTAGATATTTCTCTTTGTTTCAAGACCTGCTCTAGGTTCAGCAGCTTCCCCACCAGCCTCTAACAGAAGATTTAAAGAGATGTACACACTTTGGTTTTTTTTAGATCCAGACATCTGGAGAAATCTCTGTCAGATCACAAGCTGACTAAAGACACAATGGAACAGAAAATTCACCAACCATACACAACAAGGAATAGAGACTTTACAGAAATAGTGTAGAAAAGTCACTGTACGAAACAGACAGCTGCCCCCCCCCCCCCCCCGTCAACAAGTAACAAAAGCAATCACTGAAGAGAGGGAGAATCTGATTTCCAGTTAGCATATTAAAATACTCAAAACAGCTAGTTCTCCACAAAAAATTGTAAGGATTGACATAGAGAATAACTGAATACAATTGAGAGCCCAGAAACAAACCCTCACATCTATGGTCAACTGATTTTCTACAAGCATGCTAAGACTATTGAATAGGGAAAGAAGAGTCTCTTCAAAAATGATAGGAAAACTGGTTATACACAAGAAGAATGATGTTAGACCCCTACCTTACATCATATACAAAATTTAACTCAGATTGGATCAAAGACAAATATATTTATTAGGTAACAAGTACATATTTTGTTTGTTCTATATTAATATGGAATAATTATATTTAATTAATACATATTTACTGTATAAATATGTTTAACAAATATTTATTATCTATTTATTATATTTAAAGAGCTAAAATATAAAAATTTTAGAAGGAAACAATCTTCATGACGTTGGATTTTGCAATGGTTTCTTTAAACACGACAACAAAAGTACAGGCAAAAGAATAAATAAACTGAACACCATTAAAATGAAAAATGCGCATCAAAAGACATAAAAAGAGTTAAAAGACGACACACAGAATGGAAGAAAATATGAGCAATCATATATCTGATAAAGGTTTAATATCTAGAATATATGAAGAATTCCTAAACAACAAAAATAACCCAACTTAAAAAATGGGCAAAGAATTTGAATAGATACCTCTCTAAAGAATATACACAAAAGGCCAAAGGCACATGAAAAGATGCTCAACATCTTTAGTCTAGGAAGTGCAAATTGAAACCACAATGAGATATACACCTAGTGGAATATCTAAAATTTTTAAAATGACAACACGAAGTGTTGACAAAGATATAGAGCGAATGGAAAGCTCATACCCTGCCGGCGGGAATGTAAAATGGCCCAACACTTTCAAAAACCGTTTGGGAGCTGCTTAAAAAGTTAAACCTGCATCTACCACATGACCAATTTATTCCATTCCTAAACAATTTATCCAAGAAAAATATAAGCACATACCCATACAAAAGTTTGAGCCTCAATTGTCATAGCAGCTTTGTTTTCAACAACCAAAAACTGGAGAAACAACCCAAATGCCTATTAATGGGTGAATAAAATGGCTCATCCATATAATGAAATACTACTCAACAATAAAAAGGAATAAACTACTGACACACACAACAACACAGGTAAGTCTTAGAATATAATCGTGAGTAAAAGAAGACCAACCTCTCCCCACCAAGTATATAATCCATGATTCCATGACATAAAATTTTAGGAAATGCAAACTGATCTATAGATGTGACATTCATAATATGACAGCACATCCAATCTAGGGGCAGGGTGAGAACTGAAGGGGTAGCAGGGAAGAATTACTAATGGGATGAGATAAACGTATTAAACTGTGCATTTTAAATATGTACAGCTTATGATATGACAAGGATATTTCAATAAAGTTGTTTAAAAAAGTGACTAAAGCAAAATGGGGAGGGGGGAGGCAGAGGGGGATGGAGATGAACAAAAGAACCCTGAAGAACTATCAACATTAAAGCCTCAAGTCAAGGAAGAAGTAGCCAAGAATTCAGAAAGAAAAGCTGGGGGGAATGGTGTCCCTGATACTAAGGAAGGAATTTCAAAGGAAGAGTGGATAGTGTTAAATACTCAGAGGTCAGGTAAGATGAGAGTTCAGAAATGGACTTAACAACTATCAAGTCATAAGTGATCTTGGCTGGATGTGTTTCAGGGGAATGGGAGGAGCAAAAGTCAAGAGTGCAATGGGTTCAGGTGTGAATGGTTTGTTAAATCACTGACTTTAACACTTAAATATGAGATCTTCAATTGTTTTCCTATCTGCAATAGGAAATTATATTAATGTCTCAGGGTTTTGCATTAACTACTATACTATTTTGAGTCACAGTAATTAATCTTGAAGGTCTCCAAAGTTCTAGAATGTACAGTAATTTGAAATTTTTGAAATTTTGCTAAGACTGGAATTTGAATGTTGGCGATACAGGATTAGTGTTTGAGGTAGCACCTCAGCCTCTCAATGTGACATGAATTATAGTATACTTGTAGTCATTGAAGGTAAAAGAGAAGTCATTCGGATTTTCACTTACTCTATGCTCCAATTTAGAAAAAAGATGAAATGTTCTAGTGGTGCTCATAATTAAGAATACTTACAAAGGTTATGGGGGAATATCTCTTATGAATATTAAGAGCTTAAGGTATTCATGGGAGATTTTCAACAACCTTCCCCCTGTATTAATTACCAAATTTTCATCTGTAAGAAAGAAAAGCATTGCCCACAATAACCAGGATGTAATTATAATTCAAAATACACAAAATGTGCAGAAGGAAAGTTAGGCTTTAAAATTTCATCTTTTTTTTTTTTTTTTTTTTACATATTGTTCCACAGAGAGATGAACTATACTAAAAAGAGAAAGAGGAATCATGTTGCAATTTACATAAACTGAAAACACTGGAAGGTAAAACCTAGATACATAAAATAAACAAGGTTATTGAGATTCTGATGATAGAAACACTGAGCTAGTCTAAGTGGCTGTACTTTCAACTGCTCTAAAAATATTCACTATTCCACCTCACCAGCAGAAAGAAAAGCTAAAAATAGTCATCTTTCTGTTATAGAATATTTCTTGCTGTCTTGGGGAAAGTGAAACTAAAGTACCTATCTACAAATGTCAGCCTTAAAATCTTTAATAAGATCTCTAGTTTATGCAAACAAACAAACAAAAACCTGGACCACTATGTAATTTTTGAAAATGGAGCTGAAATGATGTATTTTCAGCATTAGGCTGCTAAGTCAGAAGGTTGCAGAAAATTTATTTCCTCCAATCAAGGCAGATACACTGAATCATCAACAAACACTGCTTTGACTAACTACTTTATCTTTAAAATGGGAGGTTTTTTAAGTAAACAATATTTAATGACATGACAACATAGTCATAAAATATTAAGAGAAAAGACATGTAAAAGAAATATATAGCATAAGCAATATATATATATATATTTATATACACACACACACACATATACATACACACACACAATTTTTTAAATGTTTACTTATTCATTGCAGCGGGGGGGGGGGGGGGGCAGAGAGAGGAGGAGAGAAAGAACTCCAAGCAGGCTCCACACTATCAGCGCAGAGCCTGACCCAGGGCTCGAACTCATGAACCCATGAACTGCAAGATCATGACCCGAGGGGAAACAAAGAGTCAGATGCTTAATCGACTGAGCCACCTAGGTGCCCCAATATATTCACTATTGAAAGACCAAATGAGGCACCAAGAGTTGATTTCTTTGTAACTTTACCTTTAGAATTCTTCAGACAATACATACAAAACTATGTATTGCTCTTGTAATAATTTGTTTTACATATTTTGTACAAAAACCAATGTAATATCACACATACATTAAATCTACTGCTAGATTTTAAGAATCTTCATGATGACAAATATTTCACGATAAACTCTGGCTTAAAGTTCTTTGGGGTACAACAAATGTTATACATGAATTTGTCCACCCATACGAACAAAAATTACCAATACTAAGAAACAGGAAAAAATTGTAACATGCAATACTATTAGACTTCAGCTCTATAAAACCCTTTAATTTCATTTTATCATACCCTAACTGGAGGTTCCTAATAAACTCATTTTCAGTATACTTGCCTATGCTTTTCATGATCTTTCTCCTCAGGAGTTCAACTCCTATTTAGTCTTTCTATTATTTTTTGATAGCTTACTGAGAGTTAGTAGCTGGTTTCCTGATAGACTTAATCAAATGAGCCTACAGACTCCTGGGCAACTTTAAAGCTAAAAGTATGGTAAATATTTTATCTGGCCCATCTATTCTCTCACAGCTGGCAGGCCATCAGGCTATTTTAAAGTCCAGTGGGTTAAGAAACAGGACTAGGTCAAATCAAGCCAGCCAGCTATGAATGATGTCTGATGATCAATGTTTAAATGCAAAAATAGAAAAGGGAAAGACTATAATTAAGAAGTTAGTTTTCTCTTTTTTCACAAAAATTTCATTTTCTTTCTTTTTTTTTTGCTATTGGTAATACAACCAACCATTCCAAGTTAGGAAAAAGATCCAAAAGTCTGCTACTTGATGATAGCAGATAAAAAATATTTTCGGGGGTGCCGGGGTGGCTCAGTCAGTTAAGCATCCGACTTCGGCTCAGGTCACGATCTTGTGGTTCACAAGTTCGAGCCCAAAAAGCCTGGAGCCTGCTTCAGTTTCTGTGTCCTCCCTCTCTCTCTGCCCCTCCCCTGCTCTGTCTCTCTCAAAAATAAATAAAAACATTTTTAAAAATTAAAAAAAAAAAACATTTTCGTATATACTCTTCCAGGCATCTTCCCATATATATACACATACGTACATTTGTACACCAATGAGTGTAAGATGCAGTTTCCCATAGAAATTGCAATGAATACATTTCTCACTTAAAAACGTTCAACAAAAATCTTTCCATGTTAATAAACATATCTTTGGCATCATTTTAAATGGCTACATGGTATTCTATTATACAGATGTGCCATAATTTAACCAATCTCTTACTGCTGGACATTTATATAGTTTTTAATTTTTTCCTTCCACAATCAATGCCTTTCCTTCCTCCCTGGGTGTACGTCCATGTGTGTATCTATATGATCTTTATTTCCTTAGGACATCCTCTTAGAAAAGGAATGGGTGGGTCAAAAGACAGGCACATTTTTAAAGCTTTTGTACAAGGTGCAAATTTGCTTCCAAAAATGTTCACTTGAATAAGTGGTATGTGAAAGTGCTAGACTCACTTGCCAACACTGGACAGTAGGTGAAAAACATCTTATTGTCTTAAATTTGCCCTTCTTTGGCTACTCTGTAAGTTGATTGCTTTTCATATCCTTCATTGGCTTTCTTTGTATTGTGAATGACACTATTCTGCTGTTATTAGTCATCTTTTAATTTTTTTCTCTTGATGCTTCAAAACTGAGAAATGACCACTGCTTTTAGTGACATTATAGTCACTGATGACCTTGATAACAACAGTTTCTTTGGCATGGGGTAGATAAAAACCTACTTGGAAACGGTTCACGAAACAAAGGGAAAAAGAAATAGGAGACAGTAAATTGAGACCCCTGGCAAGGAATTCTGTGATGAAGGAAAAGAAAATGGGGGTATAGCCGCAGGGAAATCAGAAGAAAAGTAGTTTGTTTTAAGATGGGAAAGTTAGCATAAAGTTGTATATTAACGGGAATGATCTAGTAAAGAGGCAAAAAATTGATGATGCACAAAGTATTAAGGATTGGCCTTAGCCCAAAGACTTCATCCAAGGTCACAGAAAAAACATATATATGTAAAGAACATATAGGCAGAGAGACAGGTAGGTAGATCTAAGCTACTTATGATAGTTATAAAAGTTAACTTCTGATTGTCCTATCAACTCAGTGAAGGAGAAATAAAAATGAAAGGCATCAGCAAACAGTGGAAGAACAGTTGTTTGTGAAAGAATAAGAACAGAACAGTCATCTAGCAAAGTGGGAGAGCACATGGACTACAGTAATGCTGTCGTGATGGCTGAGTATGATTAAGCACTACTATCCACACACAAACTATTTCCAATAGCCTTTCACATATTCAAGATACAGGATATGGTCAGATATTGTCAATAGTTTCCCTTGGTTTGTGCCATTTAATGTGATAAAGTGTTTTTGGAGTTTGAGTCTTCACTAGGAAATCTTGTTTTCTTTCTTTAGGGAAAATTCTTTCCTTACTCCCATGTTATGTAAGTATTATTTATGTACTTTAATGCATTTATTTGTTTTTTAAATGTTTTTTTATTTATTTTGGAGAGAGAAAGAGAGCACAAGTGGGGGTGGGGGGGAGAGACAGGGACAGAAGATCTGAAGCAGGCTCTGTTCTGACAGCAGTGAGCCCACTGCGAGGCTAGAACCCATGAACTGTGAGATCATGAACTGTGAGATCATGACCTGAGCCAAAGTCGGATGCTCAGCCACCTAAGCCATCCAGGCACCCCTAATGCATTTATTTAAATGCAACCTATATTTCCCTCTGACAGTGTTTTAGTTTCATTTCTAAGCATTTCAATCTTTAAACCATCTTGACATTACTCTGGTAAGCTGCAAGGTAGGAATCTTACTTTTTAATGGTTAATTAAGAACTCCTGAACAATTTAATATCTAATTCATGCAACTAATTAGAAATTTCACTTTCATGTTATTTTTAAATTGTATTCCTACTTCATTAACTGCTTATTCAAGCACCAGCTCCACACACAGTTTCAATTACTATACCTTTGCCACATATAAGGATAGTGTATTTTATATGTGGCATGGCACACACCCCTTTGTCAGAATCCTTCGTCTATTCTTATTTTTTCTTCTCAATTATACTGGACATTTTAGACATGGTACCCATACCACATCCAACTTCCCCTTCTAGCTGAATCATCCCAGCTCACATCTCCTACCAGGGAAACAGCTCTCGGCTGTTTTCTATATTGAACATCAATAGGACCGGGGAGCATAATTTTCCCAGGGGTGGGCTATCCACTGACTTCTGGGCAACCCACAAAATGACTAGGCTTGAAGGAATCCATCCATTATCAACATATTAACTAAAATCAATTCAAACTAGCTTTGCCCAGGATTTGGAGGGTGGAACATGCAGGGTCTCCGAGACTCTTTGTAGTCAGTGAAAGACAAAATAGATGCTTAAAGAGATACAGAGATGCCACAGAGGAAAAGAAGGCATGTAACCATACAGAGAAAGTACATAATCATAACTTTCTGATTCTGGTTTTAATTCATATATATCCTTACATTAAACTTTTTTTAGGTGACCTGAGGTATTACCTTCCTTGTAATCAAAAAAGCCTACAACAAAGGAAGTTTAGAGTCATTTGATAAAGCTATCTTCCTCTTCTCTTCACCCCCTCCCTATTAAGCTGGATTTTTAATTACAACTACACTAAATTACTGAGAATAAACATCTTTCAAATAACTGTCTTTCTATATATTAACGTCTTTAGGGGTCTGTAAACATTTTTTTGTCTTCAAATAAGTCCAGAATATTTGAGGAGTATTCTTTTGTATTTTAATTGTCACATGAGCTTTTTCTTCAATTTTGTAACTAGTTCTTAGCAAGTGTATCAAAATTTCTCATAGTATGGTCCACAAGAATATGCCTTGAGATTTTCTAAAAGGGCACTGAAAAGGAAAAGATGTTCTATAAAGGGAAAGGGTTACATGTTCAAAGAATTTTGGGAAGTTGTTGCATAAAATATCTCCCACTTAGAGATTCCTACAGCACATGATCATATTTAAAGCCCTGAGAAATTCTGTTGTAACGAAATGTATTTAAATTTAAATTTCCAAACTTAATGGGACATGGTCAAAGAATGGCTAATGGCATCCCATGGAACCAGTATCCAAGGATCACATTTTGTGAAACAGTGGCATATAAGCAAGTAGACATTCCTTGTATACTTATTTAGCAGCTTCTGTTTCCCCAACAGACATTTTTGTTTGTGGCTTTACTTCCCGTCTCAGAATGGAGCATATGACCAAAGTCTAGGCCAAAAAGTACATTACATTCCCCTGCCAGGGTTGATTGATCAAGGGCTAGACGAGGCATTTAAAATAGTTCAATCATAATGAACCTCAGGACTTCCCTTGGGAATGTTGAGACAAAGACTTTTCCTCTCTTCAGGTAGATGTGAATCTGAAAGGAACTCCTGGGAACCACATAAATGCCTCAAAAATTGGGAGGAACCTCAAGGAAGCAGAACCACAAAATGAAGAACATGAATCTGATTGTTACACATTCATTCAAAAAATATTTACTGACCACCTAATATGTTTTAAGATACCATTCTAGGTGCTTGATATAATCAACGAGCAAGAGATCAAAACCTCTGCTCTTATGACATTTACATTCTAATGGGCAAAGAAAGATAAAATAAATAATATCATAATAAAGCGTATTAGAAGGTGATAAACATTCTACAAAAAGTTGGGCAAAGAAATGGGGATTGGAAGGAATGAGGTGCAATTTTAAAACAGGGAGTCTGGGTAAGTCTCATTAAATATAGTGATACCTTGGGGCACCTGGGTGGCTCAGTCAGCTAAGCATCCGACTCTTGATATCAGCTCAGGTCATGAGATCAAGTTCCGCATCATCACCAGGCTCTGTGCTAAGTGTGAAGCCTGCTTGGGGATTCTCTCTCTCCCTCTCTTTCTGCCCCTCCCCTGCTCACACTCGTGCTTTCTCTCTCAAAATAAATACATAAACATTAAAAAAAAAAAATAGTAATACCTTGACTTGAAAGAGGTGAAAGAGAGAGCCATGTGAATATCTGTGGGAACAGCATTCCAGGTAAAGAAAACACCCATGCCAAGGCTCTAAGACAAGAACACACAGTATATTTGAGCAACGGCAAGAAAGCCAGCATAGTTAGAGCCAAGTTAACAAAGAGAATAAATACTAGCAGATGATGGTATCAGATGAATAACAAAGAGAAGGCTAGATCATAAGGATTCTGGATTTTACTGAGTCACTTGGGAGGCCAAAGAAGAGTTCTAAACAGAGAAGTAACATGATTAGCTTACATTTAAAAGTATGACTCTGGGGGCGCCTGGGTGGCGCAGTCGGTTAAGCGTCCGACTTCATCCAGGTCACGATCTCGCGGTCCGTGAGTTCGAGCCCCGCATCGGGCTCTGGGCTGATGGCTCAGAGCCTGGAGCCTGTTTCCGATTCTGTGTCTCCCTCTCTCTGACCCTCCCCCGTTCATGCTCTGTCTCTCTCTGTCCCAAAAATGAATAAACGTTGAAAAAAAAAAAATTAAAAAAAAAAAAAAAAGTATGACTCTGGCTGCTAAGTTGAGAACACTGATACAGGGATTAATGTAATCATCCAGGTAAGAGATCATGGTGGCTCACATCAGGGTAGTAGCAGCCAAGGTTATGAGAAATGGTAGAAACTCTGGATATGTTTTAAAGGTGGAGCCAGCAGGACTTCCCAACTAATTAGACTGGGACACAATAGAAGACAAAACTCCAGGAGGACTCTACACATTTCAGCCTGAGCAACTAGAAGGATGAAGATTCCCTTAACCAAGATGGAGAAGACTCTGGGTACCATCCGTTTGAGACAAAAGAACAAAAAATTACTTCTGGACATAATAAGTTTTGAGACAGACATCTGAATTGTGATTTTCTTTTTTTTTTTTTTTAAATGTTTATTTATTTTTGAGACAGAGAGAGATAGAGCATGAACGGGGGAGGGTCAGAGAGAGAGGGAGACACAGAATCTGAAACAGGCTCCAGGCTCTGAGCTGTCAGCACAGAGCCCGATGCGGGGCTCGAACCCACGAACTGTGAGATCGTGACCTGAGCTGAAGTCGGATGCTTAGCCGACTGAGCCACCCAGGCGCCCCTGAATTGTGATTTTCTATATAGACAGTAGATGATGAGACTCTATAACCCATGAAATAGGGCTTGGCTAAAGATACAAATTTAGGGTCACCCATGTTTAATTACTATTTAAAGGCTTGAGACTAGATTAAATCACCAAGGAAGTGTAAACAGAAAAGAGACTGGGAGAAGGAAAGAAACAAGCAAGGAAGTATAAAAAGAAATGACCAGTGAGATAAAAGGAAAATCGAGAGAGAGGGCAGGATCCTGGAAGCCAAGTGGCAAAGTGCTGCAAGCAGCAGAACCTGATTAACTGTGTCAAATGCTGCTGAGTCTGATCAAATAAGCTGAGTCTGAGAAGGGACCCTGGGCTTTGACATCACAGATTTTCTTGACAAGGGAGCTTTCAGTGGAGTGACTGGAGCAACAGCTTGACTGGAATGGACTTACAGGTGAATGGAAGGTGAGGAACTGGAGACATACTAGAGAGGACTTGTTCATGGAATTGTGCCATAGTGAGGAGCAAAGCTGGCAGAGGAAGCGGAAGGTCAAGAAAAGGATCTTGGTGTTCGCTGAACTCAGCATCAAGCCCCTTATTCTTTGGTTCTATGAACTAATAGATTAGCTTTTATGTTAATGCCAGATTTAGGTAGATTTTCTATCATTTGTGATAAAAAGAATACTGATTTTTTTTTCACATTAACTTTTAATTAGGTAGATTTTCTATCATTTGCGATAAAAAGAATACTGATTTTTTTTCACATTAACTTTTAATTAGCTCTCATGCTGAACTTTTAATTAGTTCTAACACATTCTTACTGTTGATTTTCTAGTAGTTTTCTTGTACATGAGTTCTTGTATAAAAGTATCTAGAAGTTTCTGGCGACACTGTAACTCTTAAAATTATTTTAAGTAATGTTTCACTATCTACATGGTATAAACTGAAACTAAATGGCTGTGCTTAAGTTTTTTTCTTAGATGTGTATTGTCTTTAGCTAAGCATGAGCATTAAGTATTTACTGTCAAATTTTTTCCTGTTTATAAATGTTGGTCATTTTGGGCTCCTGGATGACTCAGTCGGCTAAGCATCCAGCTCTTGATTTCAGCTCAGGTCAAGATCTCACAGTTCAAGAAATCGAGTCCAGCATCACACTTTACGCTGACAGCATGGAGCCTGCCTGGGATTCTCTCTCTCTTTCTCTGGGATTCTCTCTCTCTTTCTCTGTCCCTTCCCCACACATACTTTCTCTCTCCCAAAATAAATAAACATTTTAAATAAATAAATAAATAAATAAATAAATAAATAAATAAATAATGTTGGCCACTTTATTTTTCATCATACATTACTATTCATTGTATAATCGCATTTACATACAGTTTAATAGTCATTTTCAAATCCATTCTACCCTATCCTTTCTTTCTTAAAAAACAATAAGGGTAAAATATTAAAATGTGAGTAGTGGCCTAAATTCATGAACCCAGAAAAGGTTCCAAAGACTAGAATTATCTAGTGTAAACATAAGGCATTTAATAACATTTACCCATAACTAATTTTATATTTACAAAAGACAAGCTAGAAATTCTAGGCATTTGGGTAAATACTGATTTATGCCCCTAAAATACATTCCTTAAGAGAACCCAATCTTACAAACTACTATGTTTACTTTCCTCTACGAAGAAATGACTTTCCTTCTGATAAGGATTAAGAGAACTCATGACATGATGGTGGTGGCGGTGAACCCAAACTGAAGCATACTTGCTATGAACAGTGATCAGAGGAAAAATAGCTCGAAGTTAGTGGAGGATCCCTGATAAACACCTAAGTTACTTAATGGAAGATCCCTGACAAACACCTAAATTACAAATAAGCAAACATTTACAAATAGCTACTACTGTCCTGGACTCCCATCCCTGAGTAGAGAGCCTATAGGTTCAAAAGTAGAAATATTATGAATAGCAAGATTATCTTAATGAAGTTGAGCCAGAAGAATGCTCAAGCAAGTGTAGGTTTCTTAGATTTAGCTCCTTGCTCAAAACCATCTTTCCCCTATGGTCCCAAATAATCATAAATAATGCCAGACATTCTGTTTAACCACAGTTTCCCAGTGAGCAGAAAAGTGTAGTTACCTCAGTCTGTCTGTTTCTCTATACCTTCTTCCTAAGGAGAGTATCTCATGATGCTGAATATGTTAGTCTTTTAAAGATCCAGTAATGATTTTCACACAATGTGTCCCTAAACATAAGCCAACTTCATCTGTGTTCAACTAAAGAAACAGCAATCGGACCCAATGCTGGATGAAAGCTTACAGTATTTAGATATAACACTACTGCAACTGATGAACAACAGCAGGAATTTTCAGCAGTCCGGCTCTAACACTGTCAGAATAACTCTCTTCACTCTATACATCAGATCGATTTCTTATACTTTACAGATAATATTACAAGCAAAATGGAAGGATTCTGTGGGGTTTAAAAAGAGGTACATGTGCAGGCCTTGGAAAAATGCCAGGGAGGAACTAGAGACACCAGACACCTAAGAAGGGGGCAGAAAGAGGTGGGGGGAGCACAAAGCAACAAATAGGAAGATGTCAAAGACAACTTTCCATTGAAATTTGGCCTGAGCCAGTTTTGTAACAGATAAGAGAATACTTTCTTCTCGCTCCTAGAGTTCACCTTCCTGTACCACAAATCCTCCACCACTTGTAATACAGAAAGGTCCAGAAGCAAAAGTTACTTTCCTCGTGGGCACAGAGATAGATGTTTAACCATCACTTTTAGCTTTGATGGTGGAGGAAAGGGAGTACAAAGAGTTTAATATCTCCAATATGCACATTCTCGTTTGTTTTCCTTTCCCTAACTCTAGGTGCGAAGGAATGCACTCTGTCTCTTAAACACAGTCATTGCAATGCATTGTAAATGCATGTATTGACAGACCAGAGTTACAAAAAATCAACTGGAGAAAGAAATTACCACCTTTAATTGAATCGGTATCTGAACTGCAGTTCGCCATACAGCAAAAGTATGCCATGCAATGACCCTCAGCTAAAGAACTGAATTAGACTGGTAATTATCATTTTCTCAAAATAGTAAAATGTTTAACTTATGTGAGGTGATTCCTTAGGTATCAAAAAAAAAAAATAAATTAGTGTCTATCCTCTAAGAAAATCTATCTATGTAAAGCAATGAGGGCGACAACAAGTCACTATCATTAAAAACTGTAATTTCATTTTAGATGAAGTTAAAACACATTTCAGAGGTTAAGTTAAAAGCACAACAGGGGTAAAACTAGAGGTGATATATTAGGTCAGGGAGCAAAGTAAAAGGAATCTGCGGATTTAGAAAGGCTAACATAGACTATTCATAAGGTAGCAAAAGCTCCAGTATTTTAATTCTAGTCACACTAAGTAAAGTATCGTTCTTCTCCAAATATTCTGATTTAGCAAATCTACATCTTATGGCAGGAAGGTGAGAATTAATATGAAAAACCACCACATACATAAATATAATCTTGTCTTGAAATTGACTTCAAAAGTACTCCCTGATCTATACAAGCGTAAGCAAATGACACACAAAAACACAAATGATAAATACAGACATATGGCCTGACTGACTTTACCTAAAAGTAAGCATGAGATGAATTTTGGAGAAACTTCAACCTAAGATAAAAATACAGGAAACAGTATCAATGCTATCTGTTAAGCAATAATGTATTATTTATACTAAATAGGGAGTTAACGATTCACATCCTGAGTGAATGTGAAAATCTGAATTTCCTAATCTGCTAGATGGATACAGTTGCAATTTGACATGTTAAATATTATCAGAGCTCCACTCTCTTGGTTGAACTTTAACTCAATCTCTCAATGTATCCATCGGACTTTCTTATCCCCTCCCCACCTACCCTGAGTTGAATGACTACTTCATAGCTTTGGACTCTACAGAGTCCTCTAAAAATAATCTGAAGGAAAGCACTAAAGATGAATGTATATTTTTCCATTTGGCAGCAATTCTTTCATGACCATAATTATTCAGTCTATTTAAAGATTTAGATCCTTATGCAATGAAGGAAAATGCTTTTTCTGTCAATACCTCCTAATGTAAGCTTTAATTGTTAATAGAAAACCTGAGGAATAAGCCACTAACACATTTCTAGTAAAACAAACCAATGAGTAAATTAATGAAGGGGGAAAGAGAAACAAGACACACCGATTACACTGAAATTTTACTGATGTACGTAGGAAAATTTAAGTTTAAACTCTGGTATTGACTTGGTGTTTGGTAAATTTCAAACGGTAACTACTTGTAAAACAGAAATAGCATGGAGAATTGATAAAACACTAGAAAATGGAAGGGAAGCAAAGAGAGCATACATAATTCATCTCACAGAGGTCAAGAAAGAAAAATAAATGACCAAAGAAAACAAAGACGGCAGAACAAAAAACAAATGTAAACAGTGATAGCATAAAAATGAGAATAAGTTACATTTTTAGATTGAGTTGTTAAAAAGCCAGCCACAGGCTTGCTATGCATAAGAGAGAAACTGGCCACAATCAGATACCACTTCATACCCACTAGATTGGCTATAATAACAGACCTACAATAACAAGTTTTGACAAGGATGTGGAGAACCAGGAACCCTCACACATTATTGGTGAGAATGTAAAATGGTGCCACTTTGGAAACATCTGGCAGTACATCAAATGTTAAATACAGAGTTACCATATGACCCAGTAATTCCACTCCTAGGTATATAATGAAGAGAATTAAAAATGTACATCCATACAAAAATCTTGTACATGAAATATTCATGGCAGCAATATTCATAATTTCTAAAAAGCAGAAACAATCCAAATGTCCATCAACTGATGAATGGATTAAAATGTGGTATATCCATACAATGTTATTTTGCCATAAATGTTATTTTGCTCGTGTACTGACACGAGCTACAACATGAATGAACCTTGAAAACATGTTAAGAGAAGCCAGTCACAAAAGGTCACATACTATATGATGCCACTTATATAACTTGTCCAGAACAAGCAAATCCATAGAGACAGAAATGACATCAGTAGTTCCAGGGGGGCAGGGGGAGGTGAGAATGAGGAGTGACTGATAATGGGTCTCTTTTTGGGGTGATGAAAATATTCTAAAATTGATAGCGGTGATGGGTGCACAACTCTATGACTATACTAAAACCAATGAATTGTGTACCCTTTAAAAAGGTGAATTTTATAATATGTGAATTATATCTTAAGGAAACTGTTATTTAAAAACATACAGCACCCTAAAACAAAATGCCACAAAAGGGTGAAAAAACAAAGAATAAAGTTTCTATTAGGCAGATGTTAAAAAACTTAAGCAAGAATAATGACAAAAAACAAGGCAGACTTCAAGGGACAAAGTCCAAAAATAGAAGAAAAACAAAACAATTTATCTTGAGGCTTTCCCCCTAAGATTGAACACTAAGAAAGGATTTTCATTCTCATCAGTATTAATACTGTATTGGAATCCCAAACAGTACCATAAGGCAAACTAAGCGAATAATAGGTATATAGATGGCAAAAGAAGAAAAGTCCCTGTTTTTGTAGATGACACAGTAGTCTATCTAGAAAATCCCCAAAATTTTACAAAATACTTCCTAAAACTAAGAGTGACCTTATAGCAAGGTCACAAGATAGAAAATCAACAACAGCAACAAAAATCAACTATACATCTACATACTAGCAATGAACACATGAAAACAACAACAAAAAAATTTAATACAATAACATCTATAATCACTCCAAAAAGCAGAACTCTAAGGTACACCTCTAACAAACAAGTGCAGGACTTCTATACTGAAAACTACAAACTGCTGATCAACAAAATCAAAGATCTAAATAAATGAAGAGACATACCCTGTTCACATATTAGAAGAATCAACACAGAAAAACAATTAACTCTCACTAAATTGACATTCAGGCTTAATGCAATTCTTATCGAACGCCCAGTAAGATTTTTTTAATAGAGATACAGAACTCAAAAACCTGTAGGTAAAGGCCAAAAAACCAGAATAGCTAAAAGAATTTTTCTTTTAAAACAGAGCTAATTTTTTTTTAATGTTTATTTTTGAGAGAGCGCACAAGTGCACACATAAGCGTGTCCAAGCAGGGGAGGAACAAAAGGCGGGAGAGAGAAGATCGGAAGCGGGCTCTGTGCTGACAGCAGAGAGCCCAACATGGGGCTCGAGCTTACAAAACCGTGAGAATCATGACCCGAGCCAAAGTCGGAGCTGAACTGACTTAGCCACCCAGGCGCCCCACTAAAAGAATTTATAAACAAAATGAAGTTAGAGAAATCACTCTACCTGATTTTTATGACTTCTTAGATAGCTACAGTAATCAAGAACATGTGGTATAGATGGGAAACAGACAGAGACATCAGTGGAACAAAACAAAGGACCCAGAAACAGACTCATACAAGTGCAGACAACTATTTTCTGAAAAGGTACATATGCTGCAGAAAGGATATCATTTTCAGCAAATGGTACTGGAGCAATGAGCCAGCCATAAAAGAAGCCCAACCTAAACCTCACTTTATATAAAATGTAACAACCTATGAGTCACAAATTCAACTGTAAAACATAAAAATATAAAGCTTTTAGGAAAAAGCATAAGAGAAAATCTTTCAGATCTAGGGTTAGGCAAAGAGTACGCGGACTTGACATCAAAAGCACAATCTACGAAAGAAAAAGATTTTTTTACCTTTGTTTTGCACAAGACCTTATTAAGAAGATTAAAAAACAAGTAGAAGAAAATAACTGCAAACCACATACTCAACAAAGGAATAGTATCTAGAATATATTAAGAATTCTGAAAACTCATTAGTTTAGTTAAAAAAAAAAACCCAAAGACTCCAATTATAAAATGGACAAAAGAAGAAGAAAAATTTCACTGAAGAGTATATTCACATGGCAAATAAGCAAATAAAAAGATGTTTAACATCATTAGCCATTAAGGTAATGAAAATTAAACCCCAATGAGGTATCACTATACACATCTAGCAGAATGGCTAAAATAGCAAATAATGATAGCACCAAATGCTGGCAAGGATGCAGAGAAACTGGATCACTTAGACCTGGCTGGTACTAATGTAAAATGGTATAGTGACTGTGGACAATAATTTTGCAGTTCCTTTTATTTTTTAAAGTTTACTTATTTTGAGAGAGTGTGCATGAGTATGAGGAGGAGAGGGGCAGAGAGAGGGAGAAACAGAATCTCAAGCAGGCTCCCGCGCCGTCAGTGCAGAGCTCAATGCGGGGCTCAATCTCACAAACTTGAGATCATGACTTGAGCTGAAATCAAAGAGACGCTTAAACCAACTGAGCCCCTAGGTGCCCCTACAGTGCCTTTTAAAACTAAAAATGAACTTACCATATGGCCCAGCAAATGAACTACTGGGCATTTATCACAGAGAATTGAAAACCTATCTCCACACAGAAACTTGTATGTAAATGGTCATAGCAACTTTATTCATGATAGCCAAACACTGAAAACTATTTAAAAGTCCTTCAGTGGGTAAGATGGTGAAAAAAATGGTAGTATACCACATGATGAGGTAATTCCTAGCAATAAAAAACAACTGCTGATGGACACCACAACTTGGACGAACCTGAAGGAAATTATGCTGAATGAAAAAAGCCAATCTTCAAAGAATACATAAGGATTCCTTTTATAAAAC
The DNA here is from genome assembly GCF_014898765.1 of Herpailurus yagouaroundi. Lineage (NCBI taxonomy): Eukaryota > Metazoa > Chordata > Mammalia > Carnivora > Felidae > Herpailurus > Herpailurus yagouaroundi. Next base: position 32,917,478 of record NW_024412415.1, on the reverse strand, counting down.
ATTGGTGGAACAACATAACTTACAGACAGAGAACGGATGAGTGGCTGCCAGGGACTAGGGATGGGGGAAGGGGGTGAGTGAGGCTATAAAACAAGAAGGCAGCAAGAAGGAGTCTCACGGTGTCTCGATTGTGGTAGTAGTTACGTGAAACTATACATGTGATAAAACTGCACAGACTTACACACACACACAAATGAGTGCATGAATATCTAGTAAAATTTGTATAAGCTCTGTGAATGTCAATTTCCTGGTTTTCAGACTACTCTATAGTTAGGAAAAGTGCTAACAATAGGGGAGGCTGAGTGAAGGGTACGGAGGACATTCCTTCTTGTACACTTCTTCACAACTTCCTATAAATCTATAATTATTCAAAATCAAAAGTTCAGAAAAAAGAAACACAAGTTACAGACTGGAAAAAAGTATTTGCAAACCACATACCTAAGAACTAGAATCTAGAATACATAAAGCAACTCCGACTACCTACCTACATTTAATCACCTAAAATTAAAAAGTGACAAAAACAAATATGCTGGCAAGGATGCAGAAAAACTAGATCTCAGACATTGCCACTGGAAGTGTAAAACGGTACCAACTCTGGAAAATGGTTTGGTGTTTTACTTAAAAAACTAAACATACACTTACACATATGACCCAGCAATCTCACTCCTGAGCATTTGGCCAAAAGAGGCAAAACATATGTCCATACAAAAACCTGTTCATGAATACTTGTAATACCATTATTTGTGACAGACAAAAATCGGAAACCAAAATGCAAAAAGGTGAACAGGTGGAGAAACAGTGATATACCCATACCATGAAATACTACTTAAACAACTAAAAGGAATGGGTGGCAAATTTCCAACACCAATCATAAATAAAGGCAAAAGGTATCACACTAGAGCAAAAAATGGTTGCAATTTATCAAAGTGCTAAATTCTTTAATTCTATAAGTCAGAGAAGAATGTCCAACAAGCCAATTTTTAAATGGGAAAAGTTCATGAACAATTCAAACAAAAAACAATATAATATACATATATTAAAAAACTCTTCACTCTCACTCTAAAGAGAAATGAAAGTTAAAACTATATATAATGAGTTAAGAGGTGCCTGGGTGGCTCAGTCAGTTGAGCATCCGACTTCAGCTCAGGTCATGATCTCACAGTTCATGGGTTCAAGCCCTCATGTTGGGCTCTGTGCTGACAGCTCAGAGCCTGGAGCCTGCCTCAGATTCTGTGTCTCCCTCTCGCTTTCTCTACCCCTTCCCTGCTCTCTCTCTCTCTCTCAAAAATAAACTTAAAAAAAAAAAAAACTATAAATAATGAGTTACAAATATTCACCTATTATTTTAAAATGATCAAAAAGTTTAAAAACACATGGTGTTATTAAAGGCACAGGAGAAAAAACTCTGCACAGCCTAGGAGGATTAGGAAATAGCACAAACCTTCTACAGAGGGAAATCTGGCAATAACTATCAAAATTCTAAATACACATTCTACTTCTAGGAATTTATCTTAAAAAACTATTTTATACATTTAGACATGTGCACAGTGATATATGTTACAAAACATTCTCTGTAGTGCTATTTTTTAAAAGCAGGAAACTACCTAAATGTTAATCAGTAGGAGAATATTTAATAAAGGATAGTCCAATCAATCACACAGTAGGTAGATATTAAAAAAAGAATGTGGCAAATGTTTGCATATGCAGAGAACTCTCTGGAAAGACAAAAAAGGAACTGAAAGCAACACCTGTGGTTGAGATAAAGGTAGGAGAGGAACTTCTTTTTCATTATAAAGCCTTTTATAACTTTTGGTTTTTATATCCAGTGAATATATTACCAATTTGAAAGTTTTAAAACAATCAAAAATATTAAACACAGTAATTCCATGTTGGTGGAGAAATATACAAACAAATCAGTAGAACAGAAAAAAGTCCAAAAAAATATTCATTCAAAAGAAGTCTTGGGAGAAAATAAGAGCTTTACTCTCAATAAGTAAAAAAATCTCTAGAGTTCATCTAAAAAAAAACAAATATTTCACTGTCAGAAATGGAAAATGCAAGGCACTTTTAATTTACTTATCTTAGAGATAGGATGGGTCCTCAGAAATCAGACAAAATCCAAAAGCCACTGTTTAACATATGAAAAGCAATCATAGACCATATTAATAGACTAAAAGACATGGACCACAGGATCACCCCTAATAAATGGATAAAAGGCATGTAAACAAATTCCAACACATTTTCATGATTAAAAAACAAATTCAACAAAAAAGGCATTTATGAAAAAAATTCACAGCTAACATACTCACTGGTGAAAGACTAGATACTTTCCCTCTAAAGAGAAAGATGAGAATGTCCACTCTTCAAATTCAACAGCATATGAAAAGGATTATACACCAAAAGCAAGTGGGGTTTATTCATGGAATGAAAGGATGGTTCAAAATATGAAAATTAATCAATGTGATATACCACATTAACAGAATGAAAGAAAAAAACACATGATCATTCCAACTAACGGAAAGCATCTGACAAAATTCAACACCTTTCATGATTAAAAAAACACTGAACAAACTAGGAGTATAAGGAGACTACTTCAACATCATAAAGGCCGTATGTGAAAAACCCACACCTAACATCATACTCAATGGTAAAAGATTAAAAGCTTTTCTTCTAAGTTCAAGAACAAGGCCAACTCTCTTTTCAACATCATACCAGAAGTCCATTATGTAAATAAGCAAAGAAATAAAAGACATCCTAATTTGAAAGGTAGTAAAATCACCTCTGTTCATACACGATATGACTTACATGTAGAAAACCCTAAAGATTCCACAAAACAACTATTAGAATAAACAAATTCATGAAGCTGTAGGATACAAAAATCAACACTCAAAAATCAGTTGTGTTTCTACACTAACAATGATCAATCTGAAAAGGAAATTAAAAAAACAGTCCCATTTTCTATAGCATCAAAATGGATGAAATCCTTAGGAATAAACCTAACCAAAGAGGTGAAAGACTTGTATGGAGAAAATCACAAAGTAGGGTAGATGGAAATGCATCCAATGCTCGTGGGTTAGAAGACTTAATACTGTTAAAATGTCCATACTATACAGTGATCTACAGATTCAATGCAAGCCCTATCAAAATCCCAATGGCATTTTCTATAGAAACAAACAAAAAATTCATCTTAAAATTCATATGAAATCTCAAGGGATTCTAGGTAGCCAAAACAATCTTAAAAAGAACAAAGTCAGAGGCTTCATATTTCCTGATGCCAAAACACGTAAAAAAGCTACAGTAATCAAAACAGTGTGGTACTGGCATAAAGACAGACACAGAGACCAATGGAACAGGAATAAGCCCAGAAATAAACTCTTACACATTAGGTCAAATGATCTTCAACAAAGGTGCCAGGAGCACACAATGGGGAAAGAACAGTATCTTCAACAAATGGTGCTGGGGAAACTAAATATCCAGGTGCAACATAATGAAGCTGGGCCCCTACCTTACAACATATACAAAAATTAACTAAAAATGGATTAAAGACCTGAAACTATAAAACTTCTAGAAGAAAACACAGGGGAAACACTTCATGATAATACACTTGGCAATGATTTTTTGGATATGACACCAAAAGCACAGACAACAGACAGTTGGGACTACACCAAACTTAAAATCTACTCATCAAAGGAATGAAAGGCAACCTACAGAATGGCAGAAAATATCTGGAAATCATGTATCTGGTCATGGGTTCAAAATAAAGAACTCAAAGAACCCAAAATAAAGAATCCCAACAACTCCACAAGAAAAACCCAATTAAAAAATAGGCAGAGGGGGGCGCCTGGGTGGCTCAGTCGGTTAGGCGTCCGACTTCGGCTCAGGTCATGATCTCACGGTTTGTGAGTTCAAGCCCCATGTCAGGCTGTGTGCTGACAGCTCAGAGTCTAGGGCCTGCTTTGGATTCTCTGTCTCCGTCTCTCTCTGCCCCTCCCCTACTTTGCTCGCTCTCTCTCTCTCTCTCTCTCAAAAATAAATAAATGTAAAAAAAAATTTTTTTTAAATACGCAGACGCCTTGAATAGACCATTTTCCAAATAAGATACACAAATGGCCACACGCACATGAATAAGTGTTCACCCTTATGAATCACTGGAGAAATGCAAATCAAAACCACAATGAGAAACCACTTCACACCCATTAGGATGGCTACTAAAAAAAAAGAAAAGAAGTGTTACTGAGGATACAGGGAAACTGGAACCCTGTGCACTGTTAGTAGGGACATAAAATGGTGCGGCCACTATGGAAAACAGTATGGTGGCCACTGAAAAAAACTGAATTACCATATGATCCAGCACTGTCACTTTTTGGATATATACCCCAAAGAACTGAAAGCAGAACCTCAAAGAGATACCTGCACACCCATGTTCATAGCAGCATTATTCACAAGAGCCAAGAGGTAGAAGCAACCAATGTCCAGCTACAGATGACTGGGTTAGCCAATGTAGACTATGCATACAATGGAATATTTATTGGCCTTAAAAAGGAAGGAATCCTGTCACATGCTACAATATGGATGGATCTTGAGGGCACTGTGTTAAGTGAAATAAGCCAGTCACAAAGACAAATACTGAGTGACTCCACTTACATGAGGTATCTAAACTAGTCCAATTCTTAGAAACAAAAAATACAATAGTGGTTACCAAAGGGCTGAGGGTAGGAGAAAATAGGAATTGTTTAATGGGTATAGTTTCAGTTTTGCAAGATAAAAAGTTCTAGCAGTCTTCTGCACAATAATATGAATATCCTTAACATCGCTGAATTGTACACTTAAAAATGTACGAGGGTGAATATGTTACCACAATTTTTAAAATTGAAAAAGGAACTTAGACACATCTCACTAAAAATTATACACCCTATGGGGCGCCTGAGTGGCTCCGTCAAGCATCTGACTCTTGATTTTGGCTCAAGTTGTGATCTCATGGTTTGTGAGATCAAGACCCACGTCGGGCTCTGTGCTGCTGGCATGGAGCCTGCTTAGGATTCACTCTCCCTCTCTCTCTGCACCTCCCCCACTCAGTCTCTCTTTCAAAATAAACTTTATTTAAAAAACTGTAAGAATGCAATACTACTGATGCATGCTGTAACATTGATGAACCCTAAAATCATCATGCTAAATCAAAAAAGCCAGTCCCAAAAGGCCATCTATTATATGACTCCATTTGTATGAAACGTGCAGAACAGGCAAATCCATAGAGATAGAAAGATGATTAGTGGTTTGCAGGGATTGAGAAGAGAGGGGAATGACTGCTAATCAGTACAGTGTTTCTTTTCAGAGTGATGAAATTTTTTTAAATTAAACTGTGGTGATGGATGCATAACTCCATGAATATACTAGAGAACGACTGAAATGTACACTTTAACAGGGTGAAATTTAAAGTATGTGAACTATATCTCAATGAAGCTATTATTTTAAAAATCCAAACACCATAAGAGTAACAACTCACAGATTTGACAACTTAATTGTTTTCAACTTCTGTGTGATGAAAGATTTTATGAATTACGTAAGGTAAGTGACAGACCGAGATAAAATATTTACAACATATAATAGAGAACTAACTAGTATGCATTACTCACAAAATACAAACCAATAAGAAAAAAAAAACATACTAAGCAAATGAGCAAGAATATGAACAAGCAATTCAGGAACTACAAATGGTTAATGATCATAAAAATGTTCAACCTTAGCAGTAAGCAAAGGCATGCAAATTAAAACAAAATATTATTTTCATTTTGTCAGTTCATAAAATTTCTTAAATTACTGATAAAACTGTGGGTAATAGGCACTCACAAGAATGTTCATAGG
>NW_024412415.1:32904417-32911606 GCF_014898765.1 Herpailurus yagouaroundi | reverse complement strand
TACTGATAAAACTGTGGGTAATAGGCACTCACAAGAATGTTCATAGGAGTATAACTCTTTATTTTAGGGTCAGGGAAGCACTGACAGTAGCAAATTACAAGTATGCATATCCTTTCACCTAGTAAAACTACTAAAGATTTAAAGAAATACATACATACAAAAATACATATTCTTATATATAAGGATTATAGACACACACACACACACAAGGATGTTCACTGGTATAAACAGCAAAAAAAAAAAAAAAAAAAAGGAAATAACCTGTATGTTCACAGAAAGGAGAAAGCTCAGGTTTATGATCATACTATGATACATTCTAGGGGAGTGCAAAGAAATGAAGTGACATTTATGGAAATGCATGTATATACCCTGACCCTTGACCAGCAAAGGGGTTTGGGGCACTGACCCTCACGCAGTTGAACATCTGTATGTAACCTGACTCCTCCAAAACTTTACTAATAGCCTACTCTTGACCAGAAGCCTTACCAATAACATAAACAGCACATATTTTGTATGTTATAGGTATTATGTACTGTATTCTAACCATAAAGGGAAAAGAAAATGTTAAGAAAAACAAAATGTTAAGGAAAAGAAAATACATTTACAGTATATTTGTAAAAACAACAACAAAAAACTGCACGTAAATGGACCCATCCAGTTTAAACTATGTTGTTCAAGGGTCAACTGTACTATGATAATAAATACAATTCAGAAGACTCGGGCTATGGAAAATTTCTGTATTTAACAGAAATCAGTAATTCTGATTCCACTATTACACAGAACAAAAATGATAAATTCATGATCCCTGGTGAATAAAATCCCTTTAATTTTTATCCCTGGGTTATGCCTTTTAGTTTACTTGGTCTTGTATTTCTAAATGAACTAATGTATTTTTGATTCCTCCACCGTATCATGAACTCTTTAAAGAACCATGTGTTATTCTTTCTCAGCAACTAGAATGGTGCTTGGCATAAAGGCACCTAAAAAATATTAGTTGAATGAATAAATTTTTAAAATAAAAATAAGTTATTTTTATATTTATGTTTTTTAAAAAGTCACAGATTTCTTGGCAAGAAGGGATGGAGAAGATTCTACTTCCATAACCAGAGGTATTCATATAAGAATGAAAATATGCTTTATTAAGATCTTTGCTCTTTTAGAATGTTTTATAGTGGCTTGATCCATAAGAAAAGGATAAAAATCAGCAAACAACAACAAAAAAAACCCAAATAACCAAAATAAGTGAGTCTTCTATAACTCTATTTCATTTCTCTTTTATTCAAGTAATTTTAGAAGAACTTAAAAAAAATTCCTTTTTTCTACTGTTTTTGATGAGCCTTATAATCTTCATCTTATTGTTAAGGTCTCTCTCTCCACACCTTAGAAAATAGTGTAAGTTATTTTCTTTAAGGCAAAAGAAGATTTGCTCCTCCAAAATATTAAAAATCATCAGAAATATTTTGAACTATATATATACACACACACACACACACACACACACACACACACACACACACACGTATATGTGTGTGTGTCATTTTAAGAGAATAAATGTTAGCACAAAAACTAAAATCTAGACAGCACTGAAAAAAAAGTTGAGTTCTCTTTGAAATATTTAGGTACTGAGTTATGAAGGATCTATAATTTTAACACACTTTTTTTTCTTAATCTAGGGACTAACATCTAGAGGTGATAAATCAGAATTCCTCATATGTGCTGTGAATTTCATACAGGTCCAAAATGATTTGTTGAAATAAAACTCCATTTCATTTACAATGTATACTGGTAAAGATTATCATGTAAAATTAAAATCTCAAACCCTCTTTCAATGTATGTATATGGAATACAAAAACACCTTCAGTAGCACTCTAAAAGTAAATTTCTAAACAGTGCTTCCATTTTGTAGATCCAATAAATTCTACTAAAAAAAAAATTCAAGATTTTTCTAAATAAAACTGAGAGAAAAAGATGTTATAAAACTGACAAATTACTTCAAGGAACAATTTAAAAAATCCTTCTTTTTTTAAAAAATATTTGTTAATGTTTAATTTTATTTTTGAGAGAGAGAGAGAGACACGCAATGTGAGCAGTGGAGGAGCAGAAAGTGGGGGGGGACCCAGAATGCAAAGGAAGCTCCAGGCTCTGAGCTGTCAGCACAGAGCCCAACGCAGGAATTTGAACCCATGAACCATGAGATCATGACCTGAGCTGAAGTCGGATGCTTAACTTACTGAGCCACCCAGGCACCCCGTAAAAAATCTTCTTATTTTTAATATCTTCTGTTATATAACAGGAAAAACACTGGCTTTGGAAGCAAACTTGTATTCAAATCCTGGCCCCATCACTTCCATTTTGTGAATTACCTTCTGCAGATCTCAGCTACTTCTTTTGTAATATTCAGGCTATTGGTCTAAGCTTCCAAAGTTGTTTGGAAGCTTAAATGAGATAACCGATATAAACTCCTAGTTTAATGCTTGTCAGAGTAAGTGCCCAACAATTTTTATTTATGTATCCCATTTCTCTCCCCACCTCCTATATTCAAGACTTCATGATAATCATTTTTAACTCTGCCTTAAAATATTCTACATAGTAGATACATCACAGGTTAAGTATTTTCTATTACTGGATATTTAGATTATTTCTAATTTTTATATTAGAAATAATGTTACATTGAATATTCTTAGGCTTTGGATTCCCAAAGGTGGAATTAACAGATCAAAATGTACTTTTAAGCTCTTGCTACATATCGGCAAACTCTACTCTCAAAGAGCTGTACTCCAAATTATTACCAGCAGTGAACATACGTTTTAACAAACCTCATCAATAATGGATAGAAATATATATATATTTTTTAAATCTAGTACTACAAACAAGATTAAAACCTCACTGACTTATTTTGAATTTTCTTTAAGAACTAGTAACAGTGAGGGGCGTCTTGGTGGCACAGTTGGTTAAGGGTCCAACTCTTGACCTCCGCTTAGGTCATGATCTCATGGTTGGTGAGTTCCACCCCCATGTTGGGATCTGCACTGATGGTGTGGGAGCCTGCTTGGGATTCTATTCTGTCCCTCCTTCTCCTGCCCCTCCCCCACATGTGGTTGTACACACTCGCTCGCTCTCTCTCTCAAAATAAATAAAACTTAAAAAAAAAAAAAAAAGAACCAGTAACTGAGTATAGTTTCATGTTTCCTAGTTGTATTTCCCCTTGTATAACTTAACTATTCATATATTTTGCCTAACAGAGTCTTAGCAGTTTTGATATTCATTTGTGAGTTCCTTCCTTTAGTCTTATGTTTGATTGAGATATTTTGTTTAGTATTTATTTTTACACTTTTTTAAAAAACCATGATGCACAGAGGTTTAACATTTGTAATTTTTTTTAATGTTTTATTTACTTTTAAGACAGAGAAAGAGCATAAGTGGGGATAGGGCAGAGAGAGAGGGGGACAGAATATAAAGCAGGCTCCAGGCTCTAAGCTGTGAGCACAGAGCCCAACGTGGGGCTTGAACTCAGGAACTGTGAAATCATGACCTGAGCAGAAGCTGGACGCTTAACCAACTGAGCCACCCAGGGGCCCCTTAACATTTTTATGTAATCAACTTAATCCAAAATTTTCTTTGTGAAAGTTGTATGTAAACATAAATTGCTTACTTTACATTTAAAGTTTATGTGGGGAGGTGGTAAAAAGCATAAAATGTTATGAATATATTATACACAAATGATTTCCCTTCTGATCCATCTTATGTATTAAAATCATTACTTTTAAAATTAAAACAAGGGGCACCTGGGTGGCTCAGTCGGTTGAGCGTCTGACTTCAGCTCAGGTCATGATCTCACAGGTGGTGGGTTCAGGCCCCGCACTGGTCTCTGTGCTGACAGATCAGAGCCTGGAGCCTGCTTTGGATTCTGTGTCTCCCTGGCTCTCTGACCCTCCCTTTCTCATGCTCTGTCTCTCTCTGTCTCTCAAAAAATGAATAAACATTAAAAAAAATGTTTAATAAAAACAAAATTTAAGAACAGAAATAAAATATTCAAAAATATAGCTCTAAAATAAACTGTGAAACAAAATTTTAGGAACTACAGAGAACAGGTAGAAATAATTCAGCCTTTATATTTTTACCTACCTTAAAGTGATTTAATTCTAATACTACATTCAACATCCAGCTTCTTTTGAACTGCAATATCCTCATATTTGGCACATCTAAAGCTTATTTACATTTTAGTTTTAATAAATTTAGCAGCAGTAGCGCCAAAGAATTAGAACTAATCTCTGCTCACAACTACTCAGTTCATCTATCTGCAAGTACTACCAGCACTAAAGCAGTATAGCTCAAGAAAGGGAATGGCTTAAAACTATCTTCCAGTCACCCAGATATCTATCAACAAAATTCCTTTTAATAAAAGGAAAGAGAGGTTCCTGAGTGGCTCAGTCGGTTAGGCGTCTGACTTCGGCTCAGGTCATGATCTCACAGTCTGTGAGCTCGAGACCCGCGTCGGGCTCTGTGCTGACAGCTTGGGGCCTGGAGCCTGCTTCGGATTCTGTGTCTCCCTCTCTCTCTGCCCCTCCCCTGCTTGCACTCTGTTTCTCTTTCTCAAAAATAAATAAACGTCAAAAAAATTTTTTTAATAATATAATAAAAAAAGGAAAGAAATTGATTGCCAAAATTGGGTTCTCCCTTTGTTGCACCATCCTACCTGTCCCATGATCACCAGATGCAGTTCCTCTAGCTGGCTGGTGCAACTCACATGGAACTCGATTTGTGCCGGGGAGACTGGGCCAAAGTGGTGTACAACCCACTGGGAAATCTGAAAGGCTGCACTTCAAACACTGTACACACTACACGTTTGATCTTTAAATTTCATCCTAGCAAAATCTCATATGTTGGATTTCTGTGTTAAACTGTATTTACTTGCTTCTGCACCAAAATGTCTGGCTTGTTAATGTCACAATTTAAGATTTTTAATTTCATATTTACAGTTACACAGAAGGGTTCTTTACTGACTCTGATTTACTGATTCTTATTGTCAAGATTCCTTTCCAACCCAAAAAAGTCTATCATTCTTAGTTCCCAAGATAACCCTTGAGAACACAGATACCCATTTATTAAAAACACATTAGATGCCTTTGGGGTTCTGAGCCACTATAAAAACAATACTCAAAATATTAAATTATCTACAAAGGAATATAGCGTTAGAAGGTAAATCTTAGATTTTACTTTGAAATCAGAAACCAGTGCTTCCAAATTAGGAAAAAAAAAAAAAACGCACCTACAGAAAAAATTAGTGCCTTGATTTCCCAAAATTCAAGTACAGAAGAGCACAGCTTGTATTGAATTGTTAGAAGGCAAATTTTCTAAAAGCAGAGAAGAGTGAATCACAAAACCTCTGAATGCCCTTTCCAATACTTATCAGAGCCTGCGTCCTTGAATTTGTATCACCTGATCTCTAGGCAGTGGCTATCAGGCATGTGGAGGAAGGCAAACTCAATTATAAAAAAATGAGAGGAGAAGGAAACTGTGAAATCTAATCCAATGCTAGAGGAGCCCTTGGCGGAAAACACTGGTACCCAACGTTATTAAGATATAGCAGAAACCTTACCCGTGTTGCACAAAACAAGACGGATCATTTTAACTATTTAGAAGTGCTGAAGCATATGCTGCCTTTCGAAGGCAAAACCCAAATTTATACACACACACACACACACACTATATATATATATATATATATATATATATATATATATATATATATATATATAATTCAAACCTTTTCTATAAATTATTCATACATCTTCCCAAGCCTAAAATAATTATAATTTTCTATATAGGAAATGTTCTGTTTTAAAAAGGAAAGAGATCAACCTAGCTTTCTAAAATACTCAGACTATAAACCCAGTACACCTCAGTTGTCAGTTTTCCCTAGGAAGCATCGGTATATTGTCCCACATCAAGTTAGAACTCGGTGTGACAAAGCTCAGGAAAATCCAAATAAATATACATTCATGATGTTTAATGGAAAAGATTGTTTAACAAACATTAAAACTTAAATAGAAGCTACCTTCCAAGATTTAAAAGAGAAAGATAAGGGCGCCAGCCTGGCTCAGTCAGTAGAATATGTGACTCTTGATGTCAGGGTAGTAAGTTTGAGCCCACACTGGGTGCAGATACTACTTAAAAATTAAATCTTAAAAAAAAGAAAAAGAAAAAGAAAACATAAACAAGTGACTTGTTTAACCCCAAACTGAAGAATGACACAATGTCTTAGTGTTCCAGATACTGAGGAGGACCAAGAGAAGACCATCTTCACAGACAATTTCCAGTTTTTTACAAGAATCAGATTTAAGAGAAAATGCCTGTGAAATGGTTTCATTTTGTCCTTGTTCTTTATGGTCACTGCCCTCAATTAGAAAAGAATTAGAGTATAATGAATTCTAAAGATAGACTACAAACATAAAACTGTATGGTAAAAAACAACGTTCACTTACTACCTCCCTATTTCTCCTAAGCTTCCTCCCATCTAAACCTCCCAAAGAGGTGACAGGGAGATAAAAGTAGGTTTCTTTAAAAACAAACGACAACAAAACACCTCAACCGTAACATTTATGATCCATGTTGCTCCTCCAAAGAAGCCACTTAAGTTATTCGCAGGCTAGAGAATAAATAAACTTCTAAGTTCATGGTCTTTGGAGAGTTAAATATTTTCAGAACGGTTGCATAAGAAAATCCACAGACACCCTCTTAACTGACCGGCTATTAACTGCTCTTCCCCAATGCCTCTCCACTTCCTGACTGGTGCTCCGGCAAGCTGACTGCCTGCACCAACAGACTACTCTCCAGTGCAGAAGCACTGCAGAGTCAGAGGTGTTTTTTCTCAAATCTGTTTATATGCCAGTAGCACCTGCAATTACAAACTTAAATACTATAAAACTGATGAAATTTAAATACAGAAAGAGTTGCTGTTTTTATGAAAACTTAAGTCAAATGCTCTGCAAAGCCCCAACAAAAGTAAGTTGCTTAAAAAAAAATGCAATGAGTGGGGCACCTAGGTGGCTCAGTCAGTTGAGCGTGTGACTTCAGCTCAGGTCATGATCTCACAGTTGGTGAGTTCAAGCCCCATGTCAGGCTCTGTGCTGACCGCTCAGAGCCTGGAGCCTGCTTTGGATTCTGTACCTCCTTCTCTCTCTGCCCC
>NW_024412415.1:32899856-32904317 GCF_014898765.1 Herpailurus yagouaroundi | reverse complement strand
GGAGCCTGCTTTGGATTCTGTACCTCCTTCTCTCTCTGCCCCTCCCCTGCTCATACTCTATCTCTCAAAAATAAGCATTGAAAAAATTAAATATCTATTTTTTAAAAATGCAATCAGGGCGCTTGAGTGGCTCAGTCAGTTGAGGGTCTAACTCTTGATTTTGGCTCCTGTCATGATTTCACAGTTCCTCAGTTCGAGCCCCACACCGGACTCTGCACTAGCAGTGCAGAGCCCGCTTGGGATTCTCTCCCTCTCTCTCTCTGCACCTTCCCCACCGCGCACATGGGAACACTCTCTCCCAAAAAATAAATAAATTTAAAATAAATAAAATAAAACTAAAACTAGGAAATCTGCAGTCTCAAAGGAAAGGCCTTTTAAACTACACCAAAAGACTGGTAAATGAATATACATTAATATGTTTTACATCAAAGTAAAATGTTTAAGTCATTATGTGTCATTTTTATCAGTTGGTTCAAATGTGGATAAGAGGAAACATTGTACCCTTTGCTGATCAACTAGAAGAACACTGATTTAGAACATTAGAAATAACACTCAATGACAACAATTATTATTCCTCATTCCAATCTATGAGAAATCGCTAATCCATAGACACATGATGTAAACTTATTCAGGTGTACTGCCTAAGACCTTGAAAAACCTCAAAAGAGGGGGCACCCAGATGGCTCAGTCTATTAAGCATCCGACTCTTGATTTCAGCTCAGGTCATGATCTCACGGTTCATGGGTTCCAGCCCCACCTCAGGTTCTGCACTTACAGTGCAGAGCCTACTTGGGATTCTCTCTCTCTCCCTCTCACTCTCTGCCCTTCCCCCCACTCTCTCTCTCTCTCTCAAAATAAATAAACTGAATAAAAAAATAATGTAAAAAAAAAAAAAAACAACTCAAAAGAGAGATGCCAGGCTGGCTCAGTCAATAGAGCATGCAACTCTTAATCCTGGGATTGAGTTCAAGCCACATGTTGTGTGTATAGAGATTACTTAAAAAGAAAATCTTGGGGTGCCTGGGTGGCTCAGTCGGTTAGGCGTCCGACTTCAGCTCAGGTCACGATCTCACGGTCCGTGAGCTCGAGCCCCGCGTCGGGCTCTGATCGCGGTCCGTGAGTTCGAGCCCCGCGTCAGGCTCTGGGCTGATGGCTCAGAGCCTGGAGCCTGTTTCCGATTCTGTGTCTCCCTCTCTCTCTGCCCCTCCCCCGTTCATGCTCTGTCTCTCTCTGTCCCAAAAATAAATAAACGTTGGAAAAAAAAAATAAATTAAAAAAAATAATAAAAAATTAAAAAATAAATAAAATAAAATCTTAAAAAAATACAAAAATAAAATAAAATAAAATAAATAACAAAAACTTGAAAAGGAAGACATCTCTTGAGAAGATACAATTTGGCTCAGCAAAACTTGAGATGACTCAACAAACTTTTACATGAGTACTCCAAATGAATGGAAAGCTGTTTGTTCTCTATGTTTGCCTTTGAAATAATTAAAACTATTAAAAACATGTAAAGGCATCATTTTAAAAAAATCTAGTTTCTCTTTGAAAATTTACCTGAGTCAAGGAAAAGAGAAATAACTAAATTACTAACAAACATAAACCTAAGTATTAATGGCTGTCTATTCTTATCTGAATCAAACCAAATATTCTTTCAATCACTATGAAAATATTTTGTGTTTTTACCATTATGCTCTAACACAGGCAAATGTAAACAATATAAACAATAACATTCTAAACAATGATATTATTCTAAAAATAATATTAAAGAATTGAGGGAAAATATCTTGCTTCTGAATGGACATAACATTTTAATCCAAAACGATTTGTCCTTCTGATTTTTATAATTGTGTAAATTCCATAGCTGAGCGACACAATAGGGGCACTCTATACAAATAAGAGATTTCAAAGTACTGTATACTTCTAACACATGTTGCTCAATATACTACAAAGATTAAAATTTTCTGTGCCCCATTATTTATATGGATCAATAATGTAAGTGGCTAAGAACATGCTGGGTTACATCAGCTAGTATTTGAGATTCTCCTCTTCATTAAAACAAAATCAGAAATTAGCACAAACAAGGGGTGCCTGTCTGGCTCAGTTGTAAGAGCGTGTGACTCTCGATCTTGGGGTCATGAGTTTGAGACCCATGTTAGGCATAAAGATTACTTAAATAAATAAAACTTACTTAAAAAGGGGGGGGGGCGGGGCACCTGGGTGGCTTACTTGGTTAAGCGTCCAACTCTTGATTTTGGCTCAGATCATGACCTCACGGTTCAGTGAGTAAGTTCGAGCCCCGCATCAAGCTCTGCACTGACTGTGTGGAGCCTGCTTGGGATCCTCTCTCTCACTCTCTCTCTGCCCCTCCCCAGCTTGCACTCTTTCCATCTCTCTCTCAAAAAATAAATAAACCTTAAAAAAAAAAAGAAAGAAAGAAAAGAAACACAAACACACACAAGACAATGACTGACCAGAACACAATAGAAGTATTTTTAAATTTCTCTCTAAAGTAAGTGTTCTCTATGGATTCTATATAAAACATGTTATATCTTTTATAATTGGGGGGCAGGAGGGTGTATAGAGTATATTAAATATCCAAATCATCAATTAACTATAGAGTTCAGAGTGGGAGTAGAAATAATAAAAGGAAGGACACCTCTTTTCTCCCTAACTCTATTTCCCATCCTTGTCATGAGCCACTGTTTATGATAATGTGGTATGCCTCAGTTGTATTCAGATGGTAAAATGATTAAAATTCACTGAATCAGAGTGAAGTAAAAGACTCTATTGTATTTAAATAAATTGGAGAGCTAATAAATGTTTACTGAACAACTGCCATGTAACAAAGTCATAGATAGCTATTACAGGAATATATACAAGATGAATACAGCAGAACCCTTACCATTTTGAGGCACTAACAACAAAATGTTATAAGAACATGAAAAAAAAGTGAAATCAATTCTGGATGGGGGAAGGAATAGACATATATAGGGAGAAATCTTAGATAAATGAAAAAGGTTTTAAAAAGCATGTAAAATGATACTATACATGGAAAATCCGATAGACTCCACCAAAAGTCTACTAGAACTGATACATGAATTCAGCAAAGTTGCAGGATACAAAATCAATGTACAGAAATCAGTTGCATTCTTATACACTAACAATGAAGCAACAGAAAGACAAAGAAATTGATCCCATTCACAATTGCACCAAGAAGCATAAAATACCTAGGAATAAATCTAACCAAAGATGTAAAAGATCTGTATGCTGAAAACTATAGAAGGCTTACGAAGGTAATTGAGGAAGATATAAAGAAATGGAAAAACATTCCCTGCTCATGGATTGGAAGAATAAATATTGTCAAAATGTCAATACTACCCAGAGCTATCTACACATTCAATGCAATCCCAATCAAAATTGCACCAGCATTCTTCTCGAAACTAGAACAAGCAATCCTAAAATTCATACGGAACCACAAAAGGCCCCGAATAGCCAAAGTAATTTCGAACAAGACCAAAGCAGGAGGCATCACAATCCCAGACTTTAGCCTTTACTACAAAGCTGTAATCATCAAGACAGCATGGTATCGGCACAAAAACAGACACATAGATCAATGGAACAGAAGAGAAAACCCAGAACTAGACCCACAAACGTATGGCCAACTAATCTTTGACAAAGCAGGAAAGAACATCCAAAGGAAAAAAAGACAGTCTCTTTAACAAATGGTACTGGGAGAACTGGACAGCAACATGCAGAAGGTTGAAACTAGACCACTTTCTCACACCATTCACAAAAATAAACTCAAAATGGATAAAGGACCTGAATGTGAGACAGGAAACCAGCAAAACCCTAGAGGAGAAAGCAGGAAAAGACCTCTCTGACCTCAGCCGTAGCAATCTCTTACTCGACACATCCCCAAAGGCAAGGGAATTAAAAGCAAAAATGAATTACTGGGACCTTATGAAGATAAAAAGCTTCTGCACAGCAAAGGAAACAACCAACAAAACTAAAAGGCAACCAACGGAATAGGAAAAGATATTTGCAAATGACATATCAGACAAAGGGCTAGTATCCAAAATCTATGAAGAGCCCACCAAACTCCACACCCGAAAAACAAATAACCCAGTGAAGAAATGGGCAGAAAACATGAATAGACACTTCTCTAAAGAAGACATCCGGATGGCCAACAGGCACATGAAAAGATGCTCAACGTCGCTCCTCATCAGGGAAATACAAATCAAAACCACACTCAGATATCACCTCACGCCAGTCAGAGTGGCCAAAATGAACAAATCAGGAGACTATAGATGCTGGAGAGGATGTGGAGAAACGGGAACCCTCTTGCACTGTTGGTGGGAATGCAAATTGGTGCAGCCGCTCTGGAAAACAGGGTGGAGGTTCCTCAGAAAATTAAAAATAGACCTACCCTATGACCCAGCAATAGCACTGCTAGGAATT
>NW_024412415.1:32797261-32899846 GCF_014898765.1 Herpailurus yagouaroundi | reverse complement strand
TTTGTAGCAACGTGGATGGAACTGGAGAGTGTGATGCTAAGTGAAATAAGCCATACAGAGAAAGACAGATACCATATGGTTTCACTCTTATGTGGATCCTGAGAAACTTAACAGAAACCCATGGGGGAGGGGAAGAAGAAAAAAAAAAAAAAAAAAAGAGGTTAGAGTGGGAGAGAGCCAAAGCATAAGACTCTTAAAAACTGAGAACAAACTGAGGTTTGATGGGGCATGGGAGGGAGGGGAGGGTGGGTGATGCTATTGAGGAGGGCACCTTTTGGGATGAGCACTGGGTGTTGTATGGAAACCAATTTGACAATAAATTTCATATATTGAAAAAAAAAAGCATGTAAAATAGGCCTCTTACAAACAAGATTTTAATATGATAGGCAAAAAAAATAAATCAACCCCTTCATCTCCCAATTCTTCTAGTTAACTATGGACAATGAAAAGAATTCTCTTTAATGTGTGGTTCCAAAATGAATGAAGGCCTTAAAATTAATCATTGTTAAAGAAATAATAACAAAATGAGTTTAAGAGTGGATAACAATTACCTAATAAAGATACCAAAACTATTGTTGTGATTTTAGCTAGAAACATAAATCATGCAGAAAACCATTCAAGTTATATTCAGAACATCTTAGAATCTGTTTAAATCTAAGGGCTAAGGCCAAAAGGAGGGGAGGAAATGAAAAATTAAATTTACTTGTCACATTGTGATTGTCTCAAGTGATAATTGTTATAAACTAGCTGGCTACAGGTCAAAACTAAACTCTAATGAGCCTATAATGATTTTAAATGTATATGTTTAGAAACAAAGAGAATACCAGAGACATTTAACTTTTCGGAAATGACCTAGTGGCAAAAAAGCCCTTTATAAAACTGAATTCTGTGGGGCACCTGGGTGGCTCAGTGGGTTAAGCATCTGATTGTTGATCTCAGGGTCATATGAGTTCAAGACCCATGTTGGGCTCCTCGCTAGGCTGGTGTGTACTCCAAAAAAGAAAAAAAAGAAAAGAAAGAAAAGAAAAGAAAAGAAAAGAAAAGAAAAGAAAAGAAAAGAAAAGAAAAGAAAAGAAAAGAAAAGAAAGAAGAAAACTAAATTCTGTGATGAAGTGAAGTGGTTACTTCATTAAATGAAGAAACAGTCTTTAATAACATTGAAGAATCTTCTAGATTATTTTCTTTTATTCTGTTTTTGGGGTTTTAAATTTTTTTTGAAGTTTTTTTCCTAAGTTTTGTTTTTTTATGTATTTATTTGAGACAGAGAGAATGCAAGAGGGAAAGGAGCAGAGAGAGAATCCCAAGCAGTCTCTGCACCACCAGCGCAGAGCCCAATGGCAAGGCTCAAACTCACAAACTGCGAGATCATGAGCTGAGTCAAAGTTGGACGCTTAACCGAATGAGCCACCCAGGCACCCCATATTTACTTATTTTAAGAGAGAGAGAGAGAGAGAGAGCGAGCGAGCACAAGCTGGGGAGGGGCAGAGAGAGAGAATTCCAAGCAGGCTCTACATTGTCAGCCCAGAGCCCAACACAGGGCTCGATCCCACAAACTATGGGTTCATGACCTGAGCTGCAATCAAGAGTTGGAAGCTCAACTGCCTGAACCACCCAGGCTCCCCTCTTCTATTCCGCTTTTTACAAAATAGAGCTTTAAAATACATTCACCTTAAACTCTGCAAATTACTCAAAACCTTTTTTCAATAAATCTTTTTCAGATTCACTGAGCATTCCCTCCCTTGAATATTTACTGAATCAATAAACCTCCACAAATTATTTTCTGGTGAGACTGCTTTATGCATAACCAAAATAATGGTTTTTATTTTAATTCTATGATAGCAATGAGAAATTAGAAATCTATTTATACACCACCAAGCAATTCTATAACACCTATTCATTTTGTATGTATACCATAAACAATGGATTTATTCAATAAAAACTAGTATTCAAATTAAATTATACTTTAAATACACAATCAATTTTTGTTACTTGTGGTAATTGTTCTACAAGTCACCACAATGAATTAGTGAATACTGAACCAGTATTCAGGTTTAGGGAATACATAGGACTAAGTTCCTACAAGCCTCTGATTCCATCTTCATCCACCGATCACTATGTAACCTTGTTTTAGGCTGTGTTTCTGTTTAAGGACACCTTACTTAATATATATTGGTGATTCATTAGCATCGACCTCACCGCCAACAGCACTACCTAATGCCTGAACAAAACTGAATGCATATATTTTTTTCTCCATGAGGCATATCACAGCCTTTTGCATTTAGGAACACCAGACAGAGCTTCAGCACTATAGTTGGGGGCTATTTAAAACTGAAATCACCAATAAAAAGCACAAAAATGCAAAAACCACGGCACTAAATAGAGCATAGAAGAGGACACTTACAGTACGAAAGCTGAAAACAAGAAGGCCTCGAGAGTCACCTTGTTCAACCACAGGTGTGAAAATGTGAGTCAGAAGACTCAACTTTTTTTTACCACTCTGCACGTGTCTAAAATGACCATGCAATTATTATGTGATTTTGGAATTACAAATAAATTTGAGATAGTAGACATTCACAAAGATAGAATGTGCAAATAATGAGAACTGACAATACAAAGAATGCCCAATTAAGTAAGTCTCATGGTAAATCCTTCAGTATTTCAATCTAGTCAATTTTGTAAATGCAAGGGTTTACTTACTGGTTATCAAGATGGGAAAATTTTTATGGAATTGTTTTTAAATTATCACACAAACACACCCATTGAAGCAGTCTATAAATTTTCACATAAAGAGTAAGGATGGAAAAATTATTTAAAACTTACTGCCTATTCTTTAAAAACAGCCACTGGGGGAAAAGCATTATAGAAAGAGATCGAAAACTGCAGCTTTTAAGAACATAATTTCTTATGAAGTATCTGTTTTTAGTATCTTTTTAGAGGAAAATCAGGTACATTGAAAAGTTCATAAGGATAAAAGTATCCTGAAGTATTAAAGCAATACGATACAAAATGTAAATTACGATATATTAGGTTAAGCTAAAAAGGCATGAAAAGACCATCAGTGTAGACAATTAGAAATTAATACTTAACAAATATATTCAAGCAAAGTACTTCAGTAAAATAAAAATAATTAATTCTCTCAATTCTAATTTAATTTATTTAATTGATTTAAACTATTATCCAATATAAGTATAATGTGTGTCCAGTTTGCATTCCTACTCTTTATAACAAAATTAAGATACATATGTAAATATAATCTATTCACACTGGTACTTGAAATGTATATTACTGAAAATGAAAACAGCAAGATACAGTAATTAAGACCAGAAGAGAATTTGAGAACTGGGAATCAAATCAAATCAAAGCCACCAACAGTTTTTCCTTTTAAATTTCAGATGATGTTCACTGCAGCACAGTTTTTGGCAGCAAAAAACTAGAAAAACTTGTCTTTTACTAGAGAACTCATTTAAATCACAGAATAGTATACAGTTTTTTAATAAGAAATGAGCTAGAATGTGTGCATGCATGTGTGTGTGTGTGTGTGTGTGTGTGGTGTGTGTCTATATGTGTATGGACTTCAATTATTAACACAGACAAGGAGAAATGTCTATAGTAAGGGGAAAAAGGCAAGTCACAGAATACGATGTATAATAGGATTCCTTCTTGAAAAACAAAAAACATAATTTGTTTATATATGCATACACAAACTACTAATGAGGAAGGGACTCTGGCACTTTCATTTTTTATAATGAGCATGTGTACGTTTTATAAGCATACAGGTTTTTGACAAGTGTTAGGTTGCCCTGCAATAGCTATTTTTAAAAAATAATGTGATACAAAATTCATGTTGTTTGAAAATGACTCCTATAAACTGAATTTATTCAGGTAAATTCTGCTAAATATAATTAAAGACAAACATTTCCCAATTCAATGAATTCGAGTATGTTCTCAAAATTCAACACTAACCAATCCCGCTAACTGAAATGTTTAATGATTTGTAACAGGGGTCAGCAAACTTTTTCTGTAAAGGTCAGACAATAAATAGTTTAGGTTTTGCAGACAAACATGGTCTCTGTTGCATATTATTCTTTGCTTTTGTTTTTTTTTTTTTACAAGCCTTTGAGAATGAACACACACACACACACACACACACACACACACACACACAACACTGTTAGCTTATTAGGTCCACAAAAAACAGGCCACAGGATTTGTCTTGCCGGCCACAGCTTGTCTACCACTAATTTATAACAATAAACCAGCACCTGCACATCTGATATTTTAAATATATTACAACAAAGGTATTAGAGATCACAAAAGAGTCAGTTTTATTCTGCATTAAATGAACTATGGTAGTATTGGAGCAATAAAGTGACTAATACACACTGAATCCTATTAAAATGCTATCCATTAATCAAATAATGATAAAAACACAGTAAATAAAATTTCAAGTATTCATATTATAAAAGCATGATCATGTGCACACCTGCAAAGCACACACATCCACTTGAAAAAGTCAGCTGAAATTAAAATACTACACATCAAAGCTGAATTTTCCTTTTATAATAATTAAAACCATTTACTCATTTAAATAATCAAAACTAGTCAATCATTTGTTTTAGATGTCATCAACCCTGAAAATTAAAAACTGAATTTAGAGGCTGGTAGAAATTATTAGGTTTTAATTTTTTAATTTGTAAGGATTATTGCAAAATATTAATCAACAATCTAAAATATTACACATAAAAAATTTTTTTAACATTTATTTATTATTGAGAGACAGAGAGTGTGAGCAGGGGAGGGGCAGAGAGAGAGGGAGACACAGAATCTGAAGCAGGCTTCAGGCTCTGAGCTGCCAGCACAGAGCCCGACATGGGGCTCGAACCCACAGACCGCAAGATCATGACCTGCACTGAAGTCGGCCGCCTAACTGACTGAGCTACCTAGGTGCCCCTAAAATATTACACTTTAAAAGTTTATATTCTTGGAAACTTGACTATACTTTTTTTCGCTGCCTGAAAGATAACTTTTATGTATCTCTGTCTAAAACTGAAAGATCCTTATTGTAATCTGAATGCTACTACCAAAGGAAAATTTCATGATGAATAATAAACTGAGACAAATTAACACTCTAAAATGAAAATGCGTCTCCCCACCTCTGTCCCAAGTAACCAAATAACCATCATAGAATAATCTTACCTAGACTGGTGGGTTTTATCAGTTCATCCAGTAAATCATAAAATGGTAATTTTTGAAGTTTTATATCCGGATGTACTGGGTGAAGGGCTGATGTAAGATGTGGGAGTTCCAGTTCATGTTTAGGTCCCAGAAGAGAAACAGGGAGTAACGGCGATGATGCAGGGTGACCATCATAAGTGAGTTGTGGAATGGTAGATGGAGACAAAGTTGCTGGCATAGGACTTGAATGGACACTGGGGATGGACAAGTCCGCGGGCGTCATGATTTTCTGGGGGAACCTCCGCCTATAGAGTTCTTTAATTTTCATTTGTACAGCAGGACTGCAGCCAGCCTTTAGCAAATGCAGGGCTTTTGTGAGAAGTTCGTGTTTGCGTCCGTGCTTGTTTCTCCCAGCGTAGCCCAACAGTACTTGGAGTTCAGAAACTCTAAGGCTCATAACCATTTGCTTCAAGACAAAACAAAATGTGAAATGTTAGTATTCCAATAGTATAACTTACAATATTAAACAATACTTTATTATAACCCTTTCTCCTTATGGCTTGCTTACAGGCCAGCTCATTTATAGTCAATTCTAGCTATTTCAAACTTAAAATAAGTAATCAAAGAAATTTTAAATTAATACTCATAAATTCAACAACTTCTACCCAGGGTTATGAAAGATGTAAGATTAAGTATTCACCAGGTAGAACCACACCTAACCTCAGTCCACCGTGTTGATTCAACTGTCAGCTATTCACCAAGCACTTACTGAGTCTCCAGGAGAGTGCTGAGTGCTATGTGGATGGCAAAATATAATGATGAGCCCTCAAGAACATTTATTTTCTTGGGGGGAAATTACATAACTATATACGAAACACATACACAGCCCACTTCAAACACCAGATGCACGCAGCAGGGTATAAATAACATACTATCAGGTATTACCTTCTATGCGGACCTTGGAATTTGTAGGACTTAAAAACTATATACCCTTTCTGACCCATTATTGACCAGATATATTCGATATTTTCATATTGAATTTTCGTATCAATATTTTCATATCATATCGTTGTCACTAAATCTTTATTATCTCCACAGGGTGTTGTCCCGCTCCTTCTTTACACATGAAGAAACTATGTAGTTAAGAAAGGTTAAATAACTTACCTAAGGCCACATAGCTACTAAGTAGCAGTCAGGATTCAAACACAGTTATGTATGATTCTAACCCCTATTCTTTCCACTACACCATTAGGAAAGGACAGAGCTGGAAACATAATATTGACACACTCCACTGGCAAGCCCAGGCTAAAAAGTCTAGGAATTCAATCCACATGCCATAATGTGTAAGGCTCTTGGTTTCCAAAATTGTTTGGTCAATATTTCTTCTTTTCCACCAATTACTAAGAGACTACCAACAGGAAATGCCCATCTATACCACTCCTCTCATTTTAAAGTGGAAAAAAAAAAAAAAGGAATCCAAAGAGAAGAAATGGCTTACCCAAGATCATATAGTATTAACAGCAGAATCCTGACTTTACCACCACTGACAGGGAGGTGTTAGGGTGGAAGACACAAGTAAGCTTATCACCAGCTATTTTCCCCAACTGTTTTATCCCCTCACCCCATACCAATTACCAATTCACAAAAGATAACCTGCCTTTCCTAATTCACCGCCACTCCCTGAGAGGACATTCTACCCCAGCCAATCCTCTTGAAGCTGTTTAGAGAGTGCAAAATAATTAAATAAAAAATCCAAATAGTGAGAAAACAGTATAAAGAGCTTTAGATCCAATATAGTTGGTAATTAAACATATGTGAGTCCTTCCTCTACTTCTCTGGCCTGAAAAATACTGTTTCTTCAAATTCTAGCTTTTGTCAGCCTTAGTCCATTGGGCCTGGCAATATTATTAGTGATTCTTTTCTCACTACTTTTATTGGCCACTTTTCATATCTTTACTAGCACTTGTCTTGCTTTATTACAATTTTCTATTTGTACAAGTGACTCCATGACCACTTTGAGGTCCTCCAGGGCACAAGCCAATGTTACCTGAGCCTGACAACAGTAGAAACTCATCAAATGCCTGGACAATGAATAAATGAATGAATGAAAGAACAAAATAAATAAGAAAATCACACCAAAAGAAAGAACAGGGGTGGAACCTACAACAATAAGTTATACATGTAACTATAACATAAATGCAAATGAACTCCCAAACTTTTATGTTCTATACAAGGCATGCAAAGAAATACTACAAGCCTTAAAAACAAATTCTACCCCAAATCCTCTAAATGTTCCTCTTTTTTAGATACGAACAGAAGTTAAATACTTACTATAATGTCAGCAAGATACCGATTTCTTTCTACTATCCAAATTGTCCTAAGAGTACAAAATAGTTTTAAAGATTCTTATGACTTATTTTAAAAGGAACTGGGACTTCAACTGAAAAGCACTGCGTTAATAAGTAAGCTTCTGCTTTTGGAGAAATAACAGAAATTATGCTTCAAAGATTATCAGTTAAAAATAAATTTAGGTTGGCATTAGTCAAATGTACACTTCATTTTACAGAGACAGTAGTAAAAATTTTAGAAAGAGAATAATGTCTTTCTACTTCAATTCCATTCTCCTAGGTCAAATACAAACAAACCTGAAATTCAGTGATTATCACAAACTTTTCACTGATGACAGTTTTTGTCCTTACTCTTTGGGTATAAGTATTTAAATGCACCACAGATATATTATCATTTTATTTATATGGAAGGACATATTGACAATTCACATAAAATAAAATCTCTTGCTTGATGGTCAAAAGAAAAAGGCTGATGACAGAAGTGTAATTTTTTTGTTCTTACAGGATGTGTAATTAACCATCACAATTAATGAGGTACTGTCCTTATTTTACAAATGAAACAACTGGGGGCATCTGGGTGGCTCAGTTGGTTAAGCGTCTGACTCTTGATGTCAGTTCAGGTCATGATCTCATGGTTCATGGGTTCAAACGTGGCACTGCGATCTGTGCTGACAGTGCAGAGCCTGCTTGGGATTTTCTCTCCCTCTCTCTCTCAAAATAAATAATAAACATAAAAAAAAAAAAAAAGTAAAACTGAGACCTAGGCAGGTTAAGAAAGTTGTTGAATACTATACAACTACTCCAAATGTTGTGCTCTTATACTATACCATCTTTTAGAGGAAACAAACCACGAGCTTTTCAATTAGGAAAGAGAAAAACCTTTCAAAAGACTAATTGACTTAACATCTAATCTCCATTTCAAGCATCAATATTTGGCTTAAAAGAATTGGTGGTTCAGATAAGAAAAGAATGCATCTGGATTCAAATGAACCATTGCACCTTAAAATCAGGTTTAGCGAAAGATAGGGTGCTATCCATTGCTGTTATTGGAGCAGCTTCTGCACGCTCTTAAGGACTGTAGTAAGCATACAGAATTTTTAAAAAATATTTATTTATTCTTGAGAGAGACAGAGAGAGCACAAGTCGGGGAGGGGAAGGGGCAGAGAGAGACAGAGGGGTGGGGGGAGGGAGGAAGACACAAAATCGGAAGCAGACTCCAGGCTCTTAGCTGTCAGCACAGAGCCCGACATGGGGCTCAAACTCACGAACCACGAGACCATAACCTGAGCTGAAGTCAGACGCTTAACTGACTGAGCCACCCAGGTGCCCCAGCGTGCAGTATTTTTAAAAACTAAATAAAAGGGGGGCCGGAAACACAAACATCTGAAGCATCACTCAACAAAAAGCTTCAGAGAAGCATGGAGCAGTCAATTCACAATGTAAAGTGTTGACAACACAGAGGAAAACTAAACACTTACATCTGAGATGTTGAAATGCAATATATTTTAATCTGTCATGTGTTTAAAAATCTCCATTTGTTAGCACTACAACAAAATGAATATTTATAACTGAGGATAACATCAACCACTGCTACTACTAGAAATCATTACCTCCTCAAATAGCATGCTGCTGACTCTACATCCCCAAATGATAAAGCTGTCAGAACCCTAGGGAATTCAGAATGCCTGAGAAATGTACATACTCTGAACACAGAGCATTCTGTGAGGGGCATCTTTTTAAAATTAATTTTTGGGGTGCCTGTGTGGCTCAGTCAGTTAAGCGTCCTTCTTCGGCTCAGGTCATCATCTCACGGTCCGTGAGTTTGAGCCCTGTGTCAGGCGACAGCTCAGAGCCTGGAGCCTGCTTCAGATTCTGTGTCTCCCTCTCTCTCTGCCCCTCCCCTGCTTACCCTCTGTCTCTCTCAAAAATAAACTTCTAGGGGCGCCTGGGTGGCGCAGTCGGTTAAGCGTCCGACTTCAGCCAGGTCACGATCTCGCGGTCCGTGAGTTCGAGCCCCGCGTCGGGCTCTGGGCTGATGGCTCAGAGCCTGGAGCCTGTTTCCGATTCTGTGTCTCCCTCTCTCTCTGCCCCTCCCCCGTTCATGCTCTGTCTCTCTCTGTCCCCAAAATAAAGAAACGTTGAAAAAAAAATTTAAAAAAAATAAACTTAAAAAAAATTTTCTTTAAATACAAAAATTAATTTTTTTAATTAAACAGGCATATGCACACAGTTTAAAAAGTCAAATAGTGCAAAGAGAGAGAAAACAGATGTCCCCTGCCCGGCTCCTATTTTTCACAACCCTGGGGCAACCTCTTTCAAGGCTTTTTGGCAATTTCTTCTGGCATTTTTCACTATATTCTATATAACAGGTTTATGTGTTCTTAAAATTTTTCCTTCGAGAAAAAAATGACTTATTATAAACAATAATGGTTTAGCGCTATGACATCTCTATCCCCAAGTTCCCATCATAATTTTTGGTTGAATCAACTGTTGTTTACATTATACTATGGTTGTAAATGATATTCACAGTTGAGCAAAGTACATCAGGATTGCTCTTCCTTTTTTGTATGACCTGGCTTTCCTTAGTTAATAACTGCACCATTTTTGCATTTGCTTAGTTTTCTAGGTAATTACTGCTAATTCATCTGTAAACTGCTAAAAGTATTATTAACTTTCCTACTAACGTATTCAAATACATCAGGTAAACCTGTTTTAATTTCTTTCTTAAATATATACCTTCTGTAGCCCTCCACCAGGTTCCAATTTGGACTGCTTACTCTCTAGACCTGGGACACAACTGTGGTCACAGAATTTCCCTTCAACATATCTTGGGGATTTCCCTTGTCCCTCTTCCATATTGGATCCCATTTCCTTGATCTCACTTTTTTCTCTTCGTTTTCTTTTTTGAGTAGAGTATTTCCTCCACTAGATTCCAGAGAAGGAACTAGAAGCTACAGTTTTTTATTCTTGGCATTGTCCAAAAATATCTTCATTTATCCATAATTAATAAGTGAGTTTGGCTTAGTATAGAATTCTAGACAGGAAAACAGGTTCTGTCAAAATTTTAACAGCCTTTCCTCAAAGTGTTCTGGCTTTGAGTGTTGCTGTTAAGAAGCCTGGCATCATCCTGATCTCCAATCCTTCATAGTCACCTGTATATCCCCCTCAGGAAGCTTATAGAAGCTTCTTTCTACATGCTCTGCAATTTTACAGTGTTGGGTCTTAGTGTTGGGTTGGGTTTTTTGGTAGGGCTTTTGTTTTTGCGCTAATTGTATGAACTGGTAATTGCTGAGTATTTTAAATTTAGAGAGGCCTGTCCTTCCATTCTGGGAGGTTTTCTTACTTTGTCTTTTTTCTAGTCCTTTTCTTGTATGCCTATTATTTAGGTACCGGTCTTCCTAGACCAATTCTCTAACTTGTCTTTATTTTCTTTTTTCTCTTGCATTTTACATCTCTTCCATTTAGCGCTATTTCCTGAGAGATTTCCTCAACTTGATCTTCTAACACTCCTATTAAAATTTTCATTCCCATGAGCTCTGCTCTGTTGCATGCCTTTTTTCTTTTCTTTTCCCCCTACGTCTTGTTCTTAGTTTTCATGAATGTAGTATCTTGTTTTCTCTCTTGACGATATAAATAAATTGGATATATGACATTGTTGTTTTCTTCTGCTGTCTGTGTGGTCTCTGTAACCTCTGGGTTCTTTTCTGCTATCTGCTTTGGTACCTGCCTTTCATGCCTGATATTTTCCTCAAATGACAGAGGATCACTGGTTTACATTTGTATCTGAAAGTAAGATACTAAAAACATGATCAGATGATCTGAGTGAACAGACTGGGGTACTTCATTCTAGGATGATCAGGCAGGAACTTGGCTATTTTGAGGATTCCTTTTTTCCTTTGATCTGATCACTTTTGACAGAGAGGAATCCTCTAGTGTTCTGCTTTGGCAGTATAAGATTGGCTTCCAGTGCTCTCAGGACAATGGGGAGAGGGGAGGGGGAGGTCTTCACCTTTCAAAAAGAAGACATTTCAACTGAATCTCCTTTCAGATATGTAAAATTTTACACACACACACACACACACACACACACACACACAGACACGTGTGTGTGTGTGTGTGTGTGAGAGAGAGAGAGAGAAAGAGAGGGAGAGAGAGAGAACACTATGCCAACTATAAAGGCAGGGACCAAATACAAAATAATATTCAAGCAATATCAACAAGTACTGCTTTTTGCTATTAAATAAAAAGTGCCAGGATTATTGTCTCATTAGTCATGACCTTATATTATTAAAGGTCACCCCTAAATTGTGAATAAGAATTAGGTACCTCCCGTTGAACAACATAATTACTTTCATTCACACATCCCACTGCAAGTAGTCTACAGGATTAATCATAATAAAGCAGACTATATCATGAATCTTTATCTGGTATCAAATAACAACCAATAGTAAACCAAACTGAATTCTGAACACAGACAAATTAGGCATTTAACAGTGTCATAATATTTCATTTATGCCTTTGCTTTCTTCCCCCGCTCCATACTTTTGCTTTCTCTCCACAACAGCAATCATCAATAATTCTAAAACTGTATACATTAAAAAGTTTGTACAGTACAACACAATTATTTTATTCATTATTTTTAAAGTCAGATGCTTCATCTACTGAAAATGATTTCTACATCATTTCTAAACCTCTCCATCTGAAATGGTTAATAAGCAGTAGTAACTGGCCAGCAATGCCCAGTTCAACCAGAAAACCTAGTTAGACAGTTTCTACTAAGGCAACAAATCAGGCTAATTATCTCCATAATCTTGTTCCACCCAATTTCTCACACTGTATTTATTTCTCAATATAAGATAACTAAAAAGTGACCTCTAGGGCCTACTCCTCCAGTTGATCTTCCTCTTCTTCTGGTCTTTATTCCATCATACAGGCTGCAGTTAGTCCCACATAATGACAAAGTATGGAGATCCATTCTCCTTTAAGCATAAACCTAGCACTGTTCAATTGGTGTACCATGGCTTTGGATTTTTGATAGATAATTTGAAAACCATCCTCATTTATGTTCTATCACATTTCATGAAGCATAAGGACGTGTCCTTCAAAAGGCTCCTTCCAGATGAGAACTTGGATACTAAAAATAACAAACCTAACTCAGAACATTTTAAAACTTGGATGAAATATTTTTTCTGATAAAAAACAAAGTTTAGAGTGTGAAATTCTAACACATTGCCAAACTTCTTATGCAGAGGTAGGAAAACATGACTTTTATTTAAGTAAAAGGCTGTTCTGCCCACAGATGTTCAATAAATGCTTTTTGGATCAACGCACAGCCCCTAAATGAGTATGAAGAAAACGGGAATACAGGAACAACGAATACACAGAGATAAGCTAGTCTTCAGAAACAGAAACACATAATCATCATATTAATTCGATTCTCAAAAGTTACTATACACCTACTATGTGCTAGGTACATGTATAATATAATATGGTACTAGTATACACAGAGCTTGGATTCCAGTATCAACTTGACCACTAATTTACTGAATCGCAATCTTTCACAGGGTCTGTTTTCTCACTTCAAAACATGAGAGATTAACTAGAGGTTCTCAAACGTTCCTTAAAATATCAAAATTCTATAACTGTATAACTCTATTAAAGGAAATGTTTCTTCTCATTCTTCCATTGTTAAGGAAATATAAACAATCTGTATAGTTAGTGAATCTAGGTTAGAAAGGTTTTCAATCAAATTTTTTAAGTGTCATTTACATGGGCCGGCAGAATAAAAATGATGAACCTAGTATGTGTTAAAAGCTTACAATATCCCAATCACGTACTAATTATAGTAAATGTGATTAACTTACGTAACCCTCATATGAACCCAAGAGACAGACCATTATCATTCGTATTGCATGGATAAGAAAACTGAGGCTAATCTTGAATTCCAACAGTAAATAAGTGACGGAGACAGAGCTCAAACCCAACCTGACTCCAGAGCCTAAGCTCATAACGACTAACCAATACAAGCATCTTACCACAATCTCAGCCAGGGCACATTGTGTGTTACACTGAGACAGGGGGCACTATATGACATAAGGAATTTAGACTACACAGAGTAAACAATCATATTTGGGGGCAACAAAATGTGATAAAAATAATGTTTAAGGCTATCCAAGTAGCCACCTATACGACAGATGAGACAAAAAAGACTAACAAGATTTCCAGCTAAAATATATGGCAACAAGAATTATTTATCTATATATAAGGTAAGAAGAAAATGTGACAGTCAACACAGAAGAGATAAGACCAAGAAATAATGCAAAGAAAAACTGCAGGTCACATGCAATATTCTAACTACATCTTTTAACAATTAGAACTTTACATAATCATGAGAACAATCATCATTCACTTTTATTGTGGGGCTTTTTTTGGTAAGATTTTAAGTAATCTCTGCATCCAACATGGGTCTCGAAGTCACAACCCCGAGATCAAGAGTCACACGCTCTTCCAACTGAGCCAGCCAGGTGCCCCCATCGTTCACTTTTCAATAAAATCTAGAATTTAAAAATAATAAGCAGGACTTGAAGAAATTTTAATTCTATCATATTATAAAAGACTGGGGATTTTTTTCCAAACTCTCCTAACCAAAAACAAGCAAAACACTGCATTTGCAATTGGAAGATACCATATCTCATCTAATTTAAGTTTTCAAACAAGGTAAGAAGCCATGAAAGAAATAATATACTCTATCTGAGAGAATGTTGAGAAACCTAAAAGGAGGAAAAGACAAGTATGAACAAAACAAAATGTGAGGGGAAAAACGTATTCTGTAACTAAACAAAAAGTATTTAAATCATAGCCTTCTGAGTCCCAGAAAAGACATTTAGGTGAAGCCCTAGAGGGAAATTATCAAGAGAACTATTTCAGAGTAACAGGTGTAACCTACTCAAGGTTACAGAAGCTCTGTAATGGAACAGAAAGCAAGTAATGGAACCCAACTCAAAAGTCAGATGCCAAAGTCCACGCGATGTTGCAGAGTACTGATAATGACACACACTATCTGATAATTTGAAAATGATGTTCTTGGAAATAGGAGAATCCTAAGAGTATAACATCACATAAAATTTTAGGAATCTTCTTGTCCAACTCTCCATTATATGAGGTTTTACTGTACCCCCTTAAATGATGGTCTCCCAGGCTCTGCTCAAACTCTTCTAAGACTTTACAATCTAATCTTAAAGCGATCTTCCTTACACAAAAGCTCTATGAATCAAAACTTTCCTTTAACTCCACCCAATCGTTCTGAAATTGTGTCCCATTGGTGTTCCACAGAGTCTATTCTTTAAATGTGTTGAGAGGGTTCTCTTCCCTCAACTGGCTTGGTTTCTAGACCCCATCCTACCCTGATCACTGTTCTCTGGAGCCCTTAAGCAGTCCACTGTTTCTGTGTACACTCTGAAGTCATTGAAACTTTCCAGATAATGGCCTAATCTTGAATACAGCAGTGTTACTACCTCTCTTATTTTGAACACAGTATTTCTACCAACGTAACCTAATAAGGCATTTGCTTTGTAAGCTGACTGGTTTGTTTTATCTGGGCAAGGGGAAGGATGTGGTGTTATGTTTTTGTTTCAGCAGTGAGGGGAACTTGCATCTACATCAAATTGTTGTTTCGTACTAAGCTTGAAGTTAAGCGAAACGTTTATTCAATTTTTTTCATAGGAACTGCTTTTAGGCTAAACCTTCTTATGTTTTAAAACAAAATTTTTAAATTTAAAATTATAACTTTATATCAGGTGCTATTAAACTTCATTTTTTTTCCCAGTTCATCATTCTAGCCTTTCAAAACCCTTCTGAGGAAATGCACTCTTCACCCTCTATTGCAGTACATACATGGTGTTAAAAATTGTTGATTTTCTGGTCTCTGTCCTTCCCTAGACTTTGAGCTTTTCAAGGACAAGCACTTATCTCCATATCACCTAGGCTAAGTATAGTACATGACACTTGGTTAAGTGCCCAGGAGATGATGATGAACTAACTCCCTTTGATTCTGTCATCTAACGTATTCTTCCCAGTGCCACCTACAAAATCAGAATTTTGCCTTTTAAATATT
The DNA here is from genome assembly GCF_014898765.1 of Herpailurus yagouaroundi. NCBI lineage: Eukaryota > Metazoa > Chordata > Mammalia > Carnivora > Felidae > Herpailurus > Herpailurus yagouaroundi. The sequence goes on along the minus strand of NW_024412415.1, from coordinate 32,884,210 downwards.
CAAAGGTCATCTTTAAAACTTGGGATATAACAGGATCAAGTACAGAGCCCTGTGGCACATCCTAAGAGAGTCCCCTTCAGATAACAATAAGGTTACAGGGGCGCCTGGGTGGCGCAGTCGGTTAAGCGTCCGACTTCAGCCAGGTCACGATCTCGCGGTCCGTGAGTTCGAGCCCCGCATCAGGCTCTGGGCTGATGGCTCAGAGCCTGGAGCCTGTTTCTGATTCTGTGTCTCCCTCTCTCTCTGCCCCTCCCCCGTTCATGCTCTGTCTCTCTCTGTCCCAAAAATAAATAAACGTTGAAAAAAAAAAAAAAACAATAAGGTTACAAACAACATTGCTCAACTACTTAGGATGCAGGTGACTATTTTTCCCCAGGATACCCCAATCTTAAGGTTATTATTCAAAACACCTTGTCCTTAATTATTTAACTACTTAATTAAGGTTATCTTTCAGTCTTGATTTACAGACTTGCTTTTCAGAGAAAAATAAGCTTAGAAAAAGATGTACACAAATGTTCTAAAAGCCTGGGAATGAGGCGCCTGGCTGGCTCAGTCAGAAGAGGTTCTTGATCTTGGGGTCATGAGTTAAAGCCCCACATTGGGTGTAGAGATTACTTAAATAAATAAATAAACTAACTTTAAAAAACAATAAAAAATAAAAGCCCTAGTAATGATTTCTCAAAAACTACAGAAAAATATTAAAAAGAAAAAATATAGGGGCGCCTGGGTGGCTCAGTTGGTTGAACGTCCAACTTCGGCTCAGGTCACAATCTCAAGGTTCAGGAGTTCAAGCCCCACATCAGACTTGCTGCTGTCAGCGCAGAGGTGGCTTCCAGATCCTCTGACCCCTCTCTCTACCCCTCCCCGCTTGTACTCTCTCAAAAATAAATTTAAAAAAATTTAAAAAAATATGTTGCAGAAAAATGTTGTTCAGGTCTTACAATCACAGCCTGCCTAAGTGTTTTTAAAAATCCCATCAGGGGTGCCTGGCTGGCTCACTCAGTGGAGTGTGTGACTCTTGATCTCTGGGTTGTAAATTCAAGCCCCACATTGACTATAGAGATTAATTTAAAATTTTTTTAGAAAATCCCATCAGAAACCTATAACAACCCTTCCTTTTCCACACAAAACACTTTCACCTGATTATTTCTTTGGTTATAGATAAGAGAAACAACTTCACAACAATAGAGTTAACAATAAAATTGCTACTTATTGCAAAACTTACACAGGTCATTCTTCAGAACAGATTATGATTAATATTTATATGCAGAAGTTTTATAGTAGCGAAATCAAGTTAAAGAAACTGCTCATATTCTCTTTCAAGAAATTCCATTAGTGTACATAAAAATACATTTCAAGGTGAGGACCATGGGAAAACACTACACACTTCCTGAAATTTACTAAAGAGAAGAAAGATGAACTACTCCTAAATCTCTGACGTTAAAAACTCTTAACAGTACCCGTTTTAACATATCCAGAATACAACAACGACAACAACAACAAACGTTCAAGTTACTGCCAAGGAAGGAGTAATTTTTTTAAGTACAAAAATAGGAGGAAAAAGGGGCACGTGGGTGGCTCAGTCGGTTGAGCGTCCAACTTCGGCTCAGGTCATGATCTCACAGTCCGTGAGTTCGAGCCCCGCATCGGGCTCTGTGCTGACAGCTCAGAGCCTGGAGCCTGCTTCAGATTCTGTGTCTCCCTCTCTCTCTGCCCCTCCCCAACTCATGCTCTGTCTGTCTGTCTGTCTGTCTGTCTCTCTCTCTCTCTCAAATAAATAAACATTAAAAAAAAAAAAAAAAGAACTTTAAGGGGTGCCTGTGTAGCTCAGTCAAGCATCCAACTCTTGACTTTGGCTTGGGTCATGATCTCACAGTCCTGAGATTGAACCCCATGGCGGGCTCCAAGGCTGGGTATGGACACTGCTTAATATCCTCTCTCTCCCTCTCCCTCTGCCCCTCCCCTGCTCATGCGCTCTCTCAAAAAAATCAATAAATCAATAAATCAATAAATCAATCAATAAATAAATTTTTAAATCAAGCTTCAATTTAAATAACAGGATACTCTAAATCAGCATTTTCTAAACTAGGCTCATAGTATTAATAGATATTCAGAGAAATAGGGTTCTATGGCAAAACAAGTTCAAGAAATTCAAGATTCTGTAATTCTCCATCATGCCCTCCTTTCTCAAGTCATATTTGAACACATAAAAGGTCCCAAGAAGGCCAGCAGAAATGTTAACGTTGCATCTAACATTCTGCAAATTTACTTATCCACAAAGCCTTCTTTATTATTATATATTAATCTATTATCATCTCATTTCTTAGCACTTCACAAAAGAAGATTCTAGAATAAATTATAAGACCTTCAAATTTTCCAGGAGTTCCCTTTTATGCCTGTTGCTCTCACAAAATTATTAAAAGCATCCCCTTCCACCCTTAAAAGTGCCCCAGTATGGATGATAAATTATATGGTCATGGTAGTATTAATACTCTAAAACTAAACATGAATTATAAAACATGTGAACTACCTTTACCAAATGTCAAATCAATATGGTCATGTTACTGCATGCAGTTAAAATGTTACGTAGATGATGACTGATCTCTAATCCTTTTCCCAAACTTCTTCAGGAATTCTGTGCTAGCAATCTTACATATACTTTCAAAATACTCTGGACTAATGAACTCTTGCTAACTGAACTCACAAACCAACAGATTTAGACAGCAAACAATATCTCAACTGCACAGTTTTAAAGAGTCCATTATATCAAATTCTAAGGAAAAAAAATTCTTTTTTCTTATTTTTTTAAGTTATTTGTTTTGAGAGAGAGAGAGAGAGAGATCAAGCAGGGAAGGGGCAGAGAGAGGGGGAGAGAGAGAATCCCACACAGTCTCCATGCTGTCAGCACAGAGCCCAATGCGGGGCTCAATCCCACAAACCATAAGATCATGACTTGAGCCAAGATCAAAGAGTCAGACGCTTAAGCGACTGAGCCACCCAAGCATCACAGAAAAGAAAAATTTCTAAAAACATTAATGCAGTCCATAAAAGAGGTGTAAAGTTTTAAAAGATATTTGTAAAAACTATTCCAGGTCTTAACTCTGAGAATTCCTCTGTAATCTTGACTCTCTTTTCACTCAGACCAGTCTTCCTCGGTGACCTCATCCATCTCATGACTTTAAAATGCCATCTCTAATTCAGTAATTCCCAAATCCACTTCTGCTGAACACCTTTATGACCCACAAGCACTCAACTCAACATGTCCAAACCTAATACATCAAATTTCTGTCAAACTTTCCATCCACCTAACCAGCTGTACAAGCCAGAAACTTCCTCAACACATTCTCCTTCACTCATGTCTATTTACCAAGTCATTTCAAATCCTACCACCTTAAAATGTCTAAGTCCTTATTATCAATTTAATTCAGACTACCATGATCTCTTCCTAGATGTCTACAAAAGACTCAGCTGTTCTGTCTCCAATATTATACCCTCCAAATCATTCTCCACACTAGTGATCTTTCTAAAACATGTCTATCAGGTCATTCTCATGCTTAAAACTTGCAGTGATTACCCACTGCACTCAAGATAGGGGCCAAACTTCCTAGCATGGCCTAAATATACTTGATGATCCAGTCTCAGCCACTGCCACTAACCCCCTTAAACCAGCTCTCCATCATTCAGGATTTGTATATACATGCTGTTCTTTCAGCAAGTAATTCTTCCCCCTCTCCAACCTTTTCCTAGCTAACTTCAACTCCTTCAGGTGTCAAATTAGACATTATTACCTTTGGGATACTTTCTTCAGGCAACCCTCAACATTAGTAAATTTACCTTCCCATATGCTCCACAGTTTAACCCAACAACCCTTATACTATATGCAGAAAAATCCTGTTTACTTATCTATTCTCTATCAAACTATACGCTGTCTATACAGACTGTGTCTTGTTCCTTGTCAATAAATATATGAGTAATGATAGTGTGGCATCTGTCTTAAGTATTATGAACCATTTTGGTAATGCAAACTTATTAGAAATTATACACATTACCTCCCTAAAATAAAGACATTATATAAATCTGCCCAATGCCTAGTCAACATGTTACTGGTATCCAAACAATAAATTACTTAGTTTGGATGGTTAAAGAATGTTGGCCTTAGTCCTACAAAGAATGAGGAGATATACAAACTGTTCAAATTGTCAGGGCACCTGGGTGGCTCAGTTGGTTAAGCATCAGACTTAGGCTAAGGTCATGATCTCACAGTTCTTGAGTTTGACCCCCCCATCGGGCTCTCTGCTGTCAGTGCAGAGCCTGCTTCGGATCCTCTGTCTTCCTCTCTCTCTCTGCCCTTCCCCTGCTTGCTCATGGTCTCTCTCTCTCAAAAATAAACATTAAAAAAAATGTTCAAATTGCAGGAATTAGAGGGGGTGGGGAAGAGACGGCATATAATCAAAAAGTCAATCTGACTGAAGAGTAAGTGAATTCAAAAGGGAAATTAAGATATGAGACCAATTTAGAGGTTGTTGATAAACACCAATATGATACTATGAAAGCGAAATAATAAGGGTGGTAGTTGGGAAGGAAAGAAAGGCATAAATAACATTAAGAAAGATGTGACAGGACCTGGATGTGGGGAATTTTGTAGTTCAGAGGTTAGAAAAAGGGAAGCCTTCCTTGAGCACCCAAACTATGTCAGGTCTTCTTGTTAACATGTACATACAGAATTCTGTCCTTTTCCTTTATAGAACTTAGTACAGTTTCAAACTCATAATTCCAACGTGATAAGTTCTGATAGCAATCTGACCCCCAACTTCCCAGAATTTGCATTACTCTCTTACATCTGTCTCCACACATGAATCTACTGCACGTTCCATAAAACATACCTCAGTGCTTTCTCTCATTACCTTTGTTCATGCTGTTCCCTCTGCTTGAAATAACCCCCCTGTGATCACCAACTATCAAAAGTCTTCTAAGGCCCAGTTTGAAATAGGCTTAGGCACAAGTGACCTCTTCCTCTTATGAATCCATTGTTAACTATTCATACAGTTACTCTTTTATATTGCTTTCCATTACAGTTTTTCTAGACATTTCTCTCCCCCACATGAACGAGGCAAACTCCATGAGGTCAGGTATGGGGGGAAGGGAGCAGAGGTAGATGTGGAGAACAAAAGGAAATTCTAAGCATAAAAACAGTAGAAGTGTACCAATGAAAATCAGAGGACCAATGAAAATAAGTCTTAAGAAACATCCACTCGAGGGCACCTGAGTGGCTCAGTCAGTTAAGTGTCCAAGTCTTGATTTCAGCTCAGGTCATAATCTCATGGTTTGTGAGATTGAGCCCCGCTCTGGGCTCTATGCTGACAGCATGGAGCCTGCTTGGGATTTTCGCTCTCTCTCTCTCTCTGCCCCTCTCTTGATCTCTCTCTCTCTCTTAAAATAAATAAATAAATAAGAAAGAAAGATCAATCCACTCCCTCTCCCAAAGGATTCTTTTTTTTTTTAATGTTTATTTTTGAAGAAAAGAGAGACAGAGTTTGAGCAGGTGAGGGGCAGAGAGAGAGGGAGACACAGAATCCAAAACAGGCTCCAGGCTCTGAGCTGTCAGCACAGAGCCCAACTTGGGGCTCGAACTCACAAACCGTGAGATCATGACCTGAGCTGAAGTCAGACACTTAATCTGAGCCACCCAGGCACGCCTCCCGAAGGATATCTTATACTGGGTTCTACAGACTCCTGTAGAGTCTTCTACTTCCCTTCTAATCCTCATACTACTTATTGGTGATAATACTTCCAGAAAATCACTACCCAAAAGAAATATAATATAAGCTCCAAATTCAAGCTACACATGTAATTTTAAATTTTCTGCAAACTATACTTTTAAAAAGTAAAAGAAACAGGTAACATTAATATTTTACTTAATCCAAAATACCCAAAATATTATCATTCCAACATATAATCAACTTAAAAAATATTACTGACCTTTTTTCCATCCCCCTTTTCACACTATGTCTTCAAAATCCATTGTATATTTGCACCTCCAGCACATCTCGATTTGGACCAGCCACATTTCAAATGCTCAATAGCCACATATGACTAGTGGCAACAGTTATGGACAGTGCAGCTCTAGAACAATATCCCTGTCAATCACTGAAGGTTTTAGCACCTGCCTCAACTATCCAGACTCCAACCCAATACCCTCAGCTGTGTTTCTTAACTTTCTATCATTACTCTCCACCCTCAGCCACTCACTCCGGTGGCCACACCTTGGACCTTTCTACCAGAACTTATACCACCTCCAAAATCACTAATTCAAACACTAAATCCTCCAACTACCACCTCCTATTCTTACTTAAGTACCTTTGCTGCAACAATTCAACATCATAAATATCTCCAATTCACTGATGTTAATCACTGTCTGTCCATACACCCTCTTCAGGTCCAGCTTAGAAAGATTCCATTGATCCATCATTAAACTTTCCTTTGCAAAATTCCCTTCCCCCTCTATTGCTGGCACACTCAACTGGTTCCAACTTTACAACTCAGGCAGACAGAAGAATCCATGCACACAGGCAAACAGATGTTACTATACATCTATAATCCTCAATTGCAATGGGCACAGGCATCCCACTAAATTTTCCAGTAAGCCAGCAATCAAACTTCCAATGGTAATTATGTCAATCTTTTCCTTTTTCCTCCCATATCTCCTTTCTCCAAAAACTACCTTTAATAAGTATACCTTAAACAAATAACTATTCAACTTTCTATAACAAGGCATTCAACTGTTATGTTAGTCAAAAAAAAAAAAAAAACTTTCAATGGAAACCAGTTTGACAATAAATTTCGTATTACAAAAAAACAAAAACAAAAAAAACCTCCAAAATCTCAAAGCAGCATTTTTTTTGCTAATTATAAAACCATGTGTTCTTTATAAAAATTCAGATACAGAAAGGTGCGAGAGAACCAGGCTATTTTTCAAGTACTTGACTGGAATACTAGAATGTAAGTTTCACAAGGGCCAAGACTCCATCTGTTTCATTCCCAAATGACTACTGAGCATCTAACACAGTATCTGGTACATAAATCAGCCCTCATTTTTAGTGATCGAATGAGATCCTTGCTTTAAGTAACTGGGATATGAAAGGCCAAACATGAAGCAAGGAAAAGGAAAGGGAAGGGGAGAATACTTGTTTTCAAGATTTAGCACAGACTACATTTATTTAGCCCAGTAAAGGAATAATTATGTTTACTTTTTAAACATAAATGTTTAAAATGTATCAAGCAAAATAATGGAAAAAATATATGATGTGTAACGTAGACTTTAATGGTTTATGCTTCCACCAACCAAAAAGATAAGACTTTTCTCACCACTTCAACTCAACTTCCTCATGGATTACAGCATGACACATATAAATCTAAGCACTTTCCAAGACTTAACCAAATGTTGATCACTGTGGCAATTAAGTCCCTTTGTCTTCCCCAAACACCTTTAGGCATAATTGCCAGGTTCTAGGGGCACATGTATTTACCACAGTTCTGCGTGTTTTCAAAATGAGGTCTCCAAACCTTCCCCCTCCACCTCCACCTATTGAATCCTCCTCTTCAAAGAACGCTGTATCAAATTTGGAAATTTATAAGACTATGATATAATTAGATGGTTTAACCAGAAGCAACAACTTAAAAACAACCTTACAAGTAAATAATATACATAACTAATATTTCACTGCCATTTTTTTTAAAGCAAACTATTAATACAAATTACCTAAAAGGAACTACAGAGGAGAAAGGATGAGGATACACCAAAAAAGGCTTCAAAGTTTTGGAATACTCTATTAAGTGTGATGTTTTATTAGTCCTCTATAAGTTATGCATTCCTCTACAAAATTATACATATTATTTTGTATACACATTTTTTAAAGCAACCTACCTTTTAGGAAAGAACACAATTTCTATTATCACTCATAAATCTTAATTCAACATTGGCAACTATTTAAGAATGGTTATCATATATATATGGTTCATATTATGAGCTTCACAAAGTTTACAATGTCCACCAGTTAAATACAAACTGACAGGGGCGCCTGGGTGGCGCAGTCGGTTAAGCGTCCGACTTCAGCTCAGGTCACGATCTCGCGGTCCGGGAGTTCGAGCCCCGCGTCGGGCTCTGGGCTGATGGCTCAGAGCCCGGAGCCTGTTTCCGATTCTGTGTCTCCCTCTCCCTCTGCCCCTCCCCCGTTCATGCTCTGTCTCTCTCTGTCCCAAAAATAAATAAACGTTGAAAAAAAAAATTAAAAAAAAAAAAAAACTGACCATACACAAACAGCTATCACATTCCCTCCCTAAAAAGAAACAAAATGACAGTAAAGGAAGAAAAAAGAAAAATTAAGTCACAAGCGCAAAGAGCAAAAGACAATGTTCAACTGGTTTAAAACAAAACAATAAAATAAAATAAAAGCACAGATCCAGTCCTCTGACAAGAGAAAACAGAAAATGAAAGGGAGAAAATTACTAAAGGATTTATACAAGACAATTTCCTAGAAGTAAAAGGGATGTGTCTCCAGACTGTGCCATCAAGCACCTTAGCACAATGACTGAAAAACACCCATCCAAGGCATTTCATCATGAAGTTTGGCCACACCAGGAATAAAGATCCTAAAACCTCCAGACAGGTCATATAAAGGTTCAAAAATAAAATGGCACTTTGTACCATGTATAATGTGAAAATAACCTTTACTTTATGTTATGGAAGGCAAGGATATACAATAGAAAATGTCTGTTTTAACAGTTCGAAATTCTACCACACTTCAAATTGTCTAGTTTCATTCAAGGGATAAAACTAGCCATTAGAGGAAATTTTCTGAAAAGCTAAGATCTGTCAAAGATTTAACAGTAAACTAACTTTCAATAGGATCATTACTTAACTTAAAAGTCCTTTGCTACTAATAGATTTTGGTTAATTTAGCTTGGCAAAATACTAACCTGAAATGAATGATCTTTTTTTTTTTTTTGAGGGGGAGAGAGAGAGCATGTGTGCACACCTGGGGGGAGGGGGGGAGAGGGAGAGAAAGAGAGAGAGAGAGAGAGAGAGAGAGAGACAGAGACAGAGACAGAGAGGGAGAGAATCCTAAGCAGGCTCCACGCCCAGCCCAGAGCCTGACATAGGGTTCAATCTCAAGACAGTGAGATCATTGACCTGAGCCAAAATCAAGATGCTTAACCAATTGAGCCACCCAGGCACCTGGAATTATCCTTTTTTAAAACCATGGGGCCGGCAGGACGGGAGGTAGGCAGCGGGCAGGCAGCTGGACAGGAGTGATACAACAATTTCAGAATAAAAGACTATAGTACGTTTTCCAAAAGAGTTAGGTTATGGTAACTAATTTTTTTTTTTTTTTTTTTTTTACTTATCTATAGTATTCTCATGTGAAAGTTGAGGAGAAACAATTTTAAATAACTCAAAAACGTAGAGATTCAAAGTTAAGTAAAACATACAGATCAGCCATGCATGGCTCTATTACTGCTCTCAAGCAGATAATTTTGATGCAAGATAATATGTCTCTACCTCTCCACCAGACTGAATTCTTTTCCATCAGTAATTGTTCTAATGATCTCTGTATAATGATGACTAGCACAATACCATGCACACAGAATACACCTGAGTATTTAATCAATACATAAATGACTATCTAAAAAGGCCTAACTATATAAAAAGTAAAACAAATTCTCTTCAAAATCCATGTTTTTAATGAGCTATGAAAGACTACAAAAGGGAAAACATTGCAGGATCAACTAATTTGTAAATCAAGTGAAAAAAAATTATTTCTGTATTCATTCATAAGATATTACTTCAATCAAATTCCCTAAACCAGGGCACCTGGCTGGTTCAATCGGTAGAGCACGCAACTCTTGATCTCAGGATTATAAGTCTGAGTCCCACATTGGGTGTAGAGATTACTTAAAAATAAAATCTTAAAAAAAAAAAAATACCTCAAACCCATAGCTAATTAATAAGAGCTTAACTATTTGCACGTCACACCAATATCACTTTTTCCCTTGATTAACTTTATGTGCAGAATTACATTTGATGGAGGACAAACTCCCTGAATCCCAACAGCATTCACAGTATCCTCACCACGCCAACCCCACCCCCACCATACAAATACAAACATCACCCTCAGAACCCTCAGAACTTCAAATAGATTATGTACTTATGATGACAAGACATTTGAACATCAAAAAATGAGCCACTTTTACTAAAGCTACAGATAAAACTTGAATATGTTTGCAAAACAAAATGTTTAGTATCACCCTCCATACTCAACAGAATCACCTGTTAAGATCAGCAGATTCCAGAAAATACCTCAGTACAGTATGAAGTGTTTACCTACAAGAAAATATCTTCTAAACAATTATCAATCAACCCATTAAACAGCAAAGCTGAACTTAACCAAACTATTCAAGAGTTACAGCACATTTTCATATGCAAATAATGCTGCTAATTACAAATGAGTGTTATCTGATATCCTTTCTATTGGGCATAGCAGGTTTGCCACTTGGAAAAACTCTGGGGCTCCTGGGTGGCTCAGTCGGTTAAGCATTCGACTTTGGCTCAGGTCATGATCTCGTGGTTCTGTTAGTTTAAGTCCCACATTGGGATCTCTGTTGTCAGCACAGAGCCTGCTTTGGATCCTCTGTCTCCCTCTCTCTGCCCTTCCCCTGACCACGCATGCATGATCTTGCTCTCTGTTTCTCTCTCAAAACGAAATAAACATTAGACAAATTTAATTAAAATATTTTTTAAAAATAGTCTGGAATTAAGAGTTATTAACTTTAACTGTTTCCCCCTTCTTATTAGTCTAAACTATTCCTGGGATTACAATTTAAATTTAGGAGTGAAAAATAATGGCAATCCTAAAATTCATATTACTGTCCCTGAATTGAATAATTAGTATTCAATTACACAAAGAAAGGCACACTTTAAAAAAAAAAAAAAAAAAAAACTTTCACCTTTAAGATGTCACCTGATTTTGAAATCACAGATTGGAATAACTTTTGTACAAAAGTCTTCATTTTCCAGGGGTGCCTGGGTGACTCAGTCTGTTGAGCATCTGACTTCCGCTCAGGTCATGATCTCGTGGTTCATGAGTTCAAGCCCCATGATGGGCTTTGTGCTGACAGCTCAGAGCCTGGAGCCTGCTTCAAAATCTGTGTCATGCTCGCTCGCTCGCTCTCTCTCTCTCTCTCTCTCTCTCCCTGCCCCTCCCCCGTTCGCGGTCTGCCTCCCTCTCTCTCTCAGAAATAAATAAACATTAAAAAAAAAATTTTTTTAATCTTCATCTTCCAGTCTTACCTTGACACCCTGGGGAAAGACACTTGAGGAATACAGAGGCTGAAGCTTTTCAAATACAACTCTAAAGAAGGTAGAAAGAAACTAGAAAAGCATTCTGAGTTTTATAATCTCTAGGTTCCACTTCAATCCCACAAGAGGGAAAGGAAGAAAATGAAATAGGTCGAATGCAAACCAATCATCTTAGATACCTGGTAAGAGCTAAGAAGATCTGCCAAAGAGGAGATTATTGGCTAAAATAGGTTAGGAGACATCTGTATGGATTTTTCATTTATCCAAGACATTTCTATCCTCTACAACAGAAAAAAGCCAATCAAGGGTTGAGACATAACCTTGAGAAAATAAAAAGTTACACAATTCCCTCTTTATTACTGACTTAAAACACTTGAGAGCAGAGTCATTCAATGCAATGCATTAGTATTTTTACTACAGAAATGCAAGATACAATTCAACAGTTTCTGCTTGCAAACTTGCCTTGTAAATGGGATCACTATTATCTATAAACAAGCTATTTTTTCTTTTAAATAATAAAAAAAAATACCACGGGTGAGAAGGTGAAAGGGCTAGTCTCATTTTAAGCTACAGACTCTTGCACTGTGACTCTTATACAAACAGTGTTCAGGTTCTCCAAGATTTTGCTCTCTGGACTCCTTTACAGTCTAGAAAATGGAGGACGCCCAAAATCTTTGTTGATTAAATCTATTCATATTTACTGTATTAGAAATTAAAACAAATTTTTAAAAGATTTATAATTTAAAAATAATAAATTCACAGGGTGCCTGGGTGGCTCAGTCCATTAAGTGTCCAACTGATCTCGCAATCCGTGAGTTTGAGCCCCGCGTTGGGCTCTGTGCTAACAGCTCAGAGCCTGGAGCCTGCTTCAGATTCTGGGTCTCCCTCTCTTTCTGCTCCTCCCCCATTCATGCTCTATCTCTCAAAAATAAAAAAAAAATAATAAATTCACTATTTATTAACATAAATCACATGTAAATTTTAAGAACTATATTCCAAGACAAAAATATATTAACAAGAAAACTGTCATTGTTTTACATTTTTACACACCTCTTTAATACAAACCTCTGGCTTAATAAAGACAGCCTGATTCTCATATCCACTTTTGCATTTAATCTGCTGCATGAGGTTGTTTTGACTAAAGTACATGAAGAAAATTCAGCCTCACACAGGTATGTAGTTGGAAAAAGATATTTCAATAGCCTTTTCAAGTAACTATGGATACTCTTTGATCCTTCACCAAAACTCAGCAAGTGGCAGTTTCTTAAAGGCTGTTGGAATATGGAATCTGAAACCGGATCACAGAATACTTCCTACTCTGATTTACTGAAATCCATTGGTCTATCTTCCATTTCCAATGGATCTTTTTACCCATGCATGATTTTGTAATCCCATGCATTATTTAGAAATCATTGCTTCATTGAGTTACGCAGCTCTTCCAAATGTCAACACTTCCACTACACAACTTCAATGTATCACATTCATTAGTACCACCAGTGATCTTATCAAAAAGTACTGGGAACCTATCAAACACAGTAGCAAATACAAGTCTCCCAAAATTCTATTTTCCCTGGAAAGCTTGAATTTTATCATCAGCAACAAATATTGTCAATTGTTCTCTTGCACAGAAACAGTTCAATATCCAAGTCTGTATAACCACACTTTGTCAGCCATTTTTTCAAGTAAAAACGGTATTCCATTAAAAAAGCAGCTAGGTTCAGCCTGTTAACTCAAACAACTGAACAACACCTTTTCTTTCAGTTAACCATAGGGTTTGGTACTCAGTAAAAGTGCTTTTACAGGCACTTACCATTTCATCACACAACGTGTATCTTAAAATGTACTCAAGGACTGAGACATAATCAATCAATACATTTGGGGGGGAGGATTTATTTAGGACACTAAGTGTAACTGGCATTTATTTTTTAATTCCAAATGCATGGTCATGTGCTAAACTAGGACAGTTTAGTGCCACTGCCTTAATTCACGCTAAGCCACCAGCAGTTTTACCCACCACTGATTTTGCAAACACCTTACTACTGGTTAGAAAAATCATTTTGACCTGCAGGACCCCCAGAAAGAGCCTGGTGAACCACTAGAGGTCTGGAAAATGGACTCTGAGAACCACTGTAATAGCTAATTTATTACGTACATGACTTTAAAGAAGATTAATTTTTAAATAAATATTGTTATAACAAGAATGTTTAAAAATACACATACATGCATAGAGATATACTCAAATCACTGATAGCCTGCTACCTCACAGTGGGAACCCAAACATAATGAATGACAGAATGTGGTACATACTTCTTGAATAAATAACAAATGATTGCCAAGTACCTACCATAAGCGAGGCTATAAGCTAGGTGCCTCTATATTCCCATTCTTGGGTAACTTACAGAACCCTAGAGACTAGAATGATGATTTTAATGTATGAGAAAAATGTTTATCCTGAAATCTTTCAGATCTTTTTTTAAGATTAGACCTACATGCCTGCAAGAAAAAGTCTTAAAATTCACCATAAAGCACAAGATAGCATGTTAAATTCTATTTTAAGCACTATGCCATGAAGCTAAAAACAGGCTTGCTCACATTCAGAAACCCAAATACAAAATGAACTGCTCTGGCTGTGCACTGCCCGAATCCCATAAAGAGCTTACATTCCATTTCCCCTCAAGCCAAACAACCCTTACCTGTTTTAGTTTTCATTCCTATTTTTCAGTAAAACTCCAAAGTTAATACCATACATGTTACATTTATTATGGCAACTATTTAAAAAGCAACAATATAACAAAACCATCAAAACAAGTTAAGAACTTTAAAAAAAAATTTTTTTTAATGTTTTTATTTATTTTTGAGACAGAGAGAGACAGAGCATGAACGGGGGAGGGTCAGAGAGAGGGAGACACAGAAGTGGATACAGGCTCCAGGCTCTGAGCTGTCAGCACAGAGCCCGACGCGGGGCTCGAACTCACGGACCGTGAGATCATGACCTGAGCCGAAGTCGGCCGCTTAACCGACTGAGCCACCCAGGCGCCCCAAGTTAAGAACTTTTAGACATACACATTGATAAATTCAAGAGGTAAACCTCTATAAACATACATACAAAATATGCGCGCTGTTAAAAAGAATGAGACCATCTCATTCTGGGATACGGCATGGAAAGATCTTCAATAAGTATTATTAAGAAAGAAAAAAAAAGGCAAGTCAAAGTATAGTAGGTATAGTATGATCCCATTTATGTTTTTAGAAAATATATTCATGTACATGTACATTCATTTAGTAATACTTCTTAAGTTCCTTCTCTGTGCCTATTCTGTTCTGAATCCAGACATATAAACATACAAAAAATTACAAATATTATACAAGCACACACACATGCCCAAAGAAAAATGAATAAGTCAGACACAGAAGACTATATATGATTTCATTTATATGAAATGTCCAAAATACTAATCTGCTTTCTGTCTCTGTAGATTTGCCTATTTTGGACATTTCATATAAATTTACAAAGACATAAAATCTACAGAGACAAAAAGCAGATTAGCAGCTGCCTCAGGGTGAAATGAGTTGTGGGCAATGGGGGAAATAGCTGAAAGGTGTAGGATTTCTCTGGGGATAAGAAAAATATTCTAAAATGGACTATGGTGATGGTTGCACCACTTTGTGTATGTATTAAAAACCATTTAACTGTGTATCTTAAATAGATGAACTGGGGGCGCCTGGGTGGCGCAGTCGGTTAAGCGTCCGACTTCAGTCAGGTCACGATCTCGCGGTCCGTGAGTTCGAGCCCCGCGTCGGGCTCTGGGCTGATGGCTCGGAGCCTGGAGCCTGTTTCCGATTCTGTGTCTCCCTCTCTCTCTGCCCCTCCCCCGTTCATGCTCTGTCTCTCTCTGTCCCAAAAATAAATAAACGTTGAAAAAAAAATTAAAAAAAAAATAGATGAACTGTATGGTATGTGAATTATATCTCAATAAAGCTGTTATACTCCTCACTCCCAAAAAAGAATAGACACCAAAGTGATTGCCTCTGGTGGGAGAGGGGGGTTTGAAGAGAATGAAGTCCCTTAAAATTGTACTCTACTTACTTCTATACCATTACAATAAGAAATGTATTCACTTATTACATACGTAAGTTAAAGAAATATAAAAGATAAACCTGAAACAGTCCTTCAAAGATATCTATATTTTTATTATCTATATATTATCTATATAGATATCAAAGATATCTATATTATTCTGGAAATGTTATTCAAGTTCATCTACAAAGCAGCCATGAAAAAAAAAATGTGAGGTTGTGAATATTTACAATTTAGACCATCATACAGACATGTACATCAGCCCCTTTACTAATAGAAACAAATGTTGAACATAATTTGTTCATTTCACAAATATATCTTAAGCACCTGTGTCCACAGGGTAGGGATTGGGGAAAATGAAGTGGTATACAAAGTACAACACTAATCAACAAAAAGAAACAAACTACCAGCTCTGGCTTTAAGTTAAGGACTTTTGCCATAGAGTGGAGGAGACAAAACACACACAAAGTGGACGGGGATCAAACTATGTAGAAAATCCTGAATACGTGAGAGCTAAAACTTTATCCTGTTTTCAATGGAAAGCCATTGGAGTGACAGGATGAAAAGAATGTTTTGAGAAAATTGACCTGGCAACCAAAGGGGGGAAACTGAGCAGGAAAGGTTAAGAAGGAGATGAAGTTTTAAAAAACAGGAACATTGGGGCGCCTGGGTGGCTCAGTCGGTTAAGCGTCCAACTTCAGCTCAGGTCACGATCTCGTGGTCCATGAGTTCGAGCCCCACATCGGGCTCTGGGCTGATGGCTCAGAGCCTGGAGCCTGCTTCCGATTCTGTGTCTCCCTCTCTCTCTGCCCCTCCCCCGTTCATGCTCTGTCTCTCTCTGTCTCAAAAATAAATAAACATAAAAAAAAAAAAAACAGGAACATTTGCTGGGGCACCTAGGTGGCTCAGTAAGTTGAGCAACCTACTTGGGCTCAGGTCACGGTCTCATGGCATGAGTTTGAGCCCTGCATGGGGCCCACTGCTATGGGCGCAGAGCCCCTGCTTGGAATGCTCTGTCCCCCTCTATCAGTGCTCCTCCCCCGCTTACACTCTCTCTGTCAAAAATAAAATAAACATTGAAAAAAAAATGGAACATTTGCAACAATCCCGTGAGACATACTGATATTTCAGTTACCGGGTGGTATTCAAAGGGTTTAAATGTATTTTGTTTGCTTGATCTAAGGTGAAACAGAAAAGGAAAAAAAAGATAGTTTCTTCATTTTGCTGAGTTTTGGATATTCATTACAAAGAATGAAGTTTTACCAGAAAATTCTGAAGGGAGGAAGGGTTGGGGGCGGGGTGGGGGGGCTATCATTTCATGTGATACCACTTAAACTAAAAGTAAAGGGAATCAAAAGAAATGGAAGTCCCACAATTTTTAACATGGAAAGGGAAGTATAATCATATTTTGTAGTAAGAGTAGTAAAAAGTACATGACAATTATGAAATTGATAATAAAATACAACTACTTAAACTTTCTTTGTCACCTATTTTTTAAAATCCTCATGGTAAAACTTGTTACATAAATTCAAGTCTAGGTGATCAACTTTTGAGTTTGATCAATTTCACACCCTTAACTGTTCCTTCTACACTGCAGTTTTCAGATGTTGCACCATATATATATATATATAAACGTTTATTTTTGGAGAGACAGACAAAGCGTGAGTGGGGGAGGGACAGAGACAGAGGAAGACACAGAATCCCAAGCAGGGCGCCAGGGAACCTGACATGGGGCTGGAACATAAGAGTTGTGAGATCATGACCTGAGCTGAAGTCGAATGCTTAACCAACTGAGCCACCCAGGCACCCCGCATAAATTATATTCTTAACTCAACTGATATGTGCATTTATTGATTTAACCCATAAAAGTTTCTTAAAATAGAAAAATATTTCATTGACTATGTAATCTCTTTTCTATAACAGCCTCCTCAAAACAATGTTACCTACCAATATAATACTAAGGCAACACTTAAGTTTTGAGATTAAAAATGAGTAAGGCAAATTCTCATTTCCACTTTATCTATATTAATGCTCAACACTGCTTTTCCTAAAATGCCAGTTAAAAACACATGCACATCTACACAAGGCACATAAACTTCCGATATTTGATTATTGTGATACAATTTCAAAAATCAAGCACACTTGAAATAAATTATAAATGCTGTTTGATACTCTATTTCATACTTTATCAAAAGTTCTGATTGAGAAGCAATGTTTACTTATATAAGTAATATATAATATAATATATAATACTTATATAATATAGAATATATCTCTGCCATCATTTAATAATCTTAACTGATACGTTTACAGAAATAGAAACAAAACTACAATGAACAAATCAAGAATTACTTATTTCACTCACAACACTTCCATCTAATCAAAATACCATTTGCTGTGCTGCCTACAGCACAGAAAAAGTTCTGTCATATCAATGTATTTTGTTATTAAAAAAAAAAAATTTGCCAACTTTTAGATCAGGCTGTTTGTTAAGACACTGTTTAAAATAGCAAAAAGTTGGAAATAATCTTATTGTTCAATGATAAGGTACTAGCTGAATAAAATACAATGTTACCTTTCAAATGATCACATAGACCTATATTTACTAACCTAGAAAGATAGCCATGAAAATAGCAGATTACAAATAAAGAGAAGTGTGATCTCTTTTTGTGATGAATATACATACACATATGCTCACAGAGAGTCTAAATGGATAGATACCCAGATGTTAACCATGATATTTCTAAGTGCTGGGATTACAGGTGTTTATTTTTTCTGCTTACTTTTCAGCATTCTCTGAAATATTCAAAGTAAAATGACATTTGCAAGAATTAAAACATCTATGATTCCAACTAACAAACTCCAAAATCTTCCTTGCAAAAAGCCCAAGGAATATCCAAAAATACCCTGGCATAGAGCAAGAGGGAAAGTATTAGCAACAACATAACTAAAATTCTTTGTGAGCAAGGCACCCTAGACGTCTCCAGGACTGACATGGCACCTTTACAACAGCCTATAGAGTACAGGGCTTGAAATCATAAGACTTAGGTTCAAGTCCCTGCCACTTTTATTTGTATGACCTTGGGCTAGTTGCTTACTCTTTCTGGTCTCACTTTATCAATAAAAGAGAGCTATTACCTGCCTTCCTACCTCAAAGAACGGTTAGAAAGATCAGATGAGATAATGTGATACATTATTAACTGGAAAGTACCATATAAAAATAATTCATCCAAATATTAAAAAAAAAAAAAAAAATGATGCGTAACACCAGAGCAAATTATTTCAAAAAACAGCACAATCAATTCTGTAATGAACCAGGGGTCTTGTTTTAAAAGGCTACAATCATCATAAACAGCCAATTTTTCAGAAACCCTAACACTTCTTCCCAGTTCCCACTACAACCATGAGCCATTTAATTTCCTTCTCCCTAGTTACCACCTAGAAAGGGTACAAATTACACTGAACTCAAAAAGCTTCAGCAAGAACCCTGGAGCAACATGTTGATGGAGTTCACCAGGAGAAACCCAAGGTTAATCAGCTATGGACTCACCACTAAGCACTATTACAATTCACAGTGGTTACAAGAGACTCTTTGAAAAGAAAGACAATACAATGACCCAGGAGAAAACTGTGGATGAAAAAGCAGTATTTCAAAACAATTATATGAAATCCTTAAAAACTAAAGTGTTTTATAAATTGTTTTTAAATACTGTTCATAAAAATGGTGACTTAAAACAAAAGTCATCTAAATGTGGCACGTGACACAAAACCAAGTTAGGGAGATTCAAATCAAATCCATGAATAAATTGTCAGATTTATGTGCTTCTATCTGAAAGAGAGGCAGACAATTCACACCACAAAGATCAAAATCAAGTGGCTATTTCTTGAAAATAAAGAGGCAGACTTTGACAACAGAATTTACTGACAGGCTTATAGATACTTTAAAAACAACGTTTTAAAAAGATGGCTTCAGGGCGCTTGGGTGGCTCAATCTGCCGACTCGGTGAGTTTGGCTCAGGTCACAATCCCAAGGCTGTGGGATCGAGCTCCGCGACAGGCACTATGCTGAGCATGGGGCCTGCTTGGGATTCTCTCCCCACCCCCTCCACCGCCCCTCTCCCCTCTCTCTAAAAGAAAATAAAATAAATATTAAAATAAATAATAAAAGAATGGCTTCTCTTCCCATTGAATTCCATTATCTTACTCCACTAAAATGAACTTCTTCCTTTCCACTGTTCCTCCTGTGAGTTAAAATGGCAATGTAAATTGATTTGAGTTTTAGTGCAAAAAAATTGTAATTAAGAAGTACTCTAAGAGAAACTACATGAAGCTGTCAGATTATTAACTTCCAAGATCATCTGGCCATCACACCCTCCTTCTTTTTAAGTTCCCAAAGATAATAAAATGCTCACTCTACATTCTTACAAATGTCATTTACGGGTATTCCCCTGATGAAAAATTAAACTTTTCATAAACAAATGTGCACAGAGAATTCTTTTTGATATGTATGACTCATCTGATCTTTGTAGATTTGTTATAGATTTAAAAGGACTCACTAAAATGGGCCATGAGGAAAATAATCTTGAATACAATCCACAGCAAAATGAAATGTGGGTTGTGAATTAAGATAACAAAAAAGTCACGGTATTTACTCAAAGCCTCATAGTTGGAAATCCATTGTAAGTACTGTATTTTCACCTAAAACTCTGAGAAAAAATCTGGCTTTTTCTTAAATCTTATTCTGACTTTTCCTATCTTATTAGGAATAAATGCTATTTACATCCAAAACAAAAAACAAAAACCCATCAGAAAATATAATTTCCGAGAGGAGTATCTTCCAAAGCTTACTGCACAGAAAATTATATACACACATTCTCAAATAACTATGGTAGGCATTCCTAAGATCATCTACCTAAAAAAAAAAAAAAAAAAAAAGAACAGCAAATCCAACCACAATCAAGTACTAAAATTTTTAACACAGCTATCACCAGCTAAGCAATTTATCACAGCTTCTCAAAGTATTGGGCACACACAGTGACAAACCAGTATGTCAAAACAGTTATTATAATTTGAAAAAAAAACTGTGCTACAGGAACACAAGACGAGTTTTTCCTCTGGAAAAAAAATTCAAGTAGATTTTTGAAAGAGCAAAAAGGGAGACCAATTTTAGAAAAATAATGTTTCCCCCCAGTGTTTAGCATTTATCTGATACAGCCTCATTTTTGCAAAGAGAAACTTTACCTAACAAGACTCACACCAGGGATCTGATCTATCCCCAAAGGCACTTTCTTAAAATGAGAAAGAACAAAGGAGGAAATCTCCCAGCATGTGCTTTCCATACCAGTTTCTTTGGACAGCATCAAGAGTGACAATATAGCCAGCCCAAGCTTTTCAGCTTTATTCTGTGGCCCGTGTACAACAGAACTGATTAGCTATCACTCAAAAGGATTCCAAACAAAATAAATATTAGAAGGTAAAGATCATAGCAACATAGTGACTACATAGCAAGAGTAAAACTACAGAAGACATGTATCTTATTAAACTTGTGTACTTTTCATTTCAAGAGTTAATGACCTCAGAATATTCAAATTCCTGAGGCTTTTTCATTTCAGTCAATAGTTTGAAACTGGATTAAAAAAAAAAAAACGAAACCAACCACTCCAAATCTGCTCTCCCTTAAATTAATTTGTAATTAGAAGTCAATTTAAAAAGAGTGACATTCAAAGCCAGTGCCTTACTTAATACACAAATTTTGGAATGTTAACATTGCAAAATTACTGGGGAAACCGATCTTTCAGCGAAGCTTTCCAGAGAAAAACTCTCCAGAAACAAACCTGGCGCTTGGCTGTTCTAGAAGCTGTCGTTTCAGTATAACAGAGAAAATAAATTTTAAATAATTTTTATTAATTATGGTAAGGCCCCCCACACCCCCCCCCCCCCCCCCCCGCCAAAGATTTACAAGTGTGTATCCCCATCTCCACTCTGACAGAGATGTCAGTTCTCTGGGTCAAGATAAAACCAGCTGCTTGGCTCACACACAGGAAGCCACAGACAGGGGAATATCGCGTTCAGAGCCTCGAAATAATACGCGTTAGTTAAAACTGCCTGCTACTAAACCAAAATTATTCAAGCGGAGCCCCATTTGTCACAATCCAATCATAAGGGTTCCACCCGCCCTCCCCCAACGGCTTGTGTAGTGGTGGGTATATCTGCTTCGGTAAAGAAGCCATCATCAGGTAAAGAAGACTGGGGTGGGAGAAAAAGCGGGGAACAGGGGGCACCCTTTCATCCAATTTCGCGAGGCGTGAGTAATTGGTACAGTTGAGAGGAACGGAGGAACGTTCTATTTATCGGGGGTTGAAGTAGGGTGAGGGGAGAATTTCGTTCAAATCAACATGGCCAGCAAGATGTCCCTACAAACAAAAGGCAACGGGGGGATATAAACACGAACCATTCACCTCCATCAGCTATAGCATCGCCATCATGGTGTGTGCAGAGACCCCCAAAGGCTCCTCTCACCCTCCGCACCAGCCAGAGGAAGAGAAGGAAAAGAAGGGAGAGGTAGCTGCTTCCCACCACCCACCACTGCTTCCAAATACACACCCTTCGGGGGGGGGAGGGCTCCCCCCCCCCGCGGTTGCCCAGAATCAGAGAGAAAGTAACGTCCCGCCCAGGCAGACTCCCCCGCCACCCCTCGGCCGAACCCCAACGCCGGCCCGGGGCTCACTAAACTTTACCGGAGCTTCTCCCCACATCCCCGCCCCAATGCCCCAAGATCGCGCTGCCCACAAGCTGGGCACCCCCGGCGCCTCCTGACAGGAGGGCAGCCGGGGAGAGCCGACTCCGGGGTGGGGGCGGCAGGGAGCCACTGAGGGGCGGGGCGGCCGGAGCCAAGTTCCCGGGGGTCTAAGGAGAGCTCCTGACAGCAGCCCGGGACTGCAAAGGAGGAAGAGGAAGCGGCGGCGGGGAGCTTTCCCAATCCCCCCTACACGAGCACCCTGCCCCAGCCCCCGTTCCCCATGGGGGGGGCGGGGAGGCTGGCTGGAAGGTGAGGAAGCCGAGCCCAGGGGGCAGCCGAGGCCCCCACCTCCCGACTCCCGATCTCTTCCCCCGCCACCCCCGCCAGAGGCGCCCACAACAATAACACGCCGGGGACGACCCGTCAGCGCCCCCGAGGCACCCGGGGCCCGCGGCCCGCCGCTGCCGGGCCCCCTCAGCTGGGGCCGGGCGCGCCGCTCCTCCCTACAACTCCAGGCCCGGGTGGAGTCAGGCCCGAGCGGCCCCCCAGGGTCAGACCCATCCCCCCCGGCAGCAGCGGCGCCGTCTCCGCGGCCGAATATTAGAAGTGAATTCGAGCTGCGCTTTACCTTTAGTTCCGCACTGTCCGCCATCTTGCGTCTGTCAGCGCAAGCGCACTGAACCTCGCCGGGGGCCGCCGCTAGACCCGCCCCTCTAGCCAGCCTGGCCCCGCCCCGGCCCGTCCCCTCTTGCCCCTCCACCTCCCCGTCCCGCCCCCGGCCTCCGCCCCTCTCCGGGCGCTCGGAGCCCCGCCCCGGGCACGTACAGCAGGGAGACGGGCACGTACCATTTAAATAATGGCGCCAAGCGGGGAGGTTTGACAGTTACTCCCCCCTCGGCCTCCCCGCCCCCCATCCTCTCCTGGCTAGCTCCTCCGGAGAAAGGCCGGAGCGAGTGGGCTGCCGGCCTGAGCCCCGCCCCTCCGCGGCCTGCAGAACCTTGCTGCAAAGCTTCGATGCCTACAGTCACAGAAACTATAATGGCCCCCTCCCCCAATCAGCGAGTCCTTTTCAGCACCTGCTACCTTCGAGGCTACAATCCGTTACATTTGAAGATCACCTGGTGAAGCATTTCCAGATTTATTAGCTCAGATCCTGCTCATGACAGTGCGGTGAAGTGGGCAGAGCAGAGATTACAATTCACGTGGTATATATGTGTGTATATATATATATATATACACACACAGTGTGTACACACACACACACACACACACACACACACACACATATGTATAGAGTCAGAAATGAAAGCTCAGGCAGGGAAAGTGACTTGCCCAAACACTTGACAGGGGCGTGACCTAAGACAAAATTCTGAAGACGTTCGTTCATTAACTCTTTGTTTCAACAATTATTTAGTGATTATGTTCCAGTCCTGTTTCTTTATATATACATCGGAAAAATAAATACAACTAAGTCCCTGCCCTGCTGTAGTTCTCTAATGGACGTACAGACAAGTGATAAAGATACAATTACAAATGGTGATGAGTACTAGAAAAGAACAAAGGGTCCAGTGAGAGAATAGCGATTGGAAGGAGATGGACTTAATGCAAGGAGGGCTTTCTCTCCAAGAAACTGACATTTTAAGTAGATGTGATGAAAGAATTATTTCACACCTTTTCCTCCCTGTTGGAAGCCTCCTATACCTCCTCTCCAACCCCCACTTTTTGCTAGCAATTTTGCTTCATACCTCATGGAAAAACTTAAAAGATGACAGACATGAACTCCCTTCTCCCCATCCAAACTATTCTTACAGGCAGTTACATTTGGGTTACTATGAATTAAGTGTCCCTGTGCCTATGAAGGCCAGTCCCTCTACCAGTGACCTGGATTCCTTTCCCTCCCACATTCCTAAGAATTTTACTCCTACAATCAAATCGCCCTTCCAACATCATTACTTTTTCCCCTATTAGATTACTCCTATCAGCATATAAACATACTGAAATTCCTCCCATCTAAAACAAACCTCCATTGGCTCCAAAATCTCCCAAACTGCCCTATTTCTCTCTCTTCACTGCATAAATTCTCCGAGAGGTTTTTCAAGATCTCTCTACAGCGCTTGTTCCCACTTCCTCATGTCACATTCCCTTCTCAGCCCCTCTGATCCAGCTTTGACTTCTCTCAAGATCCCTTATCAAGATTATTAACAACCTCCGTGTTTCCAAAACCAATTGTCAATTCTCTATTCTTATCTAAAATGACCCTCTCAGCAGAATTACAAACAGTTGACAAGACTCCTTTCTCCTGAAACACTTTTCCCCCTGAACTTCCTTCGACATCTCACTGTCCTGATTTTCCTGTTCCTTCACTGAGCCTCCTTTTCAAACTCTTCTGCTGATTTCTCTTCTTTGGCTCAATCTTTAACTGTTGTAGTGCTCCAGGGCTCAGTCCTTACCTGTCACCTCCATTTAACTCTCCCCAGGTGAACTCATCCAACTCTTTGACATTCAAATTTTTGTCCAGCCCAGACCTCCCCACCCAAATCCAGGTTCATAAATCCAACTGGCTACTTAATATCTCTACTTCATGACTCCTAGTCATCTTGAGCTTACCGTGTCAAATAGAGCTTGGATTTTATCCCCCGATCCTGTTCCTTTCCCAGTACTCTCAGTGGATGGCACCATCATCCACCCAGATGTCCAAACCAAAAATCTGGAAATCATCCTTGCTTCCTCTCAGTCACCTCTCACATCCAATCCATCAGCCGGTCCAGCTGACTCTGCCTCTAAACCATATCCCAAGCCTATCCATTTCACTGGCTGCCCACTACCATCACCCTATTCCAAGATGGCATAATTTTACAACTGGATTGCTAAGAAGGCTATTCAACTGACAGAACGACATGATGACTTTCGTGCCCCTACGCACTTTTGCCTTCTGGGGGCTGTGGTATAATAAAAATACTACTTGACTTTGTCCCTGGTTCCTGTCACAGAGCTCCTAAAACCTCAGAAATTTCCTGAGAGATAGGATTGTGTTTTGTTATTCAAAATGAGCCCCTTTCCACCGCACCCGCACCCAAGTTTATACTAATGAGATGAGAGGGCGTGGCTCCCGGGGAGCTTCAGGTTGGGAGCTGGTCACTACAAAGACTCAACACATGATTAGAGGGATGTTAGTAAATACAAGGAAGTACTAGGAAGTGGGTGGCCAGAGAGGGCAGGGAATCTCTGCATCCCCTCCCTTCATGCATTGCCCTATGCATTTCTTTCATTTGGCTGTTCCTGAGTTCTCTCCTTTATAATAAACTGGTAAATGTAAGTAAAGTGTTTCCTTGAGTTTTATGAGTCCACTCTAATGAATTATCAAACCTGAGGAGGAATTCTAGGAATCCTCAAATTTGTTCAGACAGAACTACAAGTGGCCCATAGGGCTGGCAACTAGCATCTGAAGTAGGGACAGGCTTGTGGGACTCAGCCCTAAAGCTGTGGGGTCAGAGCTTACCCCTGGAGTTGATGTCAAAACTGAATTGTTGGGGGCACCTGGGTGGCTCAGTCCGTGAGCCTCCAACTTCGGCTCAGGTCATGATCTCACAGTTCATGAGGCTTAGGTCATGATCTCACAGTTTGTGAGTTCGAGCCCCGCGTCAGGCTCTGTGCTGACAGCTCGGAGCCTGGAGCCTGCTTCACATTCTGTGTCTCCCTCTCTCTCTGCTCCTCCCTGTTCACATGCTATCTCCATCTCAAAAATAAATAAAGATTAAAAAAATTTTTTTTTCAAACTGAATTGTTGGATGCTTAGTTGGTGTTGGAGAATTAGTGTGGAAAGATATCACATATTTGGTGTCAGAAAGAACCTCAGAGGCCCTTTCTTCCATTATATATATATATATAATATATATATATTATATATATATTACATATATATATTATATATATATATATATATATAATATATATATATATATATACACACACACACACACATACCCCTGGAGTTACATGAAAAAAATTACATTTAAAATTACATCTTAAAAATTACATTTTAAAAAATGTATATTATAAAATTACATTTAAAAATTACATTTAAAAAAACTACATCTTAGGGGCGCCTGGGTGGCTCAGTCGGTTGAGCGTCCGACTTCAGCTCAGGTCACGATCTCGCGGTCCGTGAGTTCGAGCCCCGCGTCGGGCTCTGGGCTGATGGCTCGGAGCCTGGAGCCTGCTTCCGATTCTGTGTCTCCATCTCTCTCTGCCCCTCCCCCGTTCATGCTCTGTCTCTCTCTGTCTCAAAAATAAATAAAATGTTAAAAAAAATTAAAAATAAATAAAAATAAAAATAAAAAAACTACATCTTACATTTGTATTCGTATAAAGACTAATGCAATCCAAGCAGAGTATACTTATTTTTTCTTCCAATAATAAAGATTTAAAACATTTTGTGGGCCCTAAAATTATCGTGGTCCCACAGAACACATAAAAATTAACTCAAAATTATTCGTAGACCTAAATATGACTTAAAACTATAAAACTCTTAAGAGTAAATCTCTGTAACCTTGAGTGAGATAAAGCTTTCTTAGATGTGGACCACACATACATTTTTGGTAGGAATAGTACAGCCATTTTGGAAAATAGTTTGTCAGTTCTTTGAAAACTGGAAATGTACTCACCATACAACTCAACAATTCTTGGACATTTATCCCAGAGAAACAAAGACTTCTTTTCATGTAGAAAGTTGTACAAGAATGTTCATAGCAGATTGATTGATTGATTGATTGATTTAAAGTTACCTATTTATTTTGAGAGAGAGAGAGAATGTGTGCATAAGTGGGAAAGGAGCAGAGGGCGAGAGATTGAGAATCCCAGTCTCCACTGACAGCATGGGGTCCAACCTCACCAACTGTGAGGTCATAACCTGAGCTGAAATCAAGAGTCAGACACTTAACTGTCCACTAAACTACCCAGGCCCCAATAGAAGCTTTATTTTTAAGATCCCCAAACTAGAAACTATCCAAATCTCCTTTAATGGGTAAACGACTAAACCAACTGTGATACCATGGAATACTGTACTCAGCAGTCTAAAAACAAAACCAAAAAAACTTTTGATACACACAACAAGTTGGATAAACCTCATGAAAATTATACTGACTGAAAAAAAAAAAACTAATCCCAAAAGGATTCTTATTGTCTGATTCTATTTCTGTAACATGAATGAAATAACATAATTACAGAGGTGGAGAATAGACTAGTGGTTGTCAGGGAGTTAGGGATGGGGCAGGGGCAGGGGAAGGATGGTTCTTACCAATGTCAATTTCTTGATTTTGATATTATACTATAGTTCCATAAAACAGTAACTTTGTGGAGACTGGGTGGGGGGAGGATGCATGAGACTTCCCTGTACATTTCTTTGCAATCTCCTACGAATCTACAATTACTTCAAAATAAGAGTACACATTTTTTCCAGATGTATATGAACATGTATATCTGAAAAGTATACATATGTGTATATAAATATTGAAGATACACTGTATCTTCAATGAAGATTGTTGTATCTTCAATGAAGATTGTTGTATCTTCAATGAGGATACAGTGTATCCTCAATGTGGGGAGAAGGACATGATCAAAGTGGCAGAGTAAGCAGTTACAAACTCCCATACCTCCATATAAACTTAAAAAAAAAAAACAAATAAACAGCAACTTGGGGCACCTGGGTGGCTCAGTCAGTTAAGCAACTGACTTTGGCTCAGATCATGATCTCACCCTCAGTGAGTTGGAGCCCCATGTCAGACTTTGTGCTGACAGCTCAGAGCCTGGAACCTGCTTCAGATTCTGTCTCCCTCTCTCTCTGTCCCCTCCCTACTTGTGCTCTGTCTCTTACAAAAATAAACATTTTTTAAAATTTATTTTTAAAAAAACCCAGCAACTGTCAGACTAACTTGGTCAGACCTCTGGAAAACAGGCAAAGGTTTACAGCATTCAAGCAAATGCTTAGTCCAAAAAGGAAACTTTAAATTTTATGATACTTTCACTTACATCTGCCCTACTCCCTCCCTGACTTGGTAGCAGTCTTCCACAACACCCCACCTTCCCGGGATGGAGCCCTGGTCCCTGGAAATCATTCGTCTGTTCTAATCTTCCTGGGGGCTAGCTAAAGGACTAATGCAAGGCCTGTTCTCTGTTGTGTTTAACGTGGAATCCGCCACAGAAAAGCAGCAGGTGTTGCTTGAAAACACTGTAATGCAAACAAACAACCTGAAACTGCCCGGGGCCAAAGATTACAGTTGGTACCTAAATAGACCACCTAAAGCCTGGGAGTAGAAACTGGGGAGAGAAATTTACTGGGAAATTAGGTCATTCAAATTAGAAAGTGCTCAAGAACACAGGGGCATTCAGAAAGCCACACAAATGTGCCTGAGACAAGATGCATCTCAGGAGAGACCTAAGAAAGCCCTCAGATTCCACCATTGGCTGACATACATGCTCAATGTAACCAGAAAGGGAGATTGAGGAAGGATTTCAAATGGTCTAGGTACGTGTTAAAGAAATAAGACCCAATCCACAAAGACGGGGAAAGGTGTTACGTTTGTTTGTTTGTTTGTTTGCTTGTTTGTTTAAGTTCCCAGTATTGAAGGGAATCTCAGTAAAAACACTGGCTGAACACAAGCTGAGGCTCCATCAATCAAGAACAGCAAATCCTGGGGAAGGGAGAGCATTTGATTCCCAGAGATAACACAATATAATATACAAATGCTTAGTTTTTTATGACGACAACAAAGAAACACAAAACATAATAAGTAACAGGAAAATATTGCCCAGTCTAGTGAAAAAAAAAATTTGACAAAAACTGTTCTTGAGGAAGCTCAGACATTAGACTTACACAAAGACTTGAAAGCCACTGTCTTAAGGGGTGCCTGGGTGGCTCAGTAGGTTAAGTGTCATGATCTCATGGGTTCTTGTGAGTTCGAGCCCTGCCTGGTGTTCTGTGCTGACAGCTCAGAGCCTGGAGCCTACTTCAGATTCTGGGTCTCTCTCTCTCTCTCTCTCTCTCTCTCTCTCTCTCTGTGCCCCTCCCCGACTCACACTCTGTCTCTTTCTCTCACATTTTTTTTTTTAATTTAAAGCCACTGTCTTATATATTCTCAAATTGCTAAAGGAAACTAGGTAAATAATGTATGAACAAAAAAGAGATAAAGAGATAGAAATTACTAAAAGGAATAAAGTAGAACTTCTGAAGCTGAAAAGTACAATAAAATGAAAAATTCGCTAGAGGTATTTAAGAACATATTTAAGCAGTCAGAGGAAAGCAGGGGACATCTTGAAAGCAGGAAGAATAAAATAATTTATCACATACAAGTATTCTCAATCAGACTAAAAGCCAATTTCTCATCAGAAACAAAAGACTCTAGAGAGCAATGGGATGCCATATTTAAAGTGCTGAAAGGAAGAAACCCCGTAAATTGGAATTGTACCCAGCAAATCTATCCTTCAAGAATGAAGGGGAATATAAGACATTCCAAGATAAATGAAAGCTAAGAGAGTTTATTACTAATAAACCTGCCGTAGAAATAATGCTAAGGGTATCTTTTAGGTTAAAAGGAAAGAACAGTGAACAGTAACTCAAAGCCATGTGAGGAAATAAAGAACACTGGTAAAGGTAACTACATAGGTAAATGAAAGTCAGTAGCATTGTACTTTTTATTTATTTACATATTTTTATCAAGTAAGCTCTATGCCCAACGTGGGCTTGAACTCACAACCCCGAAATCAACAGCCATATGCCCCATGGACCAAACCAGCCAGTTGCTCAAGATTATTGTACTTTTGGTCTGTAATGCTTTCTTTTCTTTCTTTCTTTCTTTCTTTTTTTTGTTCTATATGACTTAAAATATAAGTGCACAAAATAATAACTATAAGTCTATGTTAATGGGCACATAATGTAAAAGGTGCAATCTGTGACCATAAAAGGGGAGGAACAGAAATGTATGAGAGCAGAGTGCTTGGATATTTTCGAAATTTAGTTGGTACTATTCAAGATCACTAAGACATGTACGGAAAAGTTAAAAACAGAATCAGAACACTACAAAAAAAAAATCAACCAGATTAAAAAAAAAAAAAAAGACAGTAAAGGAGGATTGAGGAATAAAAAGTATACAAATCTTAGGGTCCCTGGGTGGCTCAGTTGGTTAAACATCCGACTTGATTTTGGCTCAGGTCTTGATCTCAGTGTCATGAGTTTGAGCCCCACACTGGGCTCCATGCTGGGTGTGGAGCCTACTTAAAAAAAAAAAAAAAAGAAGAAGAAGAAAAGAAAAAGAAATAGTTAAATGGCAGAAAGAAGTCCTTTCTTATAAGTAATCACTTTAAGTGAAAACAGATTAAACCCTCAAATTAAGAGAGATATTGTCAGAACAGGTTAAAAATATGATCCATTTGTATGCTACAAGAGACACCTTTTAGATACAAAAGCACAAATAGACTGAAAGTAAAAAGATGAGGAAAATATATTCCATGCAAATAGTAACTAAAAGAAAGTGGTTATCTTATTATCAGACAAAATAGATTTTATTGTTTTTAGACAAAATAGATTTTAAATTACAAATGGATATAAGAGACATAGAAGGACAAAAACAAAACAAAAAACAAAAAGACATAGGACATTATATATCGATAAAAGTTTTTTAAATTCATACTGACAATCTGCCTTTTAATTGGAGAGTCTAATCCATTTACATTTATATTAACAAAGATTTAATACATAAAGAAGATATAACACATTAAACATATATGTACATATTCACAGAGCCCCAAAATATATGAAGCAAGTGCACATGAAACATTCTCCGGGATAGACTATATGTTAGGCCACAAAACAAGTCTTAATAAATTCAAAAACATTGAAATCATACAAAATATCTTTTCCAACCACAATGGAATGAAACTAGAAATTAATAACTGAAGGAAACTGGAAAAGACACAAATATATAGATAGTAAACAATATAATCGTAAATAGCCCCTGGATCAAGATAAATGAAAAAATACATTGTGACAAATGTAGACAAAGCACAATTTCTAGGGTGCAATGAGAGTAATGCTCAGAGGGAAATTTACAGCTGTAAAGGCCTACATTAAAAAAAGGTGAGGGGCGCTGGAGTGGCTCAGTCAGTTAAGCGTGCGACTTCGGCTCAAGTCATGATCTCACGGTTCATGAGTTTGAGCCCCACGTCGGGCTCTGTGCTGACAGCTCAGAGCCTGGAGCCTGCTTCAGATTTTTTGTCTCCCTCTCTCTCTCTGCCCCTCCTCTGCTCATACTCTGTCTCTCTCTCTCAAAAATAAATATACATTTAAAAACATTTTTAAAAAGAAGATCTCAAATCAATAATATAATTGTATACCTTAAGGAACTAGAAAAAGAATACCAAATGAAACACAAAGATAGATGAAAGAAGGAAATAAAAGATTAGAGTGAAGGTAAATTAAATAGAGTAGAAAAAGAATAGAGAAAATCAACAAAACCCAAACTTGGCTCTTTGAGAAGATCAACATGATTGACCAATCTTTAGCTAAATTCACTAAGGGAAAAAGGAGAAAAGATTCAAATCAGAAATGAAAGAGTAGGCATTAACTTCATGGAAATTAAAAGAACTGCAAGAGAATACTGCAAAAAATGTACTCCAACAAATTGGATAACCTAGATAAAATGGACAAATTCCTAGAAATACACAATCTATCAAAATGACTCATGGAGAAATAGAAAATCTGAATAGACTTATAATAAGTATGGAGATTGAATATATAATTTAAAAAAATCCTCCCAACAAAGAAATCCCAGGACCAGATGGCTTCACTGGTGATTTCTACCAAACATTTACAGATGAATTAACTATTCCCCCAAAACGAAGAGAACATACTACTTACTAATTTATTCTGTAAAACCTGCATTAGCCTGATACTCAAATCAGACAAAGATATTACAAGGAAAGAAAACTATAGACTAATATCCCTTTCAAATCCTTTGGTTAAACTTACTCCTTGGAATTTTATTCTTTTTTTTTTTTTTTTTTTAATTTTTTTAAATTTTTTTTTTCCCAACGTTTTTATTTATTTTTGGGACAGAGAGAGACAGAGCATGAACGGGGGAGGGGCAGAGAGAGAGGGAGACACAGAATCGGAAACAGGCTCCAGGCTCCGAGCCATCAGCCCAGAGCCCTACGCGGGGCTCGAACTCACGGACCGCGAGATCGTGACCTGGCTGAAGTCGGACGCTTAACCGACTGCGCCACCCAGGCGCCCCTGAATTTTATTCTTTTTGATACTATTATAAATGAAGTTATTTTCTTAATTTCCTTTTCAAAATGTTCATTGCTAGTATATAGAAATAAAACTGATTTTTGTGTGTTGGCTTTATATTTGACACCTTTGCTGAATTTGTTTAATTTGCCACTTGCAAGTGGCAAATTTTGTTTTGTATCATTTACTATAATTTTTTTTTAATTTTTCAAGTTTATTTATTTATTTTGAGAGAGAGTGCACAAATGGGGGAGGGCCAGAGAGAAAGAGACATAGAGGATTAGAAGCGGGATCTGCACTGACAACAGAGAGCCCAATGCAGGGCTTGAACTCACTAACTGTGAGATCATGACCTGAGCGGAGATCAGACGCTTAACCAACTAAGCCACCCAGGTGTCCTTAACCACAAGTTTTAAAATAATGTAACAAACAAACTTAGAGAGAAATTTGTAGTCAAATACGCCTATATTAGAAAATGTTTTCGGTTGAAAATCAGTTATGTAAGTTTCCATCTCAGAAAGATATTAGGAGAACAGCAAATCAAATTCAGACTAGCAGTGAGGAAATAATAAAAATGACAGCAGAAATAAAATTTATAACAAATACAAAATACAAAAGGTCAACAAAGCTGAAAGTTGGCAATTTAACATTTTTTAAAAATGCTTTTAATGTTTATTTATTTTTGAGAGAGAGAGATAGAGCATCAGTGAGGGAGGGGTAGAGAGAGAGGGACACACAGAATTCAAAGCAGGCTCCAGGCTCTGAGCGGTCAGCACATAGTCCCACATGGGTCTTGAACCCATGAACTGCGAGATCATGACCTGAGCTGAAGTTGGACACTTAACCCACTGAACCACACAGGCACCCCAGCTATTTAACGTTTTTAATAAAATTGGTTACCCTTAATAAGACTGATCAGGAAGCAAAAAAGCGAGGGATATCTGGGTGGCTCAGTCGGTTAAGTGTCCAACTCTTGATTTCGGCTAAGGTCATGATCTCATGGTTTGTAGGTTTGAGCCCCACATCAGGCTCTGTGCTGACAGCTCAGAGCCTGCTTGGGATTCTCTGTCTTCCTCTCTCTCTGCCCCTCCCCCACTCATGTTGCTCTCTCTCTCTCTCTCTCTCTCTCAACAATAAATAAACTTTAAAAAAAAAAAGAAGAAAAAGAGAAATTATCACTACCACGTATGAACAAATGATCACTAAAGATACTGTAGATACTAAAAAAGATTATAAGAGAATACTATGAACAGCCTGCTGCAATACAGCTGATGATTTAAATAAAATAAACAAATTATATAAAACATATAACTCAGAAAACTGACTCAAGAAGAAATAGAAAATAAGAATAGTCCTACATCTATCAAAGATATTGAATCCATTATTTAAAACCTTCTTACAAAGAAAACTCCAGACACAGATGATTTCACCAGTGAATTTTCCAGACAATTAAGGAAGAAACAATAATCAATCTTACACAAAATCTACCCAAGGATAGGAAAAGATAGACTCAACTCTTTGGGTCAAGGACCTTGAAAACAAAACCTGACAGGGATACTGTGAGAAAGAAAAAATATAGACAATTCTCTCTCATTCCCATAGGAGCAAGACTCTTAAGCAAAATATTAGCCAATTGAATCCAGCAATATATAAAAGCAAAATAGAATATAACCAAGAAGCACTTGTTCTAGGAACACAAAAAGTTGTTTACCATTTAAAAACCAGCCATTTTAATTGCCTTCTTAGCGCAGTGGACAAGGTATCAGTCTCATAAAAACCAGCCATTTTAATCGACCACATTAATAGACACAAAAAGTGAAAGTGCATACGATCATGTCGATAGACGCAGAAAAAGCATTAAAAAAAAAATTTAACACCCATTCATCATATCAGCTGTAATGAACTAGTCATAGAAGAGAGCTCCATTATATGATTACAAGTATCTACCAAAAATGTACAGAAAACATAGTTAATGGTAAAATATTGAAAATATCCCTTTTGATAATGGGAATGATAAAGGTGATAAGGTAAGTGGATGAAAATATCAGGATTAGAAAGAAGTAATTAAATTGTCATGTACAGGGAAAATGATTGTGCCTGAAGAACATCTAAAAGATTCTAAGAAAAACTATTAGATATTAGAATTAGTAGGTGAATTTGTCAACTCACTTGATACAAGGTGAATTTAAAAAAATCAATTCTATTTCTAAATATCAGCAGTAAACAAATATATAATACAATTCTTCAAAAGATACCAATTGTAATAACACTCTTATTTTTATTTTTTTTTTCAAGTAAGCTACATACTTAATGTGGGGCTTAAAATCATGCCCCAAGGTCAAGAGTTGCATGCTTTACCGACTGAGCCAGCCAGGCATCCCTATAATAATATTTTTAGAATAACAAAAGATATCTTGGAACACGCCTTCAAAAAAAGGCCTCTACAGGGTGCCTAGCTTGCTCAGTCAGTGGAGCACGTGACTCTTGATCTCAGACTTGCAAATTCAAGCCTCACAATGGGTGTGGATCCCACTTAAAATAAAATTTAAAAAATAAATAAAAATAAAAAGGCCTCTATACTGAAAACTATTAAAATGCCACTGAAATCAAAGACCCAAATAACTAGAAGGATTATATTCTTTTCATAGATTTGACTACTCAACATTGTAAAGATGTCAGTTTGCTCCCAGTTGATACATATTTCATTGGAATATATTCAGCGTAATTGCAATCAGAACCCTAGCATATTTGTTGTAAATACTAATAAACTAATTTCAATACAACAGGAATGCAATGATTCAGAAATAGCAAACACAATCTCAAAGGAAACAACCTAAGTGGATGTCTCATAGTACCAGAAATTAAAACATGCTATCAACCTAAAGTGACTGAATCATGAGTATTAGCACGAGGATAGATAAGTAGAGCAAAGAACAGATGCTATAGTTCACAGACACTTGGGGAAAGCATGATCTTTTCAATAAAAGATGCAGGTCAATTGGACATCACTTAGCAAAAAATGAATCTTGACCCCTATCTCCAATCACACATAGAAAGCAATTCCAGATAGATTATAAATCTAAATATGAAATGTAAAAACATAAATAAATCTTTTATAAGTTAACACATATATCTTTATGACCTTAAGGTAGGCAGAAATCTCTTAAATAGGATACAAAAAGTGCTAACCACAAAGGAAAACATTAATAAATTAGAGCATGTTCATATTTAAAACTTTCTCTTCATCATAAGACACTATTAAGAGAGAGAAAAAGTGGGGCGCCTGGGTGGCGCAGTCGGTTAAGCGTCCGACTTCAGCCAGGTCACGATCTCACGGTCTGTGAGTTCGAGCCCCGCGTCGGGCTCTGGG
Organism: Herpailurus yagouaroundi; assembly: GCF_014898765.1. NCBI lineage: Eukaryota > Metazoa > Chordata > Mammalia > Carnivora > Felidae > Herpailurus > Herpailurus yagouaroundi. The sequence goes on along the minus strand of NW_024412415.1, from coordinate 32,848,385 downwards.
CTGATGGCTCAGAGCCTGGAGCCTGTTTCCGATTCTGTGTCTCCCTCTCTCTCTGCCCCTCCCCCGTTCATGCTCTGTCTCTCTCTGTCCCAAAAATAAATAAACGTTGAAAAAAAAAAATTTAAAGAGAGAGAAAAAGTGAGCCAGTAGTGGGAGAATATATTTGAAATACATGTATCCAACAAAAGAGATCACCAGGGATATTATACTAGAAGTTTATAAAACTTCACAGCAATTTAACAAAATACAAAGCATGCAGTCCAATAAAGCAAATAGACAAGAGACTTGAATTGGCACTTCACTCAAGAGCATATTCCAAATGGCCAATAGATACGTGAAAAGATGTTCAACTTCCTCAGTCACCAGGGAAACACTCTGGTGTGACAATTTGGGAAGAAGAAAGGAACAGGCTTGGCTCAGCTTAAATGTTACTTTCTCTGGGATGCCTTCTTATCTAAAGAAGGTAGGTGGTAGATTTTATTTCAACCAGAGTCGCCATTTGCCCTATTTCTGGCTGACCTACATCTAAGTCACCTCCACTAGAATAGACCTCACAGAGGAAATTCCCCACTGTGGGAGTTTGGTGGGAGGAGAGTGCGGAGAGCCAGCCACCCAGCCTGGAGGCCAGAAGCTGAGAGAGAACAGCTTCATGGTTCAGCTAAGGGACAGGTGTGTGAGCCAAGCCTCAATGCAGGTGCCCCGATTCTCTGTGGAGACACAGGGACACCAGGGCAGAGATGCAGCAAACAGCTTATAACATGACCTTCTCAGGATTCCTGCTGCCTGGCCCCCAATCTCTCAGGGTTCTAGTTTACTTTCCAAGTCTACCCGTTTAGGCTCCCTTTGATCCTAAAAGTTCCCGATTTTCTTCCTTTTTTTTCCTTTGCTTTTTTTTTTTTTTAATTTAGTAATCTCTATGCCCCACATGGGGCTCAAACTCACCACTTGAGGGTCAAGAGTCACATGTTCTACCAACTGAGCCAGCCAGGCCCCCTCTTTTTTCTTTTCTTTTCTTTTTTTTTTTTTTTTTTTTTTTTTTACCTTCAATGGATTTCCCTGTTTGTAATCAAGAATCCTGACTGATGCATCATTTTCTTGTTCACTTTTTCATTGCATTTATCACAGTGTATAATTATTTAATTCATTTGTTTGTCTCCTTGGTGCTGACCCATACCTAAGAGTAAGTTCCAGAAGGTCAGAATTCCTACCTGTGTTGTTTTCCACGGTACCTCCTGCACTCAGAATAAGGCCTGACCCAAGGACTCAATGAATGCTGGTTGAAAGGATGTCTCTTTTTTTTTTTTTTTTTTTTTTTACTACCTTGCATCCTTGTGTGCTTATTCACAGAAAGGGGTTTTCAGCAGCCATCTTTACCAAAATGTTTAACTTGACATATTTTCTGTCAGGGCATTTTCAGCCAATGGTTTGAGAGCCACTATTCAGTAAGACTAGCTTCAAGACAGGCCTGGGATCTAATTTCAGGATGAAAGATTAGAAAGCTGCCTCATGTTGCTACTGAAGTTCTCAAATATGCCTAGATATTTATATTAGTTGCTAAACAACGGCTCTATTTTCTTTCTCACTAACATTCTTCCATTCAGCAAAGTAGATAATCATAACCTTAAGAATATCCATCATCTTAGAACCAAGGCATTTTAAAAATTTTTACTAAAAACAAAAACAAAACCTTCATTTTGAATAAAAACAAGCATTTGTAATTTTTCTGCATTGACCCTCTTGCAAAAAAAAATTATTATTTTTTGGTTTTCAGTCTCTGACAGAATTGCAGAGTGGAATTATCAGGTAAGGAAGGGAGGACAGAATAAGGAAATATCTGAATTATAACTTATGTTGAGTGAGTGTGACTTAAGTGGCTGTGGAAGGAATTCAGATTTTTTTTTTTTTTTTTTTTTAGAGAGAGAGGGGGCGGGGGGGGGGGGGGGGGGGGGGGGGAGGGGAGAGAGATAGAGAATCCCAAGCAGCTGCATGCTTAGCACGGAACCCAATGAGTGGCTTGATCCCACAACCATGAGATCATGACCTGAGCTGAAATCAAGACTTGGATGCTCAACCAACTGAGCCACCCTGGTGCCCCATGAAAGAACTGTCTTAAGGATCAGGTATTTTTATTCAGGTTTAAAGCAAAATTAAATTGTACTTGAAGGTAGACTTGGAATATGATGGCCTACCATCACAACCACAAAAATAGAGTAGCAGAGTTACAAAACTAGACCCAGGTATATGGAAAATGAAAGGCTGTTATTGTTACCTACAGTTTATTTCACTGCAATAAACTCTCAACACAAAATCCCTGTGATAGCCATTAAGATTGTTCACAAACCCACAGGTTCTGTTTCCGTGAACCTGAGAAGATGGACACTTTTCTGAACCTTTTGAAGATAGGCATACTTGTGTGATTTGCTTTGAATGAGGCAGTATTAGGAGAAGGAAGATGTGTCAATTCTCTCTCTCTCAAGAATACATTAATACATTAATAAAAATACATTAATAAAAAAATGTTTAAAAAAACAGAAAACAGTGAAAACTCAGCATTGCAACAAGGATTTAATAAAAAGTATTGCCCTTACATCCATGTTTGAAATTTGAGAGGGGCACCTGCCTGGCTCAGTTGGTAGAGCGTTTGACCCTTGATCTCAGGGTTGTGAGTTCAAGCCCCACATTGGGCATGGAGCCTATTTTTAAAATAAATAAATGAATGAATGAATAATTAAACTTCTGACTGGATTAAGTGTCAGACTAAAGGTTCAACTAGAATGAGACTTTGAGGTTAACTGCCTCAGAAAGGGTGAGTGAGGGTATTTGGTTTGTGGGGAAAGCATTTGGTGGTCAGAAATGTGGATTATAGATGGTTTCTGACTTAATGGTTGGACTTAATGATTTTCTGACTTTATTATGGTGCAAAAGCATTCAATAGAAACTGTACTTCCAGGGGCGCCTGGGTGGCGCAGTCGGTTAAGCGTCCGACTTCAGCCAGGTCACGATCTCACGGTCCGTGAGTTCGAGCCCCGCATCAGGCTCTGGGCTGATGGCTCGGAGCCTGGAGCCTGTTTCCGATTCTGTGTCTCCCTCTCTCTCTGCCCCTCCCCCGTTCATGCTCTGTCTCTCTCTGTCCCAAAAATAAATAAACGTTGAAAAAAAAAATTAAAAAAAAAAAAAAAGAAACTGTACTTCCAGTTATGAATTTCATTTTTTTTTTTAAGTTTACTTATTTATTTTGAGAGAGAGTATGTGTATGAGCAGGGGAGGGGCAGAAAGAGAGGGAGAGAGAGAATCCTAAACTGGGGAGCCCTACCTGGGGCTCAAACTCATGAACTCTGAAATTGTGACCTGAGCAGAATTCAAGAGTCAGACGCTTAACCACCTGAGCCCAGCTGCCCCTCAATTATGAATCTGGATCTTTTCCCGGGCTAGCGATTTGTGGTGCGATCCTTTCTGGTGACACCGGGCAGGGGCAGGGGCCCGCAGCTCCCAGGCAGCCACGCCATCATGAGGGTAAACGACCAGTGCATTTACAACCATCCCATACTCGGACATCCATTCTAGACCTTTCACTTTCAGGACAGGATTCAACAAGTTACATGAGGTACTCAGCACTATCTTGTAAAATAGGCTTTGTGTTAGAGGATGCCACTTAGATAGGCTAATCTAAGTGTTCTGAGCAAGTGAAAGGTAGGCTAGGCTGAGCTATGATGTCTAGTAGGTTAGGGTTGGTATATGCATTTTTGATTTATGATGTTTTAAACTTAGGATGGGTTTATCAGGAGGTAACCTCATCACAAGGTGAGGAAAATCTGTATACTAGTCCTTAATGTCACCTGAAACTGGGTTTGCCTCTTGGTAGGTGTCGAACAAAAGACCCAATCAAGCCAAAGAATAGGAAAAGGAAGGAGAACAACAAGTAAAGGAGAACACCGGGGAAATTTCCCGAACAGCAAAATTGGGGGGAGTTTCAAGCTGAGAGTGCATACATATTCATGAAGGGGCTTGCACAATGAGGAATACAGCACAGAATTGAAGCACAAGTCACCTTTAGGTGACTAAGTGCAGGTTAAAGTCACAAGGCTGGCAGGGGTCAGCATCAACAGTCCTTGGGCTCCAGCTGGTCAGGTATCTGAATGCTCAAGGGGGTTTAGATCCTGCAAAGATAAGTCAAGAATGTGTGTCAGGTCAATCTTTACTTTTGAATCAGCACTGGGAATTTTACCACTGATTTATTGTCCCTGATATGATTAGGCTACCGCCTGGCCTGATAGTGGCTGTTTGTTCGTACATTCTTTCAGAAGATAGCCAGGGTCCTAAAATGATTTTTCTTATGTCGAGAAAGCTGTGCCTGTCTTTCTTTTTCCAGGGAACCCTAACTCTTTCTGTTTACATGGTGGCTGTTCACAGATATTTTGATTCTCTTCTCCTACCCAATGGTAGGACTGTACTTCCCCAATCCTTTTGAAGTTAATTCTGACCATGTGACTAAATTTTTTCAATAAAATGTGAAAGGAAATCATGTATATCATTTTTGGGGTAGAAACTTTTTTATTTAATTTTGTTTTTAATGTTTATTTATTTTTGAGAGAGAGACAATGACAGAGAATGAGAGGGGAAGGGGCAGGCAGAGAGAGGAAGACAGAATCCAAAGCAGGCCCCAGGCTCTGAGCCATCCACACAGAGCCTGACGTGGGGCTCGAACTCATGAACCGCGAGATCATGACCTGAGCCAAAGTCAGATGCTTAACCGACTGAGCGACCCAGGTGCCCCTGGGGCAGAAACTTTAAGAGCTAGTGCTTACCAATCATTTCTTGGGCTGGAGCCTCCCCTTTATCAGCCTGGGTCCCTGAGTGACTGTAACCAGTAGAGAGCTTTCTTCTAACCTACCATGCAGTGTGAGCAAGAAATACTTGATTTGAGTTGCTCCACTGAAATTTTAGAGTGTTTTTCTTTCTTCCCACAGCATCCTTAACCTATCCTGACCAATCTAGTGACCAAATGTGCTTATCTTTGTAGGAGGAAACCATTATGAAGCAAGAAAGGAAATCCACAAGCCAGAAAGAGAAAGAAAGTTACATCAGACAATATTCTAATTTTAACTTTCACATGGTCAAAGACACTATAAAGAAAGTATATGCTGGGAAAAACATTTGCCATACATACACAAAGGGTTAACATGAGCTGCATTCAAAGGCCATCCATAAGCTGATAACAAAACAAGCCAATGGAAACAATAGGGCAAAGGATATGAGGAAGTTGTGGACATTTGCTGTTTCCTTCTCCAGCTGTGTCTTTCTCCTGCCAAAAGCACCTAGATTTTCTTTGGGGGAACTGCCCCTCTCCCGTTCTCAGGCATGTGATTTGAGGAGCTTGACCACACCCACAGTTGCAGGGGTCCAGAGTGCCAAGACTGGCAAACCTGAGTCACATGCCAAACCCTGAGCCAATCATTGAGCTTCGGAATGATTGGGTCGATTTTGGCATTTCCATGAGATATTACTGAGCAGTATGTATGTATGTATCTATGTATGTATGCATTCATTCATTCATTTTACTGAGCCGTTTTTAAAAATGAGATACTCTACTATGCTTGCATGAAAAGACGTGCATCATATATATTGCTGAATGAAACAGGCAAGTTTCTGGGCAATGTGTATAACAGGACCACATTTTTTTTTCTAAATAGGAAAGAGGGGAAGAGCCTCTAATTAAATGTGACTGTATCTTTGCATGAGCATAGAGAAAAGTGCATAATGCTACGCACCGAATTGTTAACACTGTGTGTTTGTGATTGGGCTCTTGTCTCAGGTCCAAACCAATGCTTTAATTCTCTTTCGTGAGGCTAGGGCTGAGACTCCACAAACTACACTTCAGCGTTGGGTGCTCTGCTTCACTCTGGTGACAGAACGGTAATAAGGGGCTCCAAAAGGCTGGAGGAGGAACTTCCTGTTTGCTTCCTAAGAGCTTCCTATTCCTCTTTTTTTTCCCCTAAAGTTTATTCATTTATTTTGAGAGAGAGGGGAGTGGAGAGCAAGCGTGAGTGGGGGAGGGGCAGAGAGAGAGGGAGAGAGAGAATTCCAAGCAGGCTCCGTGTTTGTAAGATCATGACCTGAGCTGAAACCAAGAGTTGGATGCTTAACTGACTGAGCCACCCAGGCGCCCCCTTCCAGTTCCTATCAGAGTATCCCCACTAATTTTTCACCCTGGCAGCAACACCTGGTTCCAGTTTCCAGTACTTTCCACATGCCCAGAATGAGCTTAGGAGTGCCCACTCCTCAGAGGTCTTGGGTACCAGCCCCACAAGCCCCTTCTCCAAGTTTCTGGGTTCAAATAACTCAGCCAGTTCCCTTTGTTCCCCAGATGTAGAGGTGGGAACCACCTCCTGTAGCTACTCTCTTACCTCAGTGGCCCCTTTATCCCTCAGTCCTCCACTACCTGTTCAGTCAATTATCGTTTGTTATTGCTGCTGTAACAGATCATTACAAACATAGGGGTTTAAAACAACATAAATGTATTATCTTACACACTTCTGGACGTCAGAGTCCAAAGTGGGTCTCATCGGGTTAAAATCAAAGGGTCAACAAAGCTTTATTCCTTCTGGAAGCCCTGGAGAAATCTACTTCTTTGTCTTTTCCACTCAAGAAACTGCCTGCATTCTTTGGTTCATGGCCCCTTCCTCCACCTTCGAAGCCAGCCATGTAGCACCTTCAAATCTTTCTCTGACTTTCTTGCCTCCTCTATCCCTTATAAGGACCCGGTGATTACATTGGACTCACACAGATGATCTACGATAATCTCCCATTCTCAAGACCATTAATGTAATCACATCGGCAAAGTCCCTTTCACCATGTCAAGTAACATGGTGACCAAGTTCTGGAGACTAGGAGATGGACATCTTTAGGGACTATTATTCTGTCTACTCTCCCAAACCCCTAGATCAGAATTTCGTAAACTTTTACTGTAAAAGACTAGACAGTAAATATTCTAAGCTATGCAGACCATATGGTGTCTGTCACAGCTATTCACCTCTGCTATCATAGAATGAAAGCAGCCATAGATGGGGCAGCAAGGGATAAACTTGGCTGTGTTCCAGTAAGACTTTATTTACAAATATGAGCTGGGAAGGATTTGGCCTGTGGGCCTCAATGTGCCCAGTCCGTCCTAGATAAAACTTTTGTCTGTTAAAATACTGATGTATTTTCTGTTTTTCTGACTGATTCACTTTCATTACCTCAAGAGGGTGAAATTGAAGAGGGTAGTGAGGAGACTATTACATTTTCTGTATATATCTCTATACTGTTTGGCTCATCACGATTACAATATATTACTTTTATGACTAAAATACCAAGTATCTGGGGCGCCTGGGTGGCTCAGTTGGTTAAGCGTCTGACTTCAGCTCAGGTCATGATCTCACAGTTCGAGTTCAAGCCCCGCGTCGGGCTCTGTGCTGGCAGCTGGAGGCCTGGAGCCCGCTTTGGATTCTGTGTCTCCCTCTCTCTCTGCCCCACCCCCGCTCACACTTTGTCTCTGTCCCTCTCAAAAATAAATAAACATTAAAAATAATAATAATAATTAAATAAAATACCAAATATCCAATAAACAAAAATGTATGGACTGTATGATCTTATCTATATATAAAAATGTTCTTTACAATACCAAAATATTGGAAATCAACTAAATGTCTAACCAACGCCTGCAGTGGTTGGATGAATGACATATTTACACATTGGCCAGTGCAGTGGTTCCCCATTTCACTCACACTAAAAATAAAAATCCTTACAATAGCCTATAAGGCCCTACGTTTATCTATTACCTCTTTTTTTAAATGTCTATCTCCTCCTGCTAAAATGTAAGTCACACGAGGATGAGGATTTTTCTCATTTTTGAGAACTGATGTATCCTAAGAGCTCAGGACAATACCTCTCACGTAGTAGTGCTCAATCATTATTTACTGAGTAAGTGAATAATGGAATACTTTGCAACGATTAAAAATGATTTTATAGAATTAACTTTCCACGTTTAATCATGTGGAAAAATGTTCAAGATATATTAAGTGAAAAGAATCCCACGATAAGGTAATATATACCCTATAATTTAATTTTCAAAAGTTGTGTTTATACATGGAAAAAATATGGACAGATATACTCTGATATACATATATATTTTTGGGGGGTTTACTTTGGTATATTAAACAGTGGTTATCTCAGAGTGTGAGATTTTGAGTAAGTTTTTATTTTAAGATTTAATTTTCCTTTATTTTTAAAGATAAAAATTAGAATATCTATCTTTGTGGGGCTCCTGGGTGGCTCAGTCAGTTAAGTGTCCGACTTCGGCTCAGGTCACGATCTTGCGGTTCACGAGTTTGAGCCCTGCATCGAGGTCTGTGCTGACGGCTCAGAGCCTGGAGCCTGCTTCCGATTCTGTGTCTGCCTCTCTCTCTGACCCTCCCCCATTCATGCTCTGTCTCTCTCTGTCTCAAAGATAAATAAACGTTAAAAAAAATTTTAGAATATCTATCTTTGAGATATTCTTGAGGGGTTCCACTGCTTTTTCTCATGTGACTCTTCAGCTACAGAGAAATGATACAATTTCTAAGTTACTACATTCCTTCATTCCAACAAACAAAATAGTTCTCAGAAGAACCAACCAGCAGTCCTGATCTTAGTAAGAATTTCCCAAGAGCAAGCTAGCTATTCTTTAAGGTCTAAATGGCAGACAGCAGGGGTGCCTGGGTGGCCAGTCAGTTACACATCCGACTCTTGATTTCGGCTCCGGTGACACTGAGCCCTGGGATCCAGCCAGCAATCCAGCCCCGCACAGGGCTCAGCACAGAACACGGAGCGTGTTTGGGATTCTCTCTCTGTCTCACTCAAAATAAATAAATAAACTAAAGAAAAAAAAAAAGGAAAATAGCAAACCTTCTGTCAGTCTTCTGTCACTTCAAGCGAATGGCCTGTTGCCTCCTCTGAAAGCACTAGGCACTTTAGAGGCACTCATTATGAAAGAATTGTGCCCACCTACAACAGAAGCACCTCCTGGACAGGAGTCCCATTTTAGGTTGAGAATTAGTCTAGGTTAGTAATAAGAGTAGTAGTTAGGAGTCATTAAGACCTACATGATCTTGGGCAAGTTTCTTGCCCCCTCGGACTCTCAGTATTCTCATCTGCAATTTGGGATAATAAGGTCCATGTGACATGACTGTAGAGGTGTGGTCATGAAGAATAAGGGCCTTGGGGGATGCGCCTGGGTGGCTCAGTTGGTTAAGCTTCCGATTTTGGCTCAGGTCCTGATCTCACAGTTCTCGAGTTCAAGCCCCACGTGGGGCTCACTACATGGATCTCTCTCCTCCTTCCTTTCCCTTTATATCTCTTACAGCACTTAGGACAGGTGCCTCACATGTACAAGCACTCTCCTCTCTCACCTCCATGCCCTTCCCTGTCATAAGGAGCACTGTTCACAGTGGCAAGCCAAATACTGGGTCTCTGATGCTTAGCCCTCTCCACCCCCGACAACATTCAGCTCTGTGACTCTGGGTCTCTGTGACTAGGGGGAGAGTATGCACGTGATTAAGGTGATGCTAATGGCCTCACCTTACCAGATCTGGCTGAACTGCTATGGGCTGTTCTGTGAAGGACTCCAGCTCTGCTGTCAACCTTTGAAAGGCTATTCAAATGCAAAAGACTCAGAAGGTAAGGATGCTTGGCCCTAAAATAAAATTGCTATAAAGCCTCCAAGGGTTGGAAAAAACCTGGCTGTGTAATCACCATAGCTGGGCTTTGTTTAAATAAGAGTGTTTGAGGAATGTGTTCAGGATTATTTAAACTCAGACCATGTAAACTCTAAAGAATTCAAAAAGTAAGGGTAAACACTTAAATGACTTTAAAGATTTGCAAGATAAGAGGTTATATAAGTTGTATAGTCATATATAATTTATGTAACCTCCTTCCTTCATCCTGAGGATCAAGTCATTCTATACAGCATGTCTGGCAGGAACAAATGTGGGGAGGGGAGATGGAATCCATGTGTAGGTATATAATGAGATCATACATCCTGGGTTTTCTAGGGTCAGGTTCAATATAAAATATTGTTTTGGGGGCACCTGGGTGGCTCAGTAGGTTAAGTGACTGACTCTTGATCTCGGCTCAGGTCATAATTTCGGTTTGTAGGATTGAGCCCCGCATTGGGCTCTGTGCTGACCGTATGGAGACTCCTTGGGATTTTTCTCTCTCCCTTTCCCCTGCTCACACACACACACACACACTCTCTCTCACACACACAAAATAAATAAACATTTTTTATTATTAAAAAATCCTTTAAAAAATAGTCTGGCTTGGCAGACAGTGTGTTTTGGGGTTTTGTTTCTGAAAATATGGCCACCATTTTACTTCACTGGGATCATCTATTCCCATACCCTTATTTTGCAAAGAAGAAGATGAGACCCAGAGAGGGACTTACCAGTGCTAAGTACAATTCCTGGCATATAGGTACTAGCTAAATATTTGCCAACTGATGCAATTTGGGCCGATGGCTTGCTTAAAATTAGCGAGTTGTTGGAACTCTTCCTCTGGCCTTCTCAGCTGGAGACCATCCAGCCTCCTGTGTGCGGGAACCAGGCCAATACTGACCATGGAAGAGAGAGTGTTAGCAGCCACAGATCCTTCAAGCAAGTGGGTTTGGGATTAAGTGAGCCCCTTCAACTTTGTTGGGACCTCTGGGCACCAGTTACACACTTCCCCAACACCTGTCTTACTGGCCGGACATGATGCCATTTTTATAGGCCCTTCTGGGAAAGTTGTCTTGGTCTAAGTCAGGTCTCCAACCTACCCCCCAACTGATTAGATGGAGGATCAGGTCCAACTCAATTGTGGCCATCTTTATAAACTGGAAAGAACACTGACAGACAGGCAGTGGACCCACCAGAACTACACTTAGGGGACAGATAGAAGACGTAGGGGATGCTGTGATGGGCCACCACACTCCCCTTCGGTACTGAGGCACTCATTTCTTCTGCTGCTGGCTTTATTGGCTGTTGGCAACCCACTGCTGAGTCCCTCTTCTAGAACTGCCTTCAGCCAAGTGGTACTCCTTTCCCAAGAGCGGCCAGCATCCAATACATAGTGAGAATACAAAGGCCTGACCCCACCATCTCAATTTGGAGAAACTCTGAAGGGCCACCCCAGCTCCAGAACTCCCCAAGGGGTTGGCTGAGGCCTTTGTATTGACTACATCAAAGTCCAACTTCTCCCTCAGCCCTCACTCCTCACAGATGTTGATCCTGAGAGTTCTCCCCAATTAACTTCCTGCCTACCAATATCCACCTCAAGAGCCTTTTTGCTACAGAATCCATCCTAAGACAGAGCGAGAAGTGTGCCTACAGACCATGAGAGAAGACTGTGAACAAAGGCCATGAGGTAGCAGACACCACAGCCTTAAAGAAACTTTTCGTAAGTCAGGTGCCATAATTAAAAAGAGAGAAGAAAAGTAGAGAGAGATCAAATCACTTTCTCAATGCATCCTTAAAATCAGCTGAAGTAACTTAAGTTGTCTCCCTTCCAACCAAAAAAGAATCTCTCAGGACCGTACTCAGCTGAGCATCTGCCTTGCGTCCTTCTCGTTTTTCCACTTCCTGCCGTGATCCTGGGACCACATGACTGGAACACGCTGCCCACATTCGTCAGCCTCTCCCTTTGAGGAACTGGCCAGTGTTTTCTAACCCCCAACTTGTGGCTGCAGTCTCGTTCCGAATCAACTGATGACCCAGAACAAAGGTGCTACCGCCCGTCTGATTCTGAGTACGGCATGTCCCTCTGGATGCTGCCTTGGACCGCTGCCGGCTCCCCTGGGGGCTAGTCTGACGGCAGGATCATTTTCTCTAGCTCTATCCCCTCTGGCTCTGGCTCTTCTTCTCCCTCCATTAACCCATGATGTTGAGGGTACAGCCAAGTACATTCATGTTCTAATGATCTCCATTACTTTTTGGCTTTAGTTTCCCCTCTAAGAAAGTGCAGACAGGGCTCCTTGCAGTTTTAGGCTTTGTCCCCCTCGTTTCTTGTTCTCTTGGTTTGCACGTTTCACTCTTCAGCAAGAGACGTCTTTAAGCTTTAAGAATTCATTAGGTCAGGGGCCCCTGGGTGGCTCAGTCGGTTAACTGTCTGACTTCAGCTCAGGTCATAGTCTCTTGGTTTGTGGGTTCAGGCCCCGAGTCGGGTTCTGTGCTTACAGCTCAGAGCCTGGAGCCCGCTTCGGATTCTGTGTCTCCCTTTCTCTCTGCCCTCCCCTGCTCATGATCTGTCTTTCTCTCTTTCTCTCTCAAAAATAAATAAGCATTAAAAAAAATTTTTTTTAAAGAATTCATTAGGTCAGAACTAAGGTTTGTGGAGAACATCTAACTAGTAGAATGAAGTTTTCACATTGAGGCTGACATATGAGTTCAACTATTTCTTGTAATAATATACAAGGTGATGGATCATAAAAAGTTACTTTTCAAATGGGTTCATGTACTTATTTTCAGAAAAATGTTAGTATGTAAACTTTTAAACATACACAAAGAAATCATATGATGAACCCTCACATACCCATTATCCAGTCTAATCTATATAATTTTTTTTAACGTTTATTCATTTTTGAGAGACAGAGACAGAGCGTGAGCAGGGGAGGGGCAGAGAGAGAGGAAGACACAGAATCTGAAGCAGGCCCCAGGCTCTGAGCTGTCAGCACAGAGCCTGACGAGGGGCTTGAACCCACCAACTGTGAGATCATGACCTGAGCTGGAGTCGGACGCTTAACCGACCGAGCCACACAGACGCCCCCAGCCTAAGTGATCTAAAATGTACATATTTATTTCTACTGTGCTCAGCTGAAATGAGTGCAATCCATAGATAATGAATCAACAAATTTACCTGCAGGTAACTGAAGGTCACCTTAAAATGACAACTACTGATCACATTGTTTGATTGACCTGAGTCATTGTGCTCCTTCAGACATGCATTCCCATGACTCCTACAGTGAATTGGCAGGCAAAAATGAATGTTTTTTTCTATAGATCTGTTTTTTAAAAATTTTTAAATGTTTGTTTATTTTTGAGAGAGAGAGTGAAACAGAGAGTGAGTGGGGGAAGGAGGGAGGGGCAGAGAGAGAGGGAGACACAGACTCTGAAGCAGGTTCTAGGCTCTGAGCTGTCAGCACAGGGCCTAATGCGGGACTTGAATTCACAAACTGTGAGATCATGACCTGAGCCGAAGTCAGCTGCTTAACCGACTAAACCACCCAGGCAGCCCTATAAACCTCTGGAATCGTTCCTTTCTACCTCCATCCTACTTTTTAAAAAATATTTCTTTTTTTAATGTTTATTTATCTTTGAGAGAGAGAGAGAGAGCAGGAGAGGGGCAGAGAGAGAGGGAGAGACAGAGAATCCCAAGCACGCTCCTCACTGTCAGTAAAGAGCCCGATGGGGGCTCGAGCTCAGGAACCTTGAGATCATGACCTGAGCTGAAACCAAGAGTTGGACGCTCAACCGACTGACCCACCCAGGCGCCCCTATCCTTTTATGGTTTTGGATCCTCACTAGTCTCTTGTCTGTGTAACTAGATTTTACATTTTCAGATTTTAATCTGTCGTCTGCCCCACATCCCACCCCGTATTTGCTTCTCTCCATCCCTCCCATTCAAGCAGACGGTGAACTCTGAACGATGAGACCTTGAGAAGGTCTGAAGCAGAACAGGAGGCAGAAGCAGGCAAAACTCTCTGGCTTTTGTTTTCCCCAAACCCAAGGAGCTTGAGGGAAAATTAGAGGGTTTGCAAAGGAGAGAAGGGAAGAAGGCTATTTGCAGGTGTAGATAGTGTTTAGAGGCAAAAATAGAATTTCTTGGTGGCGGGAGTCCCTGTCAAGGGGGAGCCTGGTTCTGCTTCCTGCGAGGCAGCAAGTTCCCACAGAGGCATGGCTGCTGGCTACATCTAGGTTGGGTGACCATAAACAGACTCGCAAGAGATGCCCCGATCCCCAATGTGGCACAAAGGTTACGGAGAGCGGCTGGGCCCGGAGGGAGGAGAGCCAGTGGTTTTCTCAGTGGTACCAAACGTCTGATGAAGAGCACATTGCTGTCCACCCCCATCTTGACACTGGGTGAGACTCTGGGGCTGTGTGGCACCACCCCTGCCGGTGAGGTGGGGAAGATCTCAGGTCAAGTCTCCGGGGGATTGTCTTGGAGTCACTTTCGTAACTTGTCTAAGTTCACACACCTGCTAACCCGTGGCACAACTGGTTTGGACAGCTCGGAGCCTGGAGCCCGCTTCGGATTCTGTGTCTCCTCTCTCTGCCCCTCCCCTGCTCGCACTTTGTCTCTCTGTCTCTCTGTCTCTCTCAAAAATAAAAAACAAAGAAAGAAAGAAAAGGAAAAAGAAAGAAAGAAATTGGAGATGAAATAAACTGTACTATACGGGGGGCACCCGGGTGGCTGAGTCAGTTAAACATCTGACTTCGGCTTGGGTCATGATCTCAGGGTTGGTGAGTTCAAGCCCCACATCGGGCTCAGCACTGTCAGCGCAGAGCCCGCTTGAGATGCTCTGTCTCCCCCTTTCTCTGCCCCTCCCTGGCTCCCTTCCAGCTCCCCCTCTCTCTCCCTCTCTCTGCCTCTTTCTCTCTCTCTCAAAAATAAATAAATAAACATTAAAAAAAAAACCTGTACTATGCAAACGTCTGGTTTAGGGATAATATTGGGAAGAACACTAACAAAGGGCACTTTCATATGTAATAATCCAGCCCTGAGGCCCTACTGGGACTTCAAGGACAGTTCTGCTCCTGAAGGCTGAGCTCGCTGGTGTCTCAGCCTGGGCACAGCCTGTTCCCCTCTCCTGAAACATATTGCCCAACTCTTCCCCCCACCTCCCCACCTTCCATTTGCAAACTCCTATCGATCTTCTGGTCTCAAAGTAAGATGTCACCTCCTCTGGAGACTCTTTCTGGAACACACCTCACCCAAACATTTGGGTGACAACATTCCTTCTCTGGGTAATCTCAATAAGCATGCTCTGGCCCTTTAGTGCTAAAATGCAACCCCCCCCCCCACCATTCACCAACCCATCAGCCTACTCCTCCTTCCCTACAGCCCCTACCTCTAACTAAGCTAGCAAGCTCCTGGAGAGTAGGGGCTGTGTCTTGCTTATCATTGTATTTCTAAGGTCTAGAACAGGGCCTCACACACAATAGATACTCAGTATTTGAATATATGTTAAATAAAGCGAGGTACAAATATGCCCTCTGAGTCATCAAAGACAGATTCATTTACGGCCCCGAGAATTTCAGTGCCAAGCATGTCTTATTATAATTGAATTTCTTGAAAATTGGCAATCCAAATACAGCTCGAATATAACATAGCTGGTCACCACCCACCCACAAGCAGAGCGTCATTCCTCCTTGAAGGGCTCGATAATTCTTTGGCTTGTCTCATTGCCCCTAAGTAAATTCTTGAAAAACATTAGCTGAGTAATTGGTAAACATAATACATCTCTCCCTGACTACTGTGGGGACAGAATTAACTGCATAAATTCCTATTGTTTACCATGACGCAGAGCTGAGGGGTGTTCTATGTTTCATAAATTATAGGAGCTGGAACAGGTCTTTTCCTCCTAAAAACATACCGGAACCCAGTATATACGTGAGGCCGGATGCAGCAACTGCAAGACGGCTGTGAGCATCTAGAGCCTGGATTCTAGACAGCCCTGCCTTCAGTTGTTTACAGTCTAATACGAGAAGATGATGAGCAGCACACCATTCCCAAACTTAACCGGGGCTTCTGCTCAAGTTCACAGATTTGTATTCTGCTCTCCCTGTACCTCAAGCTGGTTAATGAGAAGTTAATGAACTCAGGCATCAGCCAAGCCCTAAACGAACAACTGTCCTAAACATTGACTAGACTGATCAGCCACAGACGTTTCACAATGAATGATGGGGGGAAAATCAGTCTTACTCACAGTAAACCGTGCTAGATTAAAATGTCTCCCACAATACCATGACAAGCAGTTGGGCCATTAAAATTACAAATGGCCACTTAAGCTAATGTATTTTGTTTGCCTGATGCCCCCTGGAGCTGTACATCTCTCTGCCAGAGATGACACAGATATGTGATTATCTCGGTGTTTATCTTAGACTGGAGTAAGAACAATGAGGTCTCCTATAAAGTTTTGGATGGCTGGTCTTAGGACACAGCTGTCATTTTTCACAGCACCCAGTGGACTCTGGGTACAAATGATGTATTTCCTCATAAGGAGGTGTAGACTTTTTTTTTTTCCTGTCTGGCTTTCATATCTCCCTCAGCCTTATTTTATAGAAGATGAGACTTTGACTGATGGGTCCAGACCTGGAGATTGGAGCACGCTGAGCCAATAAGTTTCTTCCCTGGGAATCTACAATCCAGGCTACGAGATTCCATTTTCAGTGTGACTGGTTTACAGACAGCACGTACAAATGCAGAACTGGGAGGGGTGATTTCTGCCACATTTATTTGGTCTGTGGAACAAATAAAGCCAGAATGTAGTTAGAAAAAATTACCAGTTTGAAAGAGGACTTCAGCTGCCTCCATTTAGACCGCGAACATCCTACTTGGGTTCTTCTTTCCAGCTTGTCTCTGGGCTCAGGTGAAAGACCCTGAGAGTGTAAAGATCCGCTGATGGGAACAGAAACTACCCCCTCCACCGACAAGGGCTGCGCTGAGCCAACAAAACCCCACCCACGACTGACTCCAAGACAATGATGGATTTGACCATGTTTTCCTTACATCAACCTGGAAATATTTTTGGCGCTTTGGGGATAGTCTTTGAGACACTAGTCCACTAGTCCGCCGTCTTCTCAGTGTTGGCCCCACTGAAATAAATATATTTCTTGTTTCCAACATCTCCACTCATTTCTCTGCCTTTGGATTTTGTCAGCGGCCAGGGGCCGGACCCGGTCTGTTTGGGACCCCTGGAGCGAGGTGCTCCTGCACCCCTGTGTTCTAGCTACGAATTTTTTCTACTACCAATCTGCTTTAATCTAGTAGTCAAAAGATGCATAACTAATACAGTGGCCGCGTTGTGGCAAATATAAACTGCAATAGGAATTTGGAAAGAGGAGGCATTATTAACACCACTGGTCAGCACTAAAACCCAGGTACAGCGGGGCCTACAGGTGTGTCGTTCAACGATTCTCTCACCTCACTGCTACATTTAACCCTTACACTTCTTTGATTTTGTCCAGAGGATACCACGGTCTAGGATGTTGTCAAGAAATACTTGTGGGATGAATTAAGATAGGTGATATGCTGGTACATGTTTAACTCTTGGCCTTGTTGGGGGGGTCGAGGCACAGGGAGGTGAGCCCTGATTTGCAGCCTTTGCCAATTTCCAAGGTGTAGATACTCTATCCATGGCCAATTTCAAGCTATCACTGTGAAGTCGACAAATGCATAGTTAGAAAAAGACGCACAGTTTGGGGCACCTGGGTGGCTCAGTCGGTTGAGTGTCCGACTTCGGCTCAGGTCACAATCTCACGGTCCGTGAGTTCGAGCCCCGCGTCGGGCTCTGTGCTGGCAGCTCAGAGCCTGGAGCCTGCTTCCGATTCTGTGTCTCCCTCTCTCTCTGCCCCTCCCCAGTTCATGCTCTGTTTCTCTCTGTCTCAAAAATAAATAAACATTAAAAAAAAATTTTTTTTTTAAAAAGAAAAAGACTCACAGTAACACAACATCCTACAGTATTTCTACCATATACACACGACAGGTGTAAATCACCTCCAGAGCATGGATAATAGTAGCATGCAGTCAAAGTATTAGGAAATGGTGAGTACTGAATGAATATTTATTAGTCTTGTTTTCATGTAATTTATTTAAGATATTCAAATGCTAATGTTAATAATGGCCGTGTTTAATAACTGGCAAAGCTCCTGTAAATGTGGTTATCTACTTTTGCAAACTGGCACCAGTTGGTTTCAGCGCACTACTAATTGGGATGAATGTTTGTTGGTCAAATTCAAAAACAGGTTTATTATCTGATTAATACGATAGCTAATACAGAGTCACCTCACCTAAACCCCCAATGCTAGGGCCTGGCACGTGCATTCTTGTGTTGTTGTTCTTCCTAACTCAGAACCTTCTCATTTTCCGTGGAAGCTGTTCTAAATCTTTACCCACCCTTCTTCCGGAGGAAGTAATGTCCCACCCTCTCCAAGGCTCCCCACCCCCACCCCACGCTCCTGCTCCCCCACACCTCCTCTGGGACATCAGGCCATTAATTGCAGTCAGCGCATCCCAAACCAAACTCATTAGTTTCTGCCTGAACTTGTTCTCCCCCTTCTCCACCTATTTTACACCCTAACCACAAAGAACTATTTGTCCCTATCTCATTTAACGCCACCCCAATTCATTCTGCCTACCAAGCTGCAAATCAGTATGGTGGTTCTCCACCTTGGCCGTATTCTAAGATACCTGTGCCCAGGCACTAGAGCCACAGTTCTAGACTTCGTTAGTCTGAGGTGTGGCCTGAGCACCAGGGGAGGAGGGGGGCTTACAAGATCCCCACATGATTCTGATGTGCAGCCAAGTGCAAACCACGGCACTGTAGACCCATCCTTACCCGATCTCTCAGCATGTATTTATTTATTTATTTTGACTGGCTGCCAAAGACCAGTCAATTCTGCCTCCAACATGTTTCCTAAACCTATTGCGCATCTCCACTTCTACTGTCCTTGCTCCATCACCACCTCACATGGATTACCACCGTGGCATCTTGACCTCTCCTCCCACAATCTCTGTTTTAGTACATCCTCTTGCAATCACCCGAGTGATTTTTCCAAACTGCAGGTCTGGTCGTGTCTCAACACCCACTGAAAAGCCACTAGAGTGACAAGCATTTGCACCACAATATCTGGATGCCAGAAACGTAGCATCTCATTCTCTTTCTGAATCAAATTAAAGTCACTCTGAGCATCCATTTTCCAGGGGAGCGGCTTATTAGTGAGAGTTTTCTTTCCTAGAATTGGACAAGACTCCCAGGAGTCTTAAAGGGCCAGGGAGTGTGGGGAAAACCCTTCTAGCTCCATTTTTGTCACTGCTGGGACGTCCTTTGTCCATCTTGTGAGGTACAGTTCCATTCCTTTCCATTCAAGCAGGTCACAAAGGTCTTTCCTCTAGACTTCCACGCCATAGGGTCTGGGGTCTGGCTTCCCTGGACGTAGCAAACAGCCATTTGCAATCTGGGGCACTGAGTGCCCCTGGGTGCCTAGGGGTTGAACCACCCATGGGCCTCCTACCTCTGAACACTTAGTCCCTTCCCTGTCTTGGGGAAACGGACTACCTCCTCAACCCTGGAAGTCTTCCTTCTCCCAAAGGAACCTGTTTCAGAGTTCAACACAAAATCCTGCCTGCTGCAGGGCACCTGGCTCGACAGCCTGGAGCATTTCATCTGGCATAGAGGAGAATCCTGGCCCTGGCCTGGTCTGAGCAGGTCACCTCCTTGGGCTGGGTCTCCCTTTTCCTCAGTGCCTGCAGGTAGCTATGACTCTCCCTGTTCTAGCCTTTTGTTATAGACTTGGTCCTGTCTACACGTTCCTCCTTTCCTTAACCCCGTGGAGTTACACAACATAGAAGGAAGGAGTGGTGTGGTCAATGATTAAACAACCTTATTGTTAGGTGGCCATGTGCTTGCAGAATGCAGCATCAAGGCAAAAAGAACCCCTAGGAGCTGAGTTTGGGACTGGTCCCTCAGCATCCTTCTTGGCTTCTTCTAGCTGTCTCTCCGGGTATGCAGGGAACATAATGAGCTGCCTGTAGTTCCCCAGCCATAACCCTTCTGTGGCCTCCATAACCTTGCTCATGCTGATCTCTCTGGCTTTAACACCTCCCCCCCGTTAACTTTCACTTACATGTCACCTCTCTAAAAACAACTTCCCAAATCATCTCTCAAACATTTGATCCACGCCTTCATTTTAGACCTTATCATGTTACTATTTTTAATATTCTACATGGTATTAAAATTTTTTTTGATGTTTATTTATTTTTGGGAGAGAGAGAGAGAGAGAGAGAGCCAGAGAGTGAGCAGGGAGGGGCAGAGAGAGAGAGAGAGAGAGACAGAATCCGAAGCAGGCTCCAGGCTCAGCTGGCAGCACAGAGCCTGGTGCAGGGCTTGAACTCACGAACTGGGAGATCATGACCTGAGCTGAGATTGGATGCTTAACCCACTAAGCCACGCAGGCCCTCCTATGTGGTATTTTTTAAAAAATGTTTATTTATTTTTGAGAGAGAGAGAGAGAGAGAGAGAGAGCATGAGAGGGAGAAGGGCAGAAAGAAAGAGGGACAGAGGCTTCAAACAGGCTCTGCACTGACAGCAGTGAGCCCAATGAGGAGCTCAAACACACGAACCGTGAGTCCGATGGTCAACTGACTGAGCCACCCAGGCACCCCCGTACGTGGCATTTTACACACACCCTCAGCTGCATACTCACATGCACACATTATACTGGTGAATTTCTTACAGATAGGAATTGGACAGTTTTGAGGGGCTGGTTTCGGGCTTTGTTTTTGTTTTTAAGTAGGCTCTATGCTCAACCTGGAGCTTAAACTCACGACCCTGAGATCAAGTCACATGCTCTCGTCACTGAGCCAGCCAGCGCCTCTAGGGTTTTTCTTTTTAATCTTTGTGTCTTCATCACCTTTCACCAGTCAGGCACATGTTGGCTGGATTTCTAGAAAGTTAGAGCCAAAAGGGACAATTGAGATCATCTCATCCAGCGGTTTTCCAACTCTGCTTTAGTCATACGATCCCTTTATTTCAAACAAAATCTTACACAGAAGACCCAATATTTAAATAGGTGAGAGCAGAGAGGCTGTAGTTAAAGCAGAGGAGACGCGGTGCCGAGAGAGGTCCATAGACCCGCCTGCACAAGTCAAAATCAAAAACCACAGATTTTGCCCAATGCCTTCATTTTGCCGATGAGGCAACCGTGGCCAGATTTCTATTTTGCATAAATCTACTCCATCCCACATCTTTGGAACGTTGTTGCTTTATTCTAGTCTAGAATCATCACCATCATCTTCTAGAATCATCACAGGCTCACAAGAGGCATCAATGACCAATTTTTAAAGCCTTTCTGGAATAAACGATTTCCTTTGCCATGTATTATATATCCTATTAACCAATTCTTCAAGGAAGGTGTTTACAGGCAAGTTATTACTGTGTCAGGATTGCAGAAACATGTATTCCAATTATACTGTGGTTCATTTTATTGCTTAAAAATTTTTTTGCCCTATAATATTGTGTGGGTGTTTGTGAAATTAAACTGCTTGTGTCGGTGCCACAGAGCTCTGCCAACGGGCCTCAAGACTCTTCCATGCTGAAGATCCTCAGGAAGTATCTGTAGTCTCTTGTTATAAGGTCCAATTTGGCTTTTGTTGTTTTTAAACAATCCAGGAAGCTGACCAAAGCACTCCCTTCCTTTAAAAGCCACAGTGCATTGAGATGCAACTCTCTTTGAGGTTGGAGGTATTTGCTTATACTTACCAGGCCTTGGGTTTTTTTGTGTTTTTTTTTTTTTTTTTTTTTTACATATTTTTAAAGTTTTATTTATTTAAGTAATCTTTACACCCAATGTGGGACTTGAACTCACGACCTTGAGATCAAGGGTCAGAGGCCCTTCTGACGAGCCAGCCAGGTGCCCCAGGCCTTGGGTACTTTTAAATGAGAAGGCAAGCCATTGGAAATTCTCAAGGTCAGCTCGCTCCATGCATATTGTGAATTCCCGCAGAGAGGGCGTTGTCAATTCTATCACACTCACTGCCCTTCTAGTCTGACCCCTCCTCTCCTTTTCCACCATCACCATTGTGAGTCAGGCCTCACCATTTCTAGAGGTTGCTTCCTGACAAATTTCACTGCCTTCAGTTTCAATTCCCCTGACCCACCTTTCCAGCTGCAGTTAGAGAGGGCCTTTGCAAATGCATCTGTGTTCCATGGAAGGGGTGGTGACCAAAAGGGACTTCTGGGATGCCAATCTTGTTCTGTTTCTTGATTTAGGTTCTTGCTTACATGGATGTGCTCACTTTATGAAAATTCATCAAGATAGGTATTTATGATTTGTGTGTCTTTGTGCATCACTCTACCATAGCTGGTTTAATTGTCCTGTTAGAAAATAATAATAATAATTGTCCTGTTAGATTGTGACCTAGGGACAGGATTCCTTCATTATCTTTGTATTCCAGTATCTATTTTTTTTAATGGTTATTTATTTTGAGAGAGAGAGAGAGAGAGAGAGAGAGAGAGAGAGAGCACATGTATGAGCAGGGGTAGGGCAGTGAGAAAGACAGGGAGAGAGAGAATCCCAAGCAGGCTCCACACTACCAGCACAGAGCAGGACTTGGAGCTTGAGCCTATGAACCATGAGATCATGACCTGAGCCAAAATCAAGAGTCTGATGCTTAACCGACTGAGCCACCTAGGTGCCCCTGTATTCCCGAATCTAGAACACAGTGGCCATTCTAAAAATTCTGGTTGAAATGTTTATAGGAATAAATGATTAAATAAATGAATGAACAGAATTGAAGTCTCAGGTTACAGGGACTGAGGGATCTTTGGGCTGAATGATTAGATATAGATGAATGGAATTATTAAATTTTGCCGGGGCATGGGGGTGGAGAGTGGAGTAGGGAGCACACCCTTGTTCTGGAGGGAGGAAGGTTGTTTAGAAGCACTGGATTCCAGGGGCACCTGGAAGGCTCAGTCAGTTAAGTGTCTGACTTCGGCTCAGGTCATAATCTCACGGTACATGGGTTTGAGCCCTGCGATGGGCTCTGTGCTGACAGCTGGGATCCTGGAGCCTGCCTCAGATTCTGGGTCTCCCTCTCTCTCTGCCCCTCCCCCATTCGCCCTCTGTCTGTCTGTCTGTCTGTCTCTCTCTCTCTCTTTTAAAATAAACATTAAAAGAAGAAGAAGAAGAAGAAGAAGAAGAAGAAGAAGAAGCAGCAGCAGCATTGAGTTCTGACGGGAGGAAGGCCTGAAACAAGCCAGGGGCTCTGGGAGCACCTGCCAGCACAAGGCACACTGGAGTCACCATACCTGCCCGACGTCCAGTCCGGCCCCTCTTCTTGACTTTCTCTTTTGCCTCCTGGGACTCACATCCTCCCACTCACAAAAGCACCCACACTCCTCCTTTTCTCTCTCTCTCTCTCTCTCTCTCTCTTTTTTTTTTTTTTTGCCCCCTCCACATTCCATTGGCCACCAAAGTAAATGCTTCTCAAATCAATTCTTCTTCCATTCCCCTTACTGGTCCCTTTTTAAGACTCCCGTGGTTTCTTAGTCTGATAGCTCCCAACTGCTCTCCCAATTAAGACTCTTTGTGAAATGGAGCCAATAATGGATATGGACTGATTTTTTTCATTTTAATTTTTTAATTTTTTTTTAATGTTTACTTTTGAGAGAGAGAGAGAGAGCGCGCACGCACACGAGCATGCACACACAAGCAGGGGAGGGGCAGAGAGAAGGGGACAGAGAATCTGAAGCAGGCTCTGTGCTTACAGCAGTGAGCCCTGATGTGGGGCTTGAACTCATGAACCGTGAGATCATGATCTGAGCTGAACTCGGACACTCAACCGACTGAGCCACCCAGGTGCCCCTGTTTAATTTTTATTTTTAAGTAATCTGTACACCCAACACGGGGCTCAAACTCACAACCCCAAGATCAAGAGTGGCACTCTCTACCGAGTGAGCCCTCCAGGCGCCCCTAGGACTCTCTTGGTCCTCAGACGTGGCCTGCCAGCATCACTAGCTACTTCTGTATTCAGTATGTTATGATGTGTTGTTTTGGTCAAAGTACATGTAGAAAACCCAGCCTCACACAGATATATGGTTGGACAAAAGAGTTGTTTTTTGTTTTTGTTTTTTTTTTTCCGTACGTAAACTCTGTGTCCAACGTGGGGCTTGACGTCGTGACTCCGAGATCAAGAATCGATGGCCACCAATGGGGCCACGGCCAGGTGTCCCAGGAGGAGTATTTTAATAGCCTTTTCAGATAATTGTGAATGTTCCTCTTGCTACCGCTGTAAAACTCATTAGTGATAGTTTCTTAAAGGTTAGTTGCAAATTTGACTATGGAACCACATTGGTGAACTTTTCCCACTCTGTTATGTTAAAATCCATGTGCTTTGAACGGATTGTTTTACTCATGTATGGTTATTGTAACATTATGCTTTGGTCCTTTGGAAAATAGTGGCTCACGGAGTTATACACACCTTCCAGATGTGGACATCGTTCGTTACAGAATATCAAAAAGTCACATTTATTAATATCGCTGTAGCCTGGGCACAAGGGGTCCCAAACAGACCAGGTCTGGCTGCTAGACAAAATCCAGAGGCCAAGAGATGTGTGGTGGCCGAACAGGAAAGGAATTTACTTCAGCGAGGCCAACACCCAGAAGACAGGGGGCTAGCCCCTCAAGACTGTTTCCAAAGTTCCGAAAACACTTCCAGGCTTATAGGAGGAAAATGTGGGGCTAAGGTGGGTGTGTACTCGCAGGAGAGCAGTGAAGGTCAAATCCATAGTCGTCTTGGAGTCCATTGTGGGCGGGCTCTTGCTGGCTCAGGGTGGTCTTTGTTGTTTTTCGAGGTGGAAGTTTCTGTTTCCATCAGGGGATGCTTTGCCTGTGAGGGCTTCAGCCTGAGCCCAGAGACAATCCGTAAAGAAGAACCCAACCAAAAAGTCTGAGGTCAAAATGGAGGCAGCAAAGTCCTTTTTCTTCACCACCAAACTCATCAGAAAGTCTTTAAGTATGGGAAAGCTGCCAAGTTCCCAATGGCAAATAGAAGTTTTCCAAAGTCCTGGTTTTCAATTAAACATTTGAATTTTATCATTGGCAAAAATTACTATCAGTTGTGTTCCTTAAAGCGAACGGCTCACTTTGTTTATATTTAAGAGAATATCTGCCAAATATTCAAGTCTGAATCACCACGCTTTGTGAGTCTTCAGTTCTTTCAAGTAAAAACGGCATTTCAGGAAACGAGGATTTCACTCTGCAACGCAAAACAATTTCAGAAAAGCTTCCCAAGATAACCATCGCTATTCCTCAGCATTCAGTAGAAGTGCATTACTTAGAGTTTCCATTTCATCCTACAGGATAGTTTAAAAAGGCGTGTACTGAAGAGTCAAAATCTAATAAATGGATACTTTTATGGCTTCATTAGGGACATTCTTTTTTTTTTTTAATTTTTTAATGTTTATTTATTTTTGAGAGAGAGAGAGAGAGTGCAAGCAGGGGAGAGACAGAGAGAGAGGGAGACATAGAATCTGAAGCAGGCTCCAGGCTCGGAGCTGTCAGCACACAGCCTGATGCGGGGCTTGAACCCGCGAACCTGAGCTGAAGTCGGAGACTTAACCGGCTGAGCCACCCAGGCGCCCCTCATTAGGGACATTCTTATGGGAATCTGGCTTTTTTTCTGCGAGTACATAATGGTACCACACTTTGGAACAGCTGGACCAGAGGAAAGAGATTGAGAAAAAAATAAGAGACGTCATAACTCAAAGGGTTATGGCCTAGAGGGAGAATTTAGGGAGCCACAAAGGAGGCATGAGGACAGAGGAGGAAGAGACTACAGAAGACCCCCTAGGGTTGGCTGATTTCAAAACTAAGGATTTGATACATCTTTGATGTACCCGGCGTATTTGACTCTGGAGGTGATCCTTTAGTTTTTTTAGCAAGCTTTTAATTTCTGTTTTTTTTTTTTTTTTTTTTTTTGGAAAGGTTTACGTGTCTTTTTTTCAATGTTTGTTTATTTTTGAGACAGAGAGACAGAGAGAGCAGGGGAGGGGCAGAGAGAGAGGAAGACACAGAATCGGAGGCACAGAAGTCGGACGCTTCACAGATTGAGCCACTCGGGTGCCCCGGTAAGCTTTTAATTTCAAAACTGTTTTAGGTGCACAGAAATTGAGAGTTCCCATATACTCCAAATCCAGTTTAACATTTGACATTACTATAGTATACTTGTTACAAATAATGAACCAATATTGATACATTATTATTAAAGTCTCTTCTTTACTGGGATTTCCTTAGTTCTTACCTACCATCTTGTTGCTATTCTTGTTCCAAGATCCCATCCAGGGGACCACTTTAGATTTAGTTGTCACGTCTCCTTAGGCTCCTCTGGGCTGTGACCCTTCTGATCATTTTTTAAAGATTTTTTTTAAGTATATTTATTTATTTTGAGAGAGACAGGGATCAAGCAGGGTAGGAGCAGAGAGAGAGGGAGACAGAGGATCTGAAGCTGTCAGCACAGAGCCTGACGGGAGGCTCACACTCACCAACCATGAGATCACGACCTGAGCCAAAGTCAAGACACTTAACTGACTGAGCCACCCAGGCACCCTTGATCATTTTAACACTCTCCTCCTCTATATGACAAAAATCTTTTCAGTAATAGTAATCAAGTAAAGCAAACAATATTAGTGGCCAGAAAAAAAAAGCAGTCAGTAAAAGCTTCCCTTTATTGAATTTCATATGGACACTCATATCAGGGAAAAATAAATAAATATCACGATACAAAAAAGGAAAAAAACTAACAAGCAATGCTTCTTTTTTAAAAAATACTTTATTTTTTATTTTTTAGAGAGACAGAATGCGAGTGGGGGAGGGGCAGACAGAGAGGGAGACACAGAATCCGAAGCAGGCTCCAGGCTCTGAGCTGTTAGCACAGAGCCTGATGCGGGGCTCGAACTCTTGAACCGTGAAATCATGACCTGAGCCAAAGTCGGATGCTTAACCGACTGAGCCACCCAGGTACCCCAAGCAATGCTTCTTAATTACATTAATGTGTCATTTAAAAAAATTTGTTTAAAATGTTTATTTATTTTTGAGAGAAAGAGACAGACAGACAGACAGACAGAGTGTGAGCAGGTAAGGGGTAGAGAGAGAGAGGGAGATCCAGAATCCAAAGCAGGCTCCAGGCTCTGAGCTGTCAGCACAGAGCCCAATGCCGGGCTTGACCCCACGAATCATGAGATCGTGACCTGAGCCGAAGTCGCACGTTTAACTGACTGAGCCACCCGGGTGCCCCAAGAATCTCTGATTTTCAAGAGAATCCCTAAATTCTGGGTTTTATGGATATTTTATGATATTTAAACATTGGCAATTTCAACATCACATAGGACAAATTGGAAGGGTCTAAGGTTGGCTTTGGCCCAGCAGGCAGCCAGTGTGCAGCCTCTGCTTTCATGTGACCATGGAAGTAATGGCCCTTGGCCTTGAGAAAAAGGCCCTCACACTGGGCTTCTAGGACTACCCTTTCTGCTGGAGCTTCTTCAGGCTACAGACTCAAGGAAGGGGAAGAAAGGCAACATTTAGAGATGCATCCTGCAACACACACCCACTATCTCCTTCAAGTCCTACAGCAGCGTTGGGAGGTAGATGCTATCATCGTCCCCATCTTGACAGAAACAGAAGCTCCGAGGGTATTACACAACTCGCTAAAATTCCTCTTTGCTACTAAGTTACAGAACTAGGACTTGAACTGAGGGCTACCTGATTAGCCTGTTAATTCATAAAGAGAAGGAAGAAACAGTGCCTTATTCCTCTCTGGATCCTTGCAAACACAGGCCTGGGCATGCAGTCGGGGCTCAGTAAATACTGTCGATTGATGATACATTGACTGACTTGAGTAAAGACATGCTTATGGCTGTATCTTTTCAACACTTAAACATGAATTTGAAATTCAGTTGGTCTATGCCAGAGAGACAAAGTCTTCCACCAAATAAGAAAAACACACGCATGTTCAAATAAATTGACGATCGGCATGGAGTCGTTATCTGAATGGGCATCTAAGAGAGAGTAAATATACAAATGAAGAGAGTTGTGATTACCTACCAGCTTTTCATAAGCTCTTCCCATTCTCTCTGCTTCTCATCCCCCCAGAAAAGAACATTTTCATGGTTTAAAAAAAAAAAAAGTCTCCAATTGTTCTTCCACGAGCACATCCTGAACAGGTTTCCATACACTATAAACCTTCCGTTAACGTGAGTGGCTGGTGCTGATGACAATTATATCTCAACTATGCACAATGATTCATATCTCTGTGTCAGTATTTCACAATCTGGAGCTCAAGTTACACGCTTAATCCAATGAAAAACCATGAGAGGCATTTATAGCCAAAGTATTCGTTGAAAGATTCCCCACCTATAGAAACATACAGAATAGCTCCAGGGAAGAGTATCATCATTTTCCTAGAATTTTGGCAAGAAACTGTTAAGGAGTCCCAATAAAGCAAGAACATTTCCTCCTCTTGATGGCACCCAGCCAGCTTCTGACAGCCTGGTGCCAGCTTCCCAGAGCTACAAATGGCTTGGGGTGATTTTATCTGGACTCGATTATCCTAACTCACAACCTATAGAAGTAGGAAAAGAAGAAACACAACGGTGAGATGTGAAGCAATAGCAATGAGCCATGACCAATTTAGAGATGAAGTTCAAAGTAGAAAACTGAGCCACAGGCTTCATCTAAATTCAAACTGTAGGGATGCGGGTGGGGACATGGAGAAGCGGGAACCCTCTTGTGCTGCTGGTGGGAATACAAACTGGTACAGCCTCTCTGGAAAACAGGGTGGAGTTTCCTCAAAAAATTAAAAATAGATCTACCCTATGACCCAGCAATAGCACTGCTAGGAATTTACCCAAGGGACACAGGAGTGCTGATGCACGGGGGCACTTGTACCCCCATGTTTATAGCAGCACTCTCAACAATAGCCAAATTGTGGAAAGAGCCTACATGTCCATCAACTGATGAATGGATAAAGAAGTTGTGGTTTATATACACAATGGAATACTACTTGGCAATGAGAAAGAATGAAATCATGCCATTTGCAGCAACGTGGATGGAACTGGAAGGTATTATGTTGAGTGAAATAAGTCAGTCAGAGGACAGATATCATATGTTTTCACTCATATACGGATCTTGGGAAACTTAACAAGATCATGGGGGAAGGGAAGGGGAAAAAGTAGTTACAATCAGAGAGGGAGGGAGGCAAACCATAAGAGACTCTTAAATACAGAGAACAAACTGAGGGGGGATTGGAGGTGGGGGAGAGGGGAGAATGGGTGATAGGCACTGAGGAGGACACTTGTTGGGATGAGCACTGGGTGCTGTACGTAAGCCAATTTGACAATGAATCATATTCATAAAAAAAAAAAGAAGTTTTGCTTTCAAAGAGTGAGAAGAAAGGGAAGAAACAATTCCCATTTTTTCCTGGCTCACAGTATCTAGTGTTAAAGTCAAATTTTAATCTTGTAGATAATGAAAAAAATTACAGTATCAGTTTTTCCCTCATATCTTAAGAAAATATGTTGTAAAAACTAAAAAAAAAAATGTCAAACTGTAGGTACGAAGGTAGACAAGCCTCAAAGAAAGTAGTGGTTTTAGAGAAATACAAGGAAAAAAACCTAAAATATTTCTTTGACTCCAAGTGGGGCCAGAGAGGCAGAGATTATTTTTCCTCCCTCTTGAGAGGGCTTGAAATGGAAGTCATGGACAATAAAAATGATTTCTATAGAATTCGTTGTACTAAAGTATCATTTGTAGTAATATCACACAAATATTAAAATACAAGAGAGTGACCATAACTTATTCATGCATTCATTTACAAAGTATGTTTAGACACCCACGGTCCCATATTTCTGCCCTCAAATCACTCACAGACCAGGGAGGGGCTCAGTCACAAAGACAAATAGTTACAAGACAAACTGATAAGTTACAGAACAAGAGGATGGGGAGCACTGGCGAAGGAGCAGCCTGACTCCTCCTTTAGGGTTGGAAAGCTGGGTGAGGACCTGAGAATCCGGGGCTGGGGCAGGGAGTTTCCTGTCATAGGTATAGTTGGGCCACCAGACCAACCATCATACACAGTTTGAGCCAAGGCCAGGATCCACGCACAGAGCCAAAGCCCAGAGCCAGAAAGTCATAGGGTGGACAAGACAAAAATAGGCTGGACAGGACAAAGGGCTCAGAGGCAACTCTCACTGTTGGAGCACAGAGCCCCAGGTCTGGGAAGCCAGAGATGGCCCACCAGGAGCCCCCAGAATGGAGCTGCACACTCAGTCTGCTTCTGTTTTTTTTTTTTTTTTTTTTAAGTTTACTTATTTATTTTGAGAGGGGAGGTGGGAAAGGAGCAGAGAGAGAGGGAGAATCCCAAGCAGGTGCCACACTGTCAGTGTGGAGCCCGTTGCGGGACTTGAACTCGTGAACTGTGAAATCATGACCTGAGGTGAGGTTGGACACTTAACCAATTGAGCCACCCAGGTGCTCCAGCCTCCTTCTGTTTTGATTTTTATGTACTTGTTGGGGGCATTGATATGTGGATGGATCAGTCAAGTTTGAAGGTTAAGGGTGTGATAAAAGGAGTACATTACTCTTTTGGGGGGCATGGGGGAGGGAAGTTTTCTTAGAGACATGGATAAATAGAAAGGTGTTGAGCTGGTGGAGACAGGGAGTGAGGGAGACATGTGGGCAAAGGCAGGAAGCGTGTTTTGGGCTGGGCAATGGGATAGAGGGTCATGGCTGCCGTGACCATGAGCCTGGGCCATTAGGGGAAGCCTTGGGTGCAGGCTCCAGGGCTTTAACTTTATCCCATAAGCAAAGAGGAGACCTTCTCTTCAAATGAGGAGGGGTGGTGCCGAACCCTCAGGTTCCCAGGTAGGCCTGAATGGTGACGGTCACTACGCTCTTGTCTACGTCCCAGAGATTAAGCTACTGGAGAACAGACGTCACCACCTTGGGCCAAGTAGGGCTGCAGGTGTTCCAGTCACAGGAAACTTTGCGTGCCAAAGGGGTGCAGACGTCAGCAGCATCCGGGGACCACATCAAGGGTGCCTGGGGAGGGTAAGCCGTCCCATTGCCCCAATCCCGGGATGCAGCCATTTATCTGGGCCTTGACCTTTGACCTCTCAGGCACTCGAGGGCAGCAGAGCCTATAACTGCCCTCGTGGGTATTCTCCCAGGGCCCTGTGCCACAGGCAAACACTACATCCTCATAGTGAAAGAATGTTATCTTATTCGGGACACAGCTCATTTGTCCCTGGTCTGTCCCTGGGGGAAAGAGCTGGATTATATCCAAAGTGTAAACATCAACTGAGAATCTAACAGATCTTTTCTCCCCATCCATGTATAAATTCACCTGTTACACCATTTTATGTTGCTCAAAGTTTCAAGGACTCAAAGACGATTCCCCCCAAGGGCACCTGGGTGGCCGGGTCAGTTGAGCGTCTGACTTTGGCTCAGGTCATGATCTCATAATTCGTGGGTTCAAGCTCCGTGTCAGGCTCTGTGCTGACAGCTCAGAGCCTGGAGCCTGTTTCACGTTCTGTGTCTCCTTCTCCCTCTGCCCCTGCCCTGTTTGCTCTCTTTCTCCCTTTCTCTCAAAACAAACATTAAAAAAAAAAAGATGAGGGGCGCCTGGGTGGCGCAGTCGGTTAAGCGTCCGACTTCAGCCAGGTCACGATCTCGCGGTCCGGGAGTTCGAGCCCCGCGTCGGGCTCTGGGCTGATGGCTCGGAACCTGGAGCCTGTTTCCGATTCTGTGTCTCCCTCTCTCTCTGCCCTTCCCCCGTTCATGCTCTGTCTCTCTCTGTCCCAAAAATAAATAAACGTTGAAAAAAAAAAAAAAAAAAAAGATGATTCCGACCCTCCCAGCCTCGCAGCATTCCCGTGTCAGTCATCATCACCTCCTCCTACGGGTGAGGAAACTGAGGCTCAAGGAGGGTAAGTGCTACCAGTCACGAAGCTGAGATTGAAGCCCAGACTTGCCAGAAGCCCCATGCCATGCACTTGTCACTGGCCCACATTCTCTCTCTCCAAGGGAAGAGAGGCAAGACCAGTGCAAGGGCGGCTATCTCCAGGGACCTGGAGTTTCTGCAGATGCTCGCTTGTGAGGCCAGGGGCATTTAATAATCTTATTTTTTTTAACTTTATTTATTTTGAGAGAAAGCGTGTGCAAGCAGGGGGAGGGCAGAGAGAACGGGAGAGGATCCCAAGCAGTTTCTGCTTTGTCACGTGGAGCCTGACATGGGGCTCGAACCCACAAACGGTGAGGTCATGACCTGAGCTGAAATTAAGAGTCTGATGCTCAGTCAACTGAGACACCCAGGCGCCCCCAGTTTAATAATCTTATAATTCAACTCATTCTTACTGGGCCTTAAAAACATCTCGTGAAGCTGAAAAGTGTGTGGGGAGGAAGGGTGCATGATAATACTTTGCATTTATAGGACTCTCTGTTTTCCCAAGCCTTTTACAGTTTCCGCCACACTGAGTCACACGGGCCTCCAGTGAGGGAGGAAAATGCCTAAACATTCATTACCACCTGCTCCTTCCAAGGTTTGGGCAGAGACCAGGCAGGTGCTTGAACTTCAGCAGCTTCTCTCTTTGGGGGGTTACAGTCTTTCACTGTGTACTAGAGAGGAGAGGGTTTCTGTGGCAGAGCCTTCCAGCACCACCCATTCCTTCCTGACAGCTCACTGGGGCTTCCTGGAAACTTCCTCGTGGCCCCCTTGTGGCCCCTTTGACAGCAAGACGCTTCCTCCAAACAGGAGGAGCAGGCCTTCTCTCTTTCTCCCACCATCGTCCTATGAGGCTAAACCAGGGAGGCGGGTAGGCTGAGTGGGGGGAATCTCCATGAAGCAATGGAAACATTTTTAAGCATGCATACTAAATATGGGGTTTTTTCCCCCCATAGACTGAGAGAGAGCGCCGAGAAGTTAAGCCCTTCATCCCAGGCATGTCTGTGGGAACCACAAGCCCTCAAGATTGCTGCATTGAGCAGCTCAGCCCTACCTGGGCCCTGACCAGTTCCTAACCCCGCACCACCCCCCCCCCCCAACCCCTGCTTTTCCGAGAAAGTTTCCTTCTTTTTACTTCTATTTTGCAGATCTGACTTGCATATCTTTCCACCCTGCCTTACAAATCTGCTCCCGCTTTTTAGGAAATCCCAACCCCAACCCTCAGGGTTCAACCTCACCCCCATGGCATTCCCTCCCCCAGCAGTGCAATTCCTTAAGTCCCAGTTCTTTTAGTTTGATCTGGAACGATATCTACATGGTCCTTAGGACAGACCACAGAGGGTCGTGGTGCACAGTTCCACAAAATAGAGAGATTGGAGGCACTTCACCGGTCATCTCTAGAACACCACCCCGCCCCGCCCCCCAACCCTGCTTCTCTATTTTTCCGAATGACCAGTGGTTAACTGTTAGGTCAGATGCACACACATCTCCAGAGAACAGTTTTCAATCTAAAGCCCTAAAGCTAAGTGAAACCCACAAACATCTTCTAATGTGGTCAGTGCTGTGTTTTCAAAAATGTTTGCGGGGGGCGCCTGGGTGGCGCAGTCGGTTAAGCGTCCGACTTCAGCCAGGTCACGATCTCGCGGTCCATGAGTTAGAGCCCCGCGTCAGGCTCTGGGCTGATGGCTCAGAGCCTGGAGCCTGTTTCCGATTCTGTGTCTCCCTCTCTCTCTGCCCCTCCCCCGTTCATGCTCTGTCTCTCTCTGTCCCAAAAATAAATAAAAAAAAAACGTTGGAAAAAAAAAATTAAAAAAAAAAATGTTTGCGAATTTAAACTCCTTTGGCTAGGGTATGTGTGGCTTCTCAATTAGTTACAGTCCCCACTGTTCCCCACTGTCCTACACACCAGGCTGATTCGCTCACTCATGTTGTGTGTGGCCCCACGGGCCTGTGTGCCCACAACTGTTCTCCCAAGCCCACAAGGAAGAAGAGGAACATTTTCCTGATTGTCCCCTAATTTGCAAACCCGCGTCTCTCTCAGTGGAGTCGGCGCTGTACATCATCACTGGCATCATCCTTGACCTTTTCCTGAAGCCCCCCCTTCCTCCTTCCTAACAGGCTTCCTCGGCTCTGTTGGAATGCAAAAATCCCATTACTGAGTGGCTTGTCTCTTAAGCGTTGCTCTTCTGATTACACAAACACAGTCAAAGCTTTGGAGCTGTCTCTGGGGTTGGGACAAGATGGTGGGGAAGGGCGGGCAATACCACCATATCTCAGCTGTGAAGCCGAGCAGGAGAGAAGTCCTCACTTGGTCCTGGGACTGGCCTTCGGACTGCGCCGCTCTTTTCAGTGTGAGCAGACTGGAGTTGCCCTGAGTCAACTCATCACTTCGCTAAGCCTTGGAGACAACCCCGGCTGCAGTGGACGCCCCTGGTCAGGTTCAGTGCAGTCCCCTGATGCTGCAAGGTGAGCCCTTGACTGTCCCACACGCTCCTCCTTCTCCCCCTCTCCTGCCGGGCAGACATGACTAAACAATCACAGCACTCTTCCTCACCAAGCCAGGCTACTCCCACACAGGCCTGCTCAGTCCACCTCTCTGGGCAGCCGCCACAGCTCGAGCAGAACAATTGTGATGAAACCTATTTCCTATCCTTGGTGTGATGGCAAGTGTGTTGGACAGCTAGTCCAAGGACCTGGGTTCTGGTTTCAACCCTGCCCTTGATTCACCGGAAGATCTGGGGCTTGGGCAAGGCCGTTCACCCCCATAGACCTGTTTCTTCATCTGTTAAATGAAGTGGTTGGACAGGTGATTAATTGGTTTCCAACTTCCGGTCAAGGCTGAATGGAGGGATGGTTTGGGTGGGGAGGGCTGGAACAGTAGGAAAAAGGAAGGGGACCCCTGAGAGGGTCCCGAAGTTAGCAGGATTCATGCCAAAGCTGATGGCCAGGCTGAGATATGCAGGAGGGTGTTCCAATCAGGCCTAATCAGTAAAGGCAAGGAGGGGAGAATGGACTGAACGGGGCGGGGGTGGGGGTGTAGGACCCATGAATGAATAATAGTCTCATCGCTTCTGTGCTGGATGCACGCGTTCACTCTCTCAATAAACACTCCCTGCATCTGCCCATGTGTCGGGCATCGTTGTAGGTGCTGAGATCCTGCTGTGAATAGAAGACGCAGGCAGAGCTGTAGGGCTGTAAGCTGGCCGTCTCCCCAAACGGAAGCAGAGAGAGGACTGGAGGCGGCTTGCCCCGTGGCCCCTCGGAGGGCTGAGGACTCGCATTTTGATGAGTGAGTGAGTGCAGCCAAGTCACCTGACCGCTCGCAGCATTTGTGGAGAAGGTAAGCGAGGCACTTCACGCAAAAGGCATTTTGTAAGCTGTAAAATCCTCCGTAGGTGTTGTCTACCGATCACGATTGTAACGACAAGAGCAACAGGATGGGTGGAATTGCAGGCGACAGTCCGCAAGTGGCAGAAAGTACTGAAAGCCTCTGGAAACCGGCTCATGAGAGGAAAGCCAACACTGACCCTTGCTCCCTGACCTTCCCACCTTCAATGTTTCGACCCAGTTTAGGCTTCTCTTTTAAAAGCTCATAGATACATTTCCTCACTGTAATTATAGGCGAGGCGCAGGCTCTGTGTCGTAAGAAGAGCTGGTAGAAAAGGGACAATTAACCAAGGCACATAATTGAAGGGTAGATAAATATATCCGGTGGCAGATGAAACCCCTTCCTATTGGATACTATTCCCAGTACCCAAGAGCAAAGATAGGAAGGTGCTTCATTTAGACCAGAGATGTCGAGCACTTTGTTATTAAAGGCTCCTGTCAAGAAGAGAGGTGCATATGAACGTGGGCAATGAGGACTTCCGGTGCCTCCTGCATGGACCGAGTCACCATGCTCCCGTCCCTACCCGGAGGCTTTCCGTGCTGCCAGCGGTGGCTCCATTTAAACAGTCTGCTAATCATGAGATTGGAGGGAACATTTGGAGCAGAGACAGTGTGACTCCTGTCACTGAGCGGGACAATGAAAAGTTCAAAAATAGTAGTATCCACTGGTGGAAAAACCAATAAACATATAATTTCCAGGTAATTACTATCATATAATTAGCTTTCTGCTTTTATATGCCCCAGCGGAAACTGGGTCGCGGAGCAACTGAAATGCAGTTTAATAATCACAGTACGTTCCACAGCAAAATGAAGACTTTGTTCCCAAGAAAAATTGAGGGCCAGAGAGCACCGAGACAGGCTGTGTCTAGGGCCAATTCATACCGACCGGTGAGCCAGGTTCTTGGGCGATGTAACATCGACCCTGGACTATGCATCAGAAGAACTGGTTTTCATTCCAGTTGGGCCTGATGCCATCATGTGACCTCCTCTAGACGTCCTTCCAATCTGTACAATGATGGCGTCAGTCTAACTCATGCATTCTCATGACATCTAGAAGGGTGGAGACTGGTTTGAGGAGAGGTAAAGAAATCTAGATACGACAAGGGTTTGGGCACTCGCCCCCCCAAAAGCGCAGTCCTATCAGGCAAAATCTCATCCCTTAGCATTCAATTGATTTATCTCATCGGATTTTCTTTGGTATCAAATGAGCGACACTGACATTAAGTTCAGGGAAGATGCACAAAACGCATGCAAGATCGGTGCGGCAAAAGTACGGCGAACAGATGGCTGTGATTGGGGGGCTTTCTGTCTGTCACCTGCCCCATCAGAAAGTGCTGTCATAAGAGATGGTCTGTGTGTGCTCACCGGCTGCCATTAGCTGCCTTGTGGGTATTGATTGTGCTGATTTCAGAGCTTTTGTGTATGACTTAGGCTTTGAGATTTAAATAAAAATAGTTTATTTTTTACTGTTTCATTCTACCAAGTTATTCAGTCCATCAATAATTATGTCAGGTGCTGAAAAGAAAAAAATGTCAACAATATCAGAAAGAATCTTTAGCCCGGTGCACGCACACATGCACACACACACACACACACACACACACGCACACACTGCATAAATGGATATACAATATATCTGTGGTATTAAAATTCCATGGGGGCAGTCATTAGCAAAAAAAAAAAAAAAAAAAAAAAAAGTCCGAAAAGACTTTTGGAAGGGTAATAACACGTTGGAAATACTGCACTAGATGATCCTAAGAGTCTTTGCAGCTATGAGATTGTGCGAGGCCATGATGGAGAATTGTCCTGTGAGTTGGTATTCACCAAGCATAGTGATGGCATTTATGTCTTGTGAATTTAGGAAGCTTCCTTAACCACTCTGAGCCCTAAGTTTCTCATCTGGAGGGAAGGAATGCACACATGTGTGAATAAATAGAGACATCTTCCTTCCAGGGGAGAAGAAGTGAGCCGGTTTAACCAGTGTCTTAATTTGTATTCTCCCAAAAGCAGAGCCTGAGATAAGGAGCTGAGTGGAGGTAGTTTTGGGGGGAGATGATTCCAGGAAGCAGGAGTCAGGGAGTGAGCAGAGCGAGACAGGGAAGGGGGGAAAGCCATTAAAGGGTGGTAGTCGGTTACTGCGGTGAGCTTCGATCCTGCTAGCAAATGTCTGAGACATCATATAGGATGCAGTTCAGAATTGCTCCTTCAAAGGATGGGAGGCTGGGGGCATTTAAGCCCTGATTTTCATTCTTTGTGGCAAAGGATTAACCCTCACAATGTTGACTCCTATGCACTTTGAGACTGCCCTGCAATTAGGTTGAATGAGTTTCTGCAGCTTTGGAGGAAGAGTTTTGGCAGAAAGAGCGGTGAGATGGCTGAGCATTGTAGATGTGCGTGGAAATATTCGTTGTGGCGCAGTGGTGGCACAGGATACCCAGAGCTGCGGCCACAAGCAGGACAGAGTATGTATGAAAGAGTAGTCTTTCCTGTAACACCCATCCGTGCATCTGTGCATGCATCCATGCACCCATTTATTTCTCCATCCATCCATTCATGTGATCCTATTATAAAAAAGGATTTGAGGTGAGTCACCAACACGTGCTAAGACCCTGGGCAAGTCATTCCCTCTTGCTAGCAAATGCCTTCTTCTCTGGAAAAAAAAAGGGGGGGGGAGAAAGAACGGGGAATGGCTGGCCTTACAGACCCCTGCCAGCCTTGGGTTCTGAACTCTAATAAGAGCAAGGGTTGAAAGGGCAGGTGGAGTTTTCGCTGTCAGCAGCCACCACGGCTGCAGGACTGAACTAAAGATGAGCTCTCGTGAGGCTGGCTGGTTGTCCAGAGAGGCAAGGCCCAGGGGCAGGTCCAGAATCTGGACCTCGGCACCAGAGCTTTGGACACCTGGTTATTGAATCTGGGTGTGACTGGGCCCTGGAAATAGAGAGGAAGGTGTTTGAGGAGACGTGGAAGGGGCCCTGAAGCAGAATCCCCAAGTGCATCAGATACACCAGAGGCTAATTTGTTCATTTACAACAAGCTGTCATTGTCCTCTTCATGGGCTGATCAGCACATTCTCTCTGTATAGGTAGGCTCTATGGGAAGTCAAATGCTAAACACAGGGCTGTTTGGGGAGTCTGGATGCAGAGCCCTGGGAGGGAGCCGGTGGCCTTCTTGGCAGGTGTCACAGAGCCATGAGAGTCGGATGTATCCATTCCCTTTGGAGGGCAGGCTCACAGGGAGATTTAGGGTGAGCCTACTTTCTCTCCTGACCAGTATTGAGACACATGGCCAAATTCTGTTCTCTGAGTTTTCTCACCCCTGGCTGTCCGTACCCCAAGCGGGAGTTCTTACAACTCCAAGATTGAGTAGGATGCAATCAATTTTCAATTAAGTCCCTTAACTGAAATCGCATTCCAGCTCTGCTCCCTGGGAATGACATAAAGGCACTGTGGCTGGAGTCCTGGGGACACTCAACCCTTTCCATCACCTACCAAGGCTTTCCTGAGAGTGGCCGATGGCATCCATCATGTGTAGGGTTTTCTAGTTTGGCTCTGAGGGAGTGTGTTGGCTTGCTACCCCCTGATCCCTGACAACTGCACATACCCCACCCACATCTATTCTCTGCCCTGCTCCATGCCCTAAAACCTTCCTCTGTGGATGTACCTCCCAGCCTCTTTTGCCAGTTCGCTTCTGGTTGGCAGGACACTGGGGACAGGAAGAGATATGGGTCAGATCTTTTTCTTTCCCTGGATTTCCCTGAAGTGATGGCCTGTCTTTGGCAGTGGCTGTTTCCCTCCATGGCTCCTTTTGGGCAGTCCCTTCTTTCAGGTTGAGCCAATGCTGGGCTTCAGTGACACCACTTACTTCTCTTGTCCCTCCAGGCCTAAAGGTCGTAACAGCTTCCCTCCCTCCTCGGATGCTAGCCTCTGAGTGCCTCAGTATCCCTTGTTGTTCCCTAAACTCTGCTGGTCTCTCTGTAAGTATCTCCTTCTGTCTAGTGTCTTCATTGGAATTCTCTGGGGGTGAATTCTACTTCCTGCTATGACCCTGGCCATTCCACAGGCTACCTTATTCTCAAAGTCTTGGCAGGCACCCCTAATCACTTCCGTCACCTTCACGAGAAGGGCTACATGTTTTCATGTGACAACATGTGTTAGTGTAAAAGCAAAAGCAACTGACATTGACAGGCCTAGAAACCCCAGACAAGTACAAAGTGTTTCAGGAAGTGTCTCAGTTGGACAACAGCACGTTAAAGAGGAGAGATTTACGACCATGGTGACTTTCTCAATGACAAGCCGAGGGTGTGCCTGTCCTGCAAGTAATCCCATCACATTTCACTTCATGAGAAAATAAAGGTATCAGGTTTAGAAATTAAATAGCTTATCAAATTTTAACTCTCAATCATAGCTATTAAAGTTATTAATTATTAAAATTCTAATCATGCATTAAGGTACTTTAAACATTTAAAAATACACTGAGCTTCTAACAAATTAAATTTTACATAAAGGACATTGGTCGAAATGAACGGAAGCTAATTTTCTCTGGGCCTCCCTTCCCCCTCTGGTTCAGGAGAACAATTTTTCTTATCCTTCTTACCAGTCAGAAAAAGTCTAAGATGCCAGGATCCCATGAAGATTCATTCTACCCATCAAAGTATCAAAGACTCAGCCTCTCTTCAACTTGTTTGACAAGCAACACTGTTGCATAAAACATATTGTGGAACTCACCATTCGGGTCCCTAAAGCCTCCTCTGGCATCCCCTGACCACAAGGATCTCACCCCTCTTTTCCTTGTCAACGCTCAGAATTTAAACCACACAGTTTGGCATCTGACTGCATATATTTTGTTCTCTAAATTGAACGTTGCTGGTAAGGCTGAAGTCCTTTCGGAGCTCCTGAACTCAGTACCCTCTTCACCTCCCGAGGGGAAATCATTATTATCGCTTTGGTGTGTCAGTCTCTCTGATCATACATGTGTGTACGCATGTGTGTATGAGTATGTGAAGTAATTTATGAAACCTAAGAGAGAAAAGGTATCACATGGGAAATATACTTAAAATGCACAGCCTTGGGGCGCCTGGGTGGTTCAATCGGGTAAGCATCTGACTCTTGATTTCAACTTAGGTCATGATCTCATGGTTTGTGGGATAAAGCCCTGCGTCAGACTCCACA
This sequence comes from Herpailurus yagouaroundi, assembly GCF_014898765.1. Taxonomy (NCBI): domain Eukaryota; kingdom Metazoa; phylum Chordata; class Mammalia; order Carnivora; family Felidae; genus Herpailurus; species Herpailurus yagouaroundi. The sequence continues at coordinate 32,808,069 of NW_024412415.1, read as the reverse complement.
CTGACACACTGTGGAGCCTGCCTGGGATTCTCTCTCTCTCTGCCCCTCCCCCATGCTCTCTCTCTCTCTCTCTCTCTCTCTCTCTCAAAATAAATAAATAAACTTTATAAAAACTGCGCAGCCTTTAAGCAAATAGAGAGCTCATAGTTCCCAAATAGCTTCCAGCTACTTTCTCTTTTCTGGTTAAGTCTCTGAGTACCAAGGGCTTTCAGGATCTGCCAGGGCAGTCGACGCGCTTTGTGCCAGAAAGGTGAATGTGCGAAAAGGAAAAATCCTTGGAGATCACTCCCAACTGCCATTTTACTGATGGGTATATCAAGGCCCAGAGAGGAAGAAATTAAATTCTCTTTTTTTTAATTTTTTGATGTTTATTTATTTATTTTGAGAGAGAGAGAGAGAGAGAGAGAGAGAGAGCACAAGTGGGGAAGGGGCAGAGAGAGAGAGAGAGAGGGAGAGAGAGAATCCCAAGCAGTGTAGAGCCCAATTCGGGGCTTAAACTCACGACCATGAGATCATGACCTAAGCCAAAACCAAGAGTTGAATGCTTAACCAACTGAGCCACCCAGCCCCAGAAATGAACTTCTAATATCACACAACTCAGTAGTGGTAGAGACCCAGGCTTCCGGATTCCCAGTCCAGTGCCCTAGCCACACTCATGCCCAGTTCCTGCTTTCCCTTTAGGAACTTGCCCACAGACGGACCTATGTGCAATCTCTCAGAAGTGATAACTTGAAAGTCCACTCCTGTACACACACTGCCCATTGCAGCTGACATGGGAAACTGTGAAATTGAAGGATTTTCTGTGGATGTGTTCATTCATTCACTTATCCCAATGTTCACAGAGCACCTTCCCTATGCCAAGAGCTGTGATAGGTGACATTGGGGTACAGAGATGTGCCAGAGCTGGTCCTGTCCTTCAGGAGCTCACAGCCTGATCGAGGACATATGACAAGTACAATAATAGCTGAAGTGTCACATCTTAAGTGCCAAGTGCCAAGTGCCACGGGAGAGGTGGAGAATGCAGAGAGAGCTCAGATGCCATTGCATCTGAGAGTGGGGAATCCAGGAAGGCCTCTTGGAGGAGGTGGCATCTGAGTGGGCCTTGAAGGCTGGTTATGTTCAATGAGGGCAATAAATGAAAGAAACTGTAGGCGTAGCAAAATACCGAGAAAGAAGGACATGGAGGTTTTCTTTTCTCCTTTTTTTTTTAGAAAAAAATTTTAAGTTTATTTATTTATTTTGAGAGAGAGAGAGAGAGAAAGAGAGAGCATGAACAGGGGAGGAGAGAGGATCCCAAGCAGGCTCCGTACTGTCAGTGTGGAGCCCGACATGGGACTTGAAGCCCACGAACCGTGAGATCATGACCTGGGCGGAAACCAAGAGTCAGACGCTTAACTGACTGAGCCACCCGGGCATCCCAGCACGGAGGTTTTCAAGGAAAAGGCAGAGCTCAGGGTGCTGGGCAGTGTGAGGATTCTTATAAAGGGTGCTGGGGCTTAAGTTGATCTCCCCTCCCTTGGAATCATGAGGCACATATCTTGTTGCCTTCATGCGAGTAGGTGCCCCCAGAGGAAAGACAGCTGGTCTCCTATCTCTGAATCCTTTTGATGCCCGGCAAAGTCATGCATACATTATATTATGATGGATTATATTATATTACATTAATAATGAGAATATACCCCGTTACATTAAATGTATACATTATATGTATATATATACACACGCCATGTATTATATATACATACATATATAATATGTATACATACATATATATAATATATATATACATATATATTATACACACACACACACACACACACACACACACACACACACTTAGAAGGGAGAGAGGAGGGAGACGTGAGGAGGGAAAGCAGGGAGTAAGCAAACAAACAGGCCAGGAAATTCCCTCCTCCTGTCACCCACTCTTTACCCTTCCCTGGGGACATTGCGTTTCTTCCTTCTAGGAGTCTAAATAAATTGTCGATTCAATCTTGTATGGTAATGTGCTTGTGTCACAAGTGATTTGACTGCGTGCTCTAGTATGGTAATCACTATTTATTACTTCTTAGAAGTTACAAACAGCTTTGCTATTCTCACCCCCAAGAGGAATGTGTGACTGTCACAAATCCCCTCAGACACCAGGAACAAACACAAAAATCACTATTCATAATGGGGAGAAAACATCCTGTCTAATGCTTAATGACAATTAGAACAATATGAAATATCCCTCTTCTCTCTCAAATTAGCACAACTTTTAAATGAATGAGAATATGCATGAACATGATTGAGTTGTTCCAATTCCTATGAAACAAACGTGCTTTAAGAATCGTGGGGCACCTGGGTGGCTCAGTTGGCTAAGTGTCCGACTTCAGCTTAGGTCATGATCTTGCGGTCTGTGAATTCGAGCCCTGCTTAGGGCTCTGTGCTGACAGCTCAGAGCCTGGAGCCTGCTTCAGATTCTGTGTCTCCCTCTCTCTCTGTCCCTCCCCCGCTCACACCTCTGTCTCTCTCTTTCTCTCAAAAGTAAATAAACATTAAAAAAGATTTTTTTTAAAAGGATCTTAAAATGCTCAGACCCCTGGACAGTGATCAACACTTCTATGGACTTATCCAAAGGAAGAAATCTGTAAAGTAGACAGAGGACTAAATAGAAGGGTGTTTAGTTCAGTATTATTTATCATTGGGGAAAATTAGAACTAATAGAAATGTCTGACTTGAAGTCTATGATAAAGTAAAATACAATGTACCCGGCTGGCAGAGCATCATACAGGCCTTACATCGGATGTCTTCGCGGAAGAGTGGCATAAAAATACATGTATGTGCATAATGAAATACCTGTGTTTTTTTCCCTAAAAACAAAGACTTTTTTCCATAACGATAATCAAAATCAGGAAATTAATAATGATATGATGCCATTACTTAATCCACAGACATAAATATTTCTCTCTTGTCCCAGTAAAATCCCTTAGAGCAAAAGGGAAGAATGTTTCTTCTGGTCTAGGACGTCGTCCAGGATCACACATGGCATTTGATTGTCCCATCTCTTTAGTCGGCTTCAGCCTGGAACTGTTACCTCACTCTTTTCTTGTCTTTTATGATTCTGGTAACTTCGAACAGTACAGCTCAGTAGAATGTCCCTCAGTGTGGGTTTGTCTGATGTTTCCTCATGATTAGATTCTGGTTATGCATTTTGTCGGCAACATGACAGGGATAATGGTGTGTCCTTATCAAATCAAGAGGTACGTGGTGTCTCTTTTTCCCTTTATAATTAATCAGCATCTTGTGGGGAGGTGCTTTGGGACAATGTAAGTACCCTGTTTCTTGTTAAATTTTTACCCACTGGTTTAGCCTCTGTTGGTGACTCTTGTTTGACAACTATTACTATGGTGGTTGCTGAATGGTGGTTTACTAATTTTTTTAATTTTACTAGTTGTTTATTTATTTATTTATTTATTTTTCAGAAAGAGAAAGCATGAAGGGGAAGGGCAGAGGGAGAAGAAGGGGGAGTATCTCAAGCAGGCTCCACACTCATTGCAGAGCCGATGAGGGGCTCAGTCTCAACGAATATGAAATCTCGACCTGAGCTGAAATCAAGAGTCAGAGGCTTAACTGACTGGGCCACCCAGGTGCCCCAGTGAACAGTGGTTTTCTGATCCCATCAATCCTTCCTTCCCTTCTCCACCTCTTATTTATTTGTTCATTTTTCATATCAGCATCAATTCTTATTTTATTTTTATGAGTTATTATTTGTTATATAATTATTTATTTGCATGCTCAAATTGTCCCAGATTAGGCCAGTGGAAGCCCCTTCAACTGACTCCTATGTCCTTTTGACATAACCCCATTGGGTTTTTTTATTTTTTGTTGTTTTGTTTTGTTTTGTTTTTGGCACTTCCATACTGTTTTGTGCAATAGTATGTTCCAGGCTTATCTTGTACTGTCCATGCTTCAGTCCTGGAGTCAGTCATTTCTCCAAAGCAGTTTTGGTTCCTTTTAGTGGATAATAGTATTCAGAAACCAAGATTTGGGCCATAAGTGTATTCTCTGCTGATAAAGCATCATTGCCTTTAGGCCCTGTTACAGCCAGGAAACACACACACACACACACACACACACACACACACACGCACACACTTATACTCAAAAATATGAAAAAATATTTTTAATACAATATCAAGTGGAAAAACACAGAATTATATGTCTGTGGCAGACTGAGTCCACACCCAATCTTAGAAAAGTCAGTGGGACAAGACATGTATGTTCAACAATGAGTAGGGGCTTTCTTCATGGTCCAAAAGTGTGAGGAATCTGTGCAAGACTGAAAGCGGACAGGATTGGACTTGAAGGGGGTACAGCAAGAGCCACAGTGGAAGTGAACCTCCCAGAAGAAGGGAGAAATATCAAGACATCCCATGTCCAGAGGTGATGGGAGAGAGCTGTAAACAAGAGGGTGTCTAGGGAAAGTTGATAGGGGTATTATTTGCAGAACTGTAGCAGGAGCAGCCAGGCCCTACCAACTCACATTTCTCCACGTATCCTGTGTGTATGAACTTGGGGGTAAGTATTTGGATTAAGGAGAAAAGACCATGCACTGAGTGGCTGTCGAAGTCTGGAAGGAATGAGAAACATCCAAGCCTAGAAGACCAGCTGCCGAGGTTCCCACCCAGCAGCAGGCCCTGCCCGTCAAAATAGTATAGAGGACAAGTTCCAGCAGCTGTTTTGTCACTCCCTATAAGCAAACTGTTCAACCAGAGGCAGCCATCGGCCTTCTGAGGTGCCACAACTGCAAGAATGCACACGTAGTCAAGAATCACTAAATGCTTGAGGTGTGCGATATTACAAACAACAGATCGTAGAGGTAATAAGCAGATAAATACACATCTGAAGAAAGAGAGTTAATACGGTAACCAGAATGAGACTGAAAAATAAATGTAATTTGGGGCGTGTGGATGGCTCAGTTGGCAGAGCACATGACTCTTGATCTTGGCATTGTAAGTTCAAGCCCCACATTGAGTGTAGAGATTACATAAATATAAAATCTTTAAAAAATTAGAAAAATGTAATTCTAAATGCTCAGAGGGATAAGGAAGAGTATTTCATTCATGCAACAGGCATGGCTGGTTGTAAAAAAAGAAACAATTAGAGTTCTTGTAATAAAAGAAAGACTTTGGCACAAAAACAGACACATAGACCAATGGAATAGAATAGAAACCCCAGAACTAGACCCACAAACGTATGGCCAACTCATCTTTGACAAAGCAGGAAAGAACATCCAATGGAAAAAAGACAGTCTCTTTAACAAATGGTGCTGGGAGAACTGGACAGCAACATGCAGAAGGTTGAAACTAGACCACTTTCTCACACCATTCACAAAAATAAACTCAAAATGGATCAAGGACCTGAATGTGAGACAGGAAACCATCAAAACCTTAGAGGAGAAAGCAGGAAAAGACCTCTCTGACCTCAGCCGTAGCAATCTCTTACTCGACACATCCCCAAAGGCAAGGGAATTAAAAGCAAAAGTGAATTACTGGGACCTTATGAAGATAAAAAGCTTCTGCACAGCAAAGGAAACAACCAACAAAACTAAAAGGCAACCAACGGAATGGGAAAAGATCTTTGCAAATGACATATCGGACAAAGGGCTAGTATCCAAAATCTATAAAGAGCTCACCAAACTCCACACCCGAAAAGCAAATAACCCAGTGAAGAAATGGGCAGAAAACATGAATAGACACTTCTCTAAAGAAGACATCCGGATGGCCAACAGGCACACGAAAAGATGTTCAGCGTCGCTCCTTATCAGGGAAATACAAATCAAAACCACACCCAGGTATCATCTCACGCCAGTCAGAGTGGCCAAAATGAACAAATCAGGAGACTATAGATGCTGGAGAGGATGTGGAGAAACGGGAACCCTCTTGCACTGTTGGTGGGAATGCAAATTGGTGCAGCCGCTCTGGAAAGCAGTGTGGAGGTTCCTCAGAAAATTAAAAATAGACCTACCCTATGACCCAGCAATAGCACTGCTGGGAATTTATCCAAGGGACACAGGAGTGCTGATGCATAGGGGCACTTGTACCCCAATGTTCATAGCAGCACTCTCAACAATAGCCAAATTATGGAAAGAGCCTAAATGTCCATCAACTGATGAATGGATAAAGAAATTGTGGTTTATATACACTATGGAATACTACGTGGCAATGAGAAAAAATGAAATATGGCCTTTTGTAGCAACGTGGATGGAACTGGAGAGTGTGATGCTAAGTGAAATAAGCCATACAGAGAAAGACAGATACCATATGGTTTCACTCTTATGTGGATCCTGAGAAACTTGACAGGAACCCATGGGGGAGGGGAAGGAAAAAAAAAAAAAAAGAGGTTAGAGTGGGAGAGAGCCAAAGCATAAGAGACTGTTGAGAACTGAGAGCAAACTGAGGGTTGATGGGGGGTGGGAGGGAGGAGAGGGTGGGTGATGGGTATTGAGGAGGGCACCTTTTGGGATGAGCACTGGGTGTTGTATGGAAACCAATTTGACAATAAATTTCATATATAAATAAAAAAAATAAAAAAATAAAAAAAAAATAAAAGAAAGACTTATTGAAACCAAAAGATAGAGGGGCTGATAGCATGATAAACACAGTTAAAGAATGAATCAGGGAACCTGAAGATGAGGTCTAGGAATTCTTTTATAGAATACAGCCCGAAGTAATAGAGGTGGATGGTAAAAAGAAAAGTTAAAAATAACGGGAATAGACTTAGAAGCACCAATATTGCCTAATAAGAGTTCCAGAAGTCGGTGGCAGAGATAATAGGATATAGTATTTAAAGAAATAATAAACAGTGATTTCCCAGAATTAAAAAAAAAAAAAAGTATATCTTCATAACAAAAGGGTCCACCAGGTACAATAAGATAATTTTTTAATCCACATCTACTCATTATAGTGAAATTTCAGAATATCAAGGATAAAGAAAAAATTAAATGCTCATAAAAAAAATTACCTACTACAAAAAAATAAAAATGGCTATTGAGATCCGGCTGACAGTCATGGTAAGAGACAGAATGGAGAATCACATGTGAGCCGGTTCTAGAAGTGACTGACACTTATGATTTCTGCTCACATTCGACCGGCCAAAGCTCTGTCATAGGGCCATGTCTAATGGCTACAAAGACCAAGAAATGTAGCCTTGTTATGTACCCAGGAGTAAGGCAGAAACTGGTCTGTTTATCAGTCTTTCACACAGAAATTAACAAACTGAATTTAATGGATACATGTAGAACTTTGAACCCGGCAGAGAATGTACATTTTTTTCAGACACGATAGAACATTTACAAAAATTGTCTAAAGTATTAGGCTGCACAGCGAGTCTCCAAAATTTTTAAAAGTTAGTGTAATACAAAACATTTATTGATGACCCAGAAATGAAATTAGATGTATAAAGATGGTAGAAACTTACATACATCTGGAAATTCAAAACAGAGGTCTAAATAAGAATGGATGGAAGAAAAATCACAACAAAGTGAGAATTAAATGAAGTACTACTTTGGGAAGCAAAGTGGTTTTCAGGGAAATATATAGACTTACATGTAGTTATTGTTATTATTATTTTTTAAGATTTTAGTTTTATTTATTTATTTATTTATTTATTTATTTATTTTTTAACGTTCATTTATTTTTGAGACAGAGACAGCATGAACGGGGGAGGGTCAGGGAGAGAGGGAGACACAGAATCCGAAACAGGCTCCAGGCTCTGAGCCATCAGCACAGAGCCCGACGCGGGGCTTGAAGCCACGAACCGTGAGATCATGACCTGAGCCCAAGTCAGACGCTTAACCTACTGAGCCACCCAGGCGCCCCTAAGATTTTAGTTTTAAATAATCTCTACAATCAACGTGAAGATGGAACTCAAAGTCCCGAGATCCTGAGTTTTATGTTCCACTGACTGAGCCAGCCAGGTGCTGCTCATGTAGTTATTATAAAATAAGAAAGACTAATGATGACTGAACCCAGCTTTTGTAGTAGGGCAGCCATAACAAATTACCTCAAACAGACTGGCTTAAACAGTAATTTATTGTCTCATAGTTCCAGAGGATAGAAGATGGAAATAAAGGTGTTGGCAGGGCTATGGTCTCTCTGAAGGCCCCAGCAGAGAATCCTCCCTTGCCTCTTGCTAACCTTTAGTAATTGCAGGCAATCGTTAACACTCCTTGGCTTGTAGTCACATCACTCCACTCTATGCCTCCATTATCACATGGACTTCTCCCTGTGTGTCTGCCTCTGGGTCCAAGTTTCTTTTTTCTTGTAGGACACTAGTCATATTAGATTCAGGGCCCATCCTAATCCAGTATGACTCATCTTAACTTGATTACAACTGCTAAGATACTTTTTTCTTTTTTGAGAGAGAGTGTGAGAGAGAGAGAGAGAGAGAGAGAGAGAGAGAGGGAAAGCACAAGCACTCATGAGCATAACCAGGGGAGGGGCCAAGGAAGAGAAAGAATCTTAAGCAGTTTCCATGCCTAGCGCTTGGGGCTCAATCCCACGACTGTGAGATCGCTACCTGAACTGAAATCAAGGGTCGGGTGCTTAACTGACTGAGCCACCCAGGTGCCCCAGAAATTATTTCTAAATAAGGTCACATTTATAGGCTGGACATCAGTTTTGCAGGGACACTACTGAACCCTGTCCAGCTTCCAAAAAAATAAATAAACTGAGGGGCTCCTGGCTGGCTCAGTGGGAACAGCATGGGCCTCTTGATCGTGGAGTTGTGAGTGCAAGCCCCATGTTGGGTGTAGAGATTACTTAGATAAATAAACTTCTGGGGCTCCTGGGTGGCTCAGTTGGTTGGGCTTTGGACTCTTGATCTCAGCTCAGGTCATGATCTCCCGTGTTTGTAGGATCAAGCCCCACCTCGGGCTCTGCACTGATAATGGGGAGCCTGTTTGGGATTCTCTGTCTCCCATTCTCTCTCTGCCCCTCCCTTGCTTGTGCTCAACCATGCACAGGCATGTATGGGTGTGTGCGCTCTTTCTCTCAAATAAATAAACTTTTAAATAAACAAACAAACTTTAAAAAACAAATAAATAGAAAAAAAAACCTACAAAAATATAAAGAAAGTAGACTAAAGAAGAATGGTAAAGACTGAAGTAAAAAGCATAAAATAGAAAAAATGTTAATTAATAAGTTAAAAAATGATTCCATGAAAACACTTAAAGAAATAGGTAAGCTTTTCCAAAGTATATCAAGTGAAGCACAGGGAGGGAAAATTAACATTATACAGATTGACAAAATGGAAAAACTACAGACTTCTAACTCATAAGAGATTTTACATTTATAAAAAACAACATGATTCAAAAAAAAATAATACAACCCAGATGAAAGAGAAACGGGAAAACATAAATTCTCAACCCTAAAAGAAATGGAAACAATTAGTCAAAAACCTATCTGCTAAGAAGATACGTGGTCCAGGTAGTTCTACGGGAGAGTTTCACCATAAGTGAACTTTTCTAAATAACAGAGGGAATTCCTATCTTCTATAAACTCTTTCAGAGACAAGAAAAATAAGGAAAGCTACTCCTCTTATCTTCTTGGTGAATGTTCTGTGTGGACTTGAGAAAAATGTTATTCTGCTGTTTGTTGGATGAAGTCGTTTACAGATGTCAATTGTACCCAATTGATGGATGGTGTTGTTGAGTTCCGGTGTGTCCTTATTGATTTTCTGCCTGCTGAATCTGTCCATTTCTGACAGAGGAGTGTTGAAATACCAATGACAATGGATTCATCTATTTCTCCTTGCAGTTCTCTCAGTTTCTGCGTCCTGTAACTTGATGCTGTATTGTTAGACACATACATGTCAGGAACTGTTATGTCTTCTTGGAGAATTGACCATTTCATCATTACATAACGCCCCTCTTTATCTCTGTAACCTTCTTACTTTGAAGTCAGCTCTGTCTGAAATTTATGTAGATGCTCTTGCTTTCTTTTGATAAGTGTTAGCATGGTATATTTTCCCTCTATCCATTGACTTTTTTTTAAATTATTTTTTTAATGTTTATTTATTTTTGAGACAGAGAGAGACAGAGCATGAACAGGGGGGGCAGAGAGAGAGGGAGACACAGAATCTGAAACAGGCTCCAGGCTCTGAGCCGTCAGCACAGAGCCCGATGCGGGGCTCGAACTCACGGACCGTGAGATCATGACCTGAGCCGAGGTCGGACACTTAACCGACCAAGCCACCCAGGCACCCCTCTATCCATTGACTTTTAAATTGTATGTGTCTTTATTTTTTATTTTTTTATTTTTAAAATTTTTTTTCAACGTTTATTTATTTTTGGGACAGAGAGAGACAGAGCATGAACGGGGGAGGGGCAGAGAGAGAGGGAAACACAGAATCGGAAACAGGCTCCAGGCTCTGAGCCATCAGCCCAGAGCCTGACGCGGGGCTCGAACTCACGGACCGCGAGATCGTGACCTGGCTGAGGTCGGACGCTTAACCGACTGCGCCACCCAGGCGCCCCAAGGAACCCACTTTAAACATAAAGACACAGGGGTGCCTGGGTGGCGCCCCAAGGAACCCACTTTAAACATAAAGACACAGGGGTGCCTGGGTGGCGCCCCAAGGAACCCACTTTAAACATAAAGACACAGGGGTGCCTGGGTGGCGCCCCAAGGAACCCACTTTAAACATAAAGACACAGGGGTGCCTGGGTGGCGCCCCAAGGAACCCACTTTAAACATAAAGACACAGGGGTGCCTGGGTGGCGCCCCAAGGAACCCACTTTAAACATAAAGACACAGGGGTGCCTG